>NC_061115.1:18258910-18348404 GCF_002878395.1 Capsicum annuum
GGGGGTTGAGGTAGGGAATGAGGTAAGAAAAACATTTGGAATATTTTTTTTTGGATAGGTATGGTAGGGGTGGGGATGGTATAAGGTATTACAGGCCGGGGTAGGGATGGGTGTTTTTGAGGGTTGTATGAACATTTCAACTTGAGAGTAAGGTTGAAAGAGAGGTTTGGAAAATGTTTTCCTTACTTTTTGAAGGAAAGTTATTTTCCTTAAATTTGAGGAAAATAAGGTGATTTGAAAAATATTTTTCAAAACATTTAAGCTAACCAAACATAAGAAAATTTGGAGGGGGGAGGGAGGGTAGAAAATTGGTTAGTGTGTATTTTAATGGGAATGCGGTGTAAAGTGTTTAAACTTAAAGGGCTTCTCTAAGTTTTTAGAAATACTTTTTATCCCCAGATTCCACCCTGTTATTTCAAGACCCTAGTTACTAAATTAGGGTGTCTCTTTTACCAATTAAGTTTTTGTAGTGTCTTCTTTACAAATCTTCTATGCTTACTTGTAGTATTTCATAAATAGTTTTTCACTTTGTTTTTCCTCTGTGTGTTGTTTTTAATTGGTTCTTATATTAAAATTTGTTATAAATGTATTTACATTATAGTGAATGTCTATTAAGAATATATATATATATATAAGATCTATCAAGATCTAGTTGATATCTACTAGGATATGAAATATCTATCTTTTAGAGAGAAACTAGGAGTATTTCTCCCTATAAATAGATGAGTTCTGATCATTGTATCCTCAATCTAATGATCCCTTATATCTCAAGAGAAATAAAGAAGTTTCCCTCTTCTCTCACTATTTATTCTTATTGTTCTTAATTTATATTTCATAATGCATTATCAGCACGAGACGCTGCCGCTCAAACCAATTTCCAGTTTTATACGGTGCTAGCCTGAGTTCACAGAAACCAAAAGGAAAAATAAGTTTTTTATATTTTTAAAATTTTTCATCAAATCTTTAGCTCGGGTAACTTATATTACATTACAAATTATAGATCATGCACGGTTAAGTAGCTTAAGCTTTGTTTTCTTAGTGTTGGATTAATATTTTAATCATTGTTTTTTCTTGGTAACATGTTTTAATATATATGAGTTAATATAATTCTTGTTTCCACGACAATAATCTCTGTTAAAGGAATACAAATTCCCTCATTCGTCCACCTTGTCTTTTGTTTAAGAAATTATATTTAAAAGCCAATTTAAATTATATTCACAGCATTAGACAATTGGTCTTTGGATACATATTTGGCCTATTATAATATTAATTGAGAGTAAGACGGTGGATTCAAGTTTAATCACACTAAAAGGGTAAGACATGGGTAACAGTTTCAATGCACCATGATGATAAGATGTTGGGTTCAAGTCCCATTAATTTATGTCTAAGACACCTTTATGTGGATAAGACATTGATTTTAAATCTCAATGCACCATATTGAATATATTATGATGGCTAAGGAAAAATTATGAAACATGTCTTATTGAATATGCTACATTCCTGAAGTGAATGTAGTAGCAGTGCATAATATGTCTGAAAGAAGACAAGTAATTGAATGAATGAATATAAGCGTGAAGAGATAATATAATAATAATAATCAATGTGATAATATTTTTACACGCTTGTTATGTTTATAAGATATGCTAGGAAAAAATTCTCTACATTATATCGATTTGCTTCTGAAGGAGCAAAATCTCGAAAGAGGTTATAAGCTATCATAATTTGATAGGCTTAAGGTTGGACTATATTCTATTCCTAGGAAATGAGAATCTTATTAATGCAAATGTGCACTTGATTGTGATGGTATCACAACTCACCTCCGAAAGAGGCAGGATAACTGAAAAGAGTCATTTTGAAATCTACTTCTAAAGTAGTAAATCTGAAATTTATTCATTTAATAGTAAATCTAAAATTTACTAAAGAAAAAAATAAATGTCATGGTAAACTTGTGTTTACTATTATAAATGAGTTTATAAGCTCATATGAACGATTGTGACATTCCGAAAATATGCATATTGAGTATTAGACATGTATTGAAGAACTAGCAGATTCTTCAAGAATTGTTTATATCGCTTGTTCTCATGATAAGTTGGTTGGACCAACTAATGTTGAAATTTGATCCCTCAAACTTTGAAAAATATAAAAGGTGAATAAGGGCTTGTTCACCAGTCTGTGATATATTAAGATACATCGATATAAGATGATAGCTTGTACGTTTATTGTCAACCTCCAGTTTGACATTTATAAAGTTTCTTGTTCAATATAAATTGAGTTAAGAGCATAATTTTTAGATTGTGTAATAAAGATAATTCATCTTTATGATGATGGTTTGGCATTGAATGTCTTGGATAAATAGTTAAACCATTGTTAATAAGAATAAAGCTTCATGTGTTGGTCTGAAATACGATATGCTGCATACAATAGAACTTGTATGTATTAGATCAATAAATAATGATTATTTCTTCCCTCTCAATTGGATCAAGATGAGGAACCAACTATTCTATCTAATAGTTGATTTTTGGTATACAATTAATAAATATACCATGATGCACAAAGATAAATTCCTTAAAGAAGATGGAGGATGTATGTTAGTTTTTCTAACATAAAGAGGATATCATAAGCATCTATGAAATATGTTGAGAATTATCATCAGATCTTCATTCAAAATATAATTCAAGTCAAATGTCGAAAACATCTCATATTAAACTGCAAGTGCTCCTATTTTGTGTCCCTAAAGGATAAAGTCTACGCATGCATAAAGTGTGGTAGACCAGTCGATCCAAATGAAATAATTCTTTAAAATAATAAGGAGAAAATAATCATATTAAAAAGGTAATGTGCTCTTGAAGAGCCTATTACATGACAATTCATAAAACCTTATGAGAAGTTTAGGTACCTGAAAATAATGAAGTGATGTGATCTCAAAATGTTATGTCACATTGTGAGCCGACACAAAATGATATATCATCGATGATATATTTGATACAATATTGGCACAATATTATTAAAGATTACGAGGATCTGAATTCTATAATTATTTAAGCATGCTGACATAGAAATATTTATCAAGTGACGTGAAAGGATGCATCTTGGTAAGCATAAAACTTATTTGATTAGCAGTCCAGACATTTGAAGATGTCACTCATGAAATGTTGAATATTGTCACTGGACAAAATTTATATGAAAACTTTTTAAGGATTCAAAATGTTTGAATCATATAAAAGTTTTTGGAAAACTTATTTATAATCTTTATATTGCATAAGTTTATAACTTGAAAATCATTGAAACTCTTGGAGAGTTTTTAAAAGAAATAGATTATTTGCTGAAATGAGAAATATATCAATTTAGATTAGTTATGAAGTACCATATCTTAGTGTAATTGGTGTACTCATGTATCTTACAAATACTACAAGGCTTGATACAACCTTTTTGGTAAATTTTTTACCAAAGTATGTTTCTGCTCCTACTAGGAGACATCAAAATGAGATCAAACATATATATGGTACCTAAAGAGACTACCGATATGGACTTATTTTATTATAAAGATTACAGTCCAGATCTTATTGGTCATGTTGATGTTGGGTATTTCTCTGACTCGCATAAATCTTGGTTTCAAACAGGATATACGTTCATATGTGGTGGTACTGTCATATCTTGAAGATATACAACGCAGTCTATCATAGCTACTTCATCGAATCATGCTGAGATAAGAGCTATTCATGAAGCGAGCCAAGAATGTGTGTGGTTGAGGTTCATGATACATCTCATTCGAGAAAAATATGGTTTGAAATGTGACAAACGACTTATAATGATATATGAAGATTATGCAGCATGCATAGCATAACTTAAGGGAGGATCCATAAAAGGAGATAGAGCGAAATACATTTCCCCAAAGCTTTTCTATACACATAAGCTACAAAAAGAATGGTGATATTAACATGCAACAGATTTGTTCAAGTGTTAATGTCACTGAATTATTCACCAAGTCTCTTCCAATTGTAACTTCAAGAATATGGTGCACAAGATCGGGATGCAAAGGTTCACTAACATTCTCGTCAGGGTGAGCAAATACGTACTGTACTCTTTTTTTGTTTCAAGGTTTTGTCCCACTGGATTTTCCTTGTAAGGTTTTTGATGAGGCAGCCAAAATGCGTATTATTAGAGATGTGTACTCTTTTTCTTTCACTAGATTTTTTCTCCACTGAATTTTTTATAATAAGGTTTTAATGAGGCACATTATCTATCAATAGATGTTGAAGAGGTAGTGTTATAAATGTATTTACATTATAGTAAATGTCTATTAAGAATATAGATAAGATCAATCAAGATCTAGTTGATATTCCCTAGGATATGAAATATTTATCTTTTAGGGAGAAACTAGGAGTATTTCCCCTATAAATAGAGGGATTTTGTTCATTGTATCCTCAATCTGATAATCTCTCATCTCTCAAGAGAAATAAAGAAGACTTCCTCTCCTCTCTCTACTTATTCTTATTGTTCTTAATTTATATTTCATAACAAAAATATTTATTTTAATTTACTTGTTCAATTTATGAAATTTAGAAAATTTTATAATATTTTTTCTTTCTATCATTACTTTTAAATAACAACATAAAGTAATTGATACCGGTCAAATTTAGAGTCCAAATCTATATATCTATATCTATATATTAATCTATATCTATATCTATATCTATCTATATCTATATATTATTAATAACGAAGGATGCAACCCTCTCATTCACCCAAATGTCAGCATATAACTCACCATGTGTCATCACTTAAAATATTCATTGCTGTTACTTTAATTTTTTTTAAATTTTTTTTATGATTTTAAAATAGTAAAAAGTAGAAAAGTATTTGGAACAACAAGTGTATCTGTTAATTGCAGTAACTGCACGAGAAATAACCGTCCTAATAATATGAAAAGTTGGGTGCTATTAACTGCTCTATAAGAATTTCTTTGAGCCTAAATCTCTTAGCCACAAAATAGATTCATCTATTCATGGCAGGTATCTTTTTATTTCTTTTTACAGTAATACTAGCAAGTTTATGTCTTGGGCTATGAAAGTGTACTATCTTATCTTAATTCGAAACTTAAAAAGTCTAATAAAACAACCATGTGAGTGCGACTTGATGCACATTTGCATTAACAAGACAGTTTGACAATTTTAAATGATTCAAACGTGTTATCTCTTCTTCGTATTGTTTAATTTGCTTGCTTATTCAGTTGATTCATTGATGTAACCGCGATTCTTCGCCGGTTCCAACGCATACAACCAACACTTACAACATCTATATTTAGTAAATACATATTATATGAAGACCCAATTCTTTACAAAGGGACTTATTGATTAGCAGAAGGATCAAATAGCCCTCCAGGAGGACCAATTTGAAAAGCCTCAACGGCGGATTTCACATGTAAGTTTTATCTTTCGACATCAATATAAACAACAACATACGAATCCCTAATATCTTAGCAGTTCGACTATTTCTACAAGCAGCTTCTCCTCTATTTTCTCGATTTGTTGGTTATCATTACAACTCTTTGTTGTTTTCGTTGTGAAGTAAAGTGACGGTTAAAATGTTTCAATTCACACTGTTATTTTGTTAAGTTCAGTGCCAAGTAGTTGTAGTTGTAGTTACCATATTGGAAATTAAATTTAAGTCATTGCATCCATAGGAATATAACTAATTATGATATTGAAATCTTTCATTTAGTCATGAAACTAACCAGATAGTTTTAAGGTTAGTCATTAAGGACAGTTGATTTGAAAAGAACTACTCCCTTCGTTTAAAAAAGAATGATTACTTTTCTTTTTAGTCCGTTTAAAAAGAATGATCTTTTTTTTTTTTGACAATACTTTAATTTTAACTTTGCACATGATATGTTTAGGACCACAAGATTAAATGATATTTTGGTACAATTGACAAAACTTTAATTTAAGGCCACAAGATTCAAAAATCTTCTTTATTTTTTTAAACTTTATATCAAATCAAAGTAGGCAATTCTTTTTGAAACGAAGGAAATATATAAATACTGTGTCTAACGTGTAGTATACTAAAACCGAAGAAAGCGGGCTCAATTTATTTATTGTGGATGTTCTTATTTTGCGTGCAACTAATGCTTAAGGAAGGATAACGAAGAGGTTGACAGATGTTACTGTTAAAAAATGTGGGCCGATTCGATCTTCCACACACAGGAATGGCCATAATCCATACTTCTCTATGAATCTGTCTTTAACAAACCCAAAAATCTGAAACAACTAACTGTTTTTCAAGGTACAAGCTACAAGTTAAAGTTTTGGATTACACTATCACAATTTCTCTTATGTTGTTGAATAGGACATACAAAGAGACAAAATGCAATAGAAAATTTAAAAGGGAATGTGCCTTCAACCATCACTGTAAAACAATAAACACAGTATAAAAAAACCCTAGCCTCTCCTTTTCTCTCTCTTGGAGACATGGGAAACTAGGACAACTATGGCTGCCACCGTCTCTCCCCAGCCTTTGGCTGTGGGAGAGCTTCTCCAAAACCCTACAAACAACACTACAAATACCAATACAAACTATAATTATGTTGATAAGTTAAATCAAACACAATCAACTATTAATCTTTCACAAACTAGTTTAATACCTATTAAAGTTGTTCGTGGAATCCAACGTTACAATTTACGTTGGATGAACGACAAGATTTCACCAAAGAGGAGGAACTTCATCAAGCCATAGTGGTTAAATTATCCATGAGATCACCAGATTTGTCAATTTTAAGAACGATTTTGCCTATATTTCTTGACATTAAGGAACATTGTCTTGTCGGGTTGCTTGCTCAAAGGCAACTTCTTATTCGTGTGGATCAATATGATGATTTCATGTCTGTATTGTCAAGAGGTGTGAATTATTTCATGCACAAAGGCAAAAATCATCAGATTGGAGACTTTACGTGCGGCAATATGGATTTCGTTTCCAAACTTGTCGAAGAATTTGTTTTCTAAGAGGTCTTTGTTTTCCATTGCTTCAGCTGTTGGAAAACCTATTGTTGTGGATAAGGCCACACAAGTGATATCAAGACCAAGAACGGCTAGGGTTAGAGTCATCCTTGACTTAATGGACAAGCATTCAGATCGTATTCGACTTCAAAGTGTGGACAAATGTATGGGCAGAATTATTGAGGAGTTTCAAGAGGCAGTGTATGATAATTTACCTTAATATTACACCCATTGTAGGCACCAGATTCACGATGAAAAGAAGTGTCGATTGTTAATTGAAAAAAAAGTAGTGCTCTAAAAAGAAGATGATGCGACAATGGAGATTGAAAGAACTTCGGTTGAAAAATTGCATGGAGATGCACGTGGTTATTGTTGACACCCATTTTTTGCTCTCCGTTCTTAAAATTAACGTTTTCAGGCTTCCTAATCGCTAAAGGGCATGAAACACATTTTTAACATATTTTTTTATAACTGTTGACAAATTATTGATAATCATTCTTACTTTAGAATTTTATCAATTTATTAGAGTATTTTTCTATTCATAATTTATTAATAATTCTCTCTAAATTGAGATTTTTATAAGTTCATTATCGTTTTAAACATTTTTTCACAATCAGCTGCACACGTACACGACATGACATCACATTTTAAAACTATTTTCAAATTAATTACATTTTCAATATTTTTAATAATCCTTACATTTTTTGTAATTACATATCAATACCTACATTTTGTATATTTATTACAACTCGCAAATGTTGAGTCGAATCAATTATTTTTACACAGTATAATAACTTGGTGTCTTGTTACATCCGACAACGACCACACAATAATGACTTGTCATATCCGACAATGACTAAATATAATGTCTTGTCACATCTGACAATGACAACTCAATAACATCACCCTTTAGATAATAACTTTGTTCGTTGGTCAAAAGGATGAAAATCCTTTGGTCAATACCCTAAGGACCAAAAGACGTGATATTATAAAAAAGAAAAGGCATCTTTTAGGGTTAATATTTCTTGAACACAAAAAAATACACATATTTTTCTTTCTCACAAATACATACCACATATATTTTTCTTTTCAAATATACAAAATACATATATACAAACATCCACACACGCACAAAAATGGTCGAAGACCAATAACAACTCTATCGCCGCTGGAACTGCCGACCACACCCCTCCCCACTGATATATTTTTCCCCTCTCTCTTCACTTCTCCCTCTTGCCACTGCCCAGACCGTGATGGGCTAGATTTTTCTGGAATTTGTATATCTGGTGTTGCTTCGACGAAGTTGTACAAGCAACATCAACACCATCACCGTTTGAAATTTTGCTTTTTTCATTGGTTAACTATTATTTCTCTCTATATCTCTCTGTTATATGTACATGGGTGTTGTTGTGCTCTAACATTGTTTCACTGTTTTGAATTATTTGTTGATATTTTTTGTTAACTCTGTGAATTTCGGTGAACCTTTGTCATAGTTGTCGTACCGTTATTCTTGAGGTTGTTGTAGTTATTATTGTGGTCTGGCTTTCTGATTTTTTTTCTGATCTTGCACTTTTCGGTCACTAACATTGTCCTGATAATATGTTACCACCATCATTCTTGTTGCTTATTTTTTTGGACTGTTTTTGCCAATTTTTCCTGTTTACTTTACTGTTTGATACTACACTATTAATGAACAAGAAATATCAAAACTTGGCCAATGAGATTATCTTTCCGTCGGACACTTGAGGCCATAGCATTATAAAAGACAGACTTTATTTTCTCAAATTTATTATTTTATATCAAGGCCAACACTTAGCCAATGACATTATCTCTCCAGCGGATACTTGCGGCCACCCCATAACAAAAGATGATTTTTTTTAAAGTTTACTTAGTTTACATTTAAATAAATGAATGGCTGATGAAGAAACTCCCGTTGGTTTTCAAGGTCTTCCCAAATAAAAGACGAATTTTACGTATACAAATACATAACAAAAAATAAAAAATTTGGGAGATGACGACACAAAATATTTTATGATTCGTATCTTGGCAAGGCGATTTAGGATGACCGATTATCGAGCAACCACTTAATAGTCATGGCATATCTAAAATTTAATCCGAGCCCACGCACATATATATATTTTTATATTTTCACTTACGTCAAAAATAGTGCTTAAAGGGAGTTTAAATTTACGTTTATATTTTTGCATTATTATAATTGTACAAATGTCAAAATAGTGAAAAATTTACTTTTGGAATGTCCGATGAGAACTTTTTTACTTATAATATTCGTCACGTATTTAGGCAAAACTTAGGCCGTTAATATTCACACAAGCATTTAAAATTAATCAATTAATTTCCACGAATTCACATAATAAACATTGTGTAATCTTTTCTTTTTCAAGTAAAAAATTTGCAAAATAGTTTTTCTATCATAGTACATAAAAGATATTTTTTTATTCATACGCCACAAAATACTTTTCCTTTTCACATGTAATTTGTACATTTTTATACATACTCTTTACATATTTTCATAACAATAAAGCTTACTCATATACTTAATATACATATATTTTTCATATTATTATTAAAAAAATCACTTTTTACCTCTCCTTTTTGATAAATTTAGTCTAGTCGGGTACCACATTTGTGGATCTTGAAGGATTTCTAAAACCTTCACTTCGGGATAATTTGAACCCTTACCCCGAGTCTTATTGATTTTCACAGAATAAAACATTAATCATATGTATTAAAAAATAAATTTATTTCCTTAAAAATTAGGTAGCGACTTTGTACAAATTTCAATTCTTTTAGAGTCTGTAGGTCATGTTTTATTTAACCTTAGAAAAAATAGAGCATGACAGAATGACAACTTTGCAGGGAATTCAGCGGGTTCTAATCATGATAGACTTGATTTTTCAATCGAGGGAGGTATTTTTTCATTTTTGTATACAATTAAATTCTTTGATCCTTTAATCTGTTTACTTATAAAATTTTTACATTATTTGTACAAATTAGTTTTGCTGCATATTAATTCTTTGATTTATTACTTATTTTTACACTATATCTATACATTGTAAAAATTACTACATATTATTTTTTACTTTATTTAACAATAATCACAATTTCACCGAGTCTTTGATCGCACACTTCACACACTGTGGTTCACGCTGGGGGTGTCTTACACTCTCCCAAATCTTCTTGAATTCCATAGTTTCAGATTTGGTGCATTTAGATTAGTGCGCCTTCTCGAAATTATTCATTCCTATTCTAAATAAACTCACAGATAGGTTTGAACTACGTTTTGCCCTGATTCTTGTCCTGACAAGATACATAGGCAATTCTGTATAAGGGGTTTGTCTCTTTACTATTGCAGAATAATTTCTCCGGTATTCAAACTGGGGCAATTTTTCTGTAACAGTTAGAAGACACTCTCCAAAGGTCTTCAAAGAGCGCAAATAAATAACTCCTCAAAATTTAAATTTCAATAACATTAGAGCCTAGTTGATACCTCCAATTCCTCACCCAAGTTTGGTTCAAGAATATCTAGCTTCTTCTTTCGACTATCGCAAATCATTAAATTTATAGTGTATCGATCCTCGCTTTCAAAGCAAGGGTTCAACATTCTTTCGTTTATAACGATCCCTCTAACTGCAGCGAAATAATGCCATAACTTATCTAATGTCCGACCTTTCCAATCTCGTCGACATATTGAAGTAATTTCAAAACTCTCCTCATGCTTGACATTCATCCACTCAATACTCAATTATCTGATTGAAAAATTTTTGATACTACAAGTAGTTCCTCCCTAATCATCTTTCACATTATCTTCAAGGATGACCGCCACTCTTGTATATTCATACATGTTACATACAAATTTACAAATTCATCTGAACTACATAGACCTGATTCTTATTTTAACAAGATACGTAGGCAACCCTTATTTAGGTTCGGTCCTATTCTTTTTTCTAAATAAAAAAATTCAAAATTTTGACTTGGTTGGTAACAACAAAGTTAGGAATGTGCATGAAAAAAATAAAGTGGTATGATGGCGAGGATTGACTTCATAGTGAATCATAGATTCTTTTGGTACCTTTTAGTCAAATATGAGTGACACTTGAAAAATTCTCTTGCATACATCTAAGACAAGAATGAAGCCAACCTCATTGTTTCTAGTGCATTGTATGGTGAGATTTAGATTAGTTCATTGCATTGCATTGTTGATCTAGAACTTGGCCTGAATGTCTGTTGAGGCAAAATTCTGAGTAACACTTAGTTTAGGGAAGGGTTGTAGGCCTTCTTTTGACCCAATAATGTCTTTCACAGCCCACCAAATGACATTAATCCCTAACATTTCCCCTTTAAGCCTAAAATTTTTCTTTGGATAACCACATTTAAGCCTATACCTTTTGAGTGATTACATATAGTATCCCTCTCTTGGCCCACCTCTTTGAGCGCATTACATACATGTAAATTGTGAATGGAGATTTAAGATCAAAGATTCCAAAGGAAAAGGACCCATAACCCTAAAAGAACAAAAAAAGAAAGATGACTTCAAAGAACAAGGCGCAAACCCCCCCCCCCCCCCCCCCCCTCCAAAAAAAAAAGAAAGAGAACTCCGACAAATGTGGAGAATCATAAAAAAAAAAAGAAAATACATTTATTGAAAAAAATAAAAACTCTTACACAAGATTCAAAAGAAGTCGAAGCAAATACAAAATAAGGGACAACGAAGACCAACAAAGATCAAGCGTCAAAGCACGACAAATGTCAAAAACACATATACGGGGCAACATTCATTGAGGAATTAGTTACTCTCATAGAAAGTCCTACAAGATCCTACTCTAAGTGTTCTCACATTAGTGGATACTTACTTAAAGGTCAAGCCTATGGTATCATAGTTGCATTCATTGAACTTCTTTCTAAGTGTGAGTGTACATCACTGGACGTCTCTAAATTCAAAAGAAAAATACTCAAATAAGTGTGAAAATGAATCATTTTTTTCTAAAGAGGGCACTTGAAATATGGGAGTAGGTATAGTTTAAAACCTTGTTTGAAGAAAGATGAACAAATCTTGTCGGTACTTAGGTATGTTTGAAGTACCATTTGAAGCTATAGGAGTTACCTAGAAGTCGATCTCGGTTAGCTGAGAAAAGAGATGAGGATATTCTTATATACACTACTAATTGTTGGTACCAACTACAGTGAAGACACTATTATGTTTTTTTCTACTTTCAGCATTTCTTATAAGAGAAAATACAAAATAATATTCTACATTAAACATTTCTTACAAAGAAAATGCAATTAAAATCTCTACAATTTTTACCTTTTACCCCTTTTTACAAACAAAATACAAAACAATCTTCTGCATTTTCACTTTTCAACATTTCTCACAAATAAAATACAAAAAAATCTTCTGCATTTTCAACTTTCAGTATTTCTTATAAAGAAAATACAAAATAATTTTCTGCATTTGCACTTTTTCATATTTCTTACAAAAGAAAATACAAAGTAATTTTCTTCATTTTCCACTTTTCAACATTTTTGCAAAGAAAATACAAAATAATTTTCTTTCTTTCTCATGACATTCACCTTCAAATACATGCATTATGCTTTTTATTCAAGAAATCAACTTTCAAATACAGACAATTGACCTTTCTTTTCAAGCTACCGCCTTCAAACATAGACATTTTTCCTTTCTATTGTGTATTATCAAAGTTCCTACATTTTCATAGACCCACCAATTGAGAGCCTATCACCTTTCAACAGTCCCGCCAGTCGAGAGGCTTTTACATTTTCATAGCCCTGCTAGTCTAGAGGCTATTAACTTTCATATGCTCCGCCAATTGAGAGGCTATAACATTTCAATAGCCTCGCCAGTTATTACCTTCCCGCCGCTCTGCCATTCGAGAGCTATTACCTTTCAGTTGTTCCACCAACAAGAGGCCATCAGAATTCAATCACTTTACTAGTTGATGACCCTATTCTTCATAGACAATTGAGGACAACTATCATCATCAGTCTGTGTAGACAATTGGAGATATCATGTACCAAGACAACCAGAGGACTTTCCCATAATAAACATTCATCTCCATAGACAATTAGAGATGTCATTAAGTCTTCGTATACAATCAAAGACATCATTCATCACACCAGTATCCATAGATAATCAAAGACGATAATCCATACCAGCCTCCACAAACAATTAAAGGTGTCATGCATCAAGTCTTCGTAAACAATCAAAGACTTCATCATATCATGCACGGTTATCATAGGCAATCAAAGACATCATCATTCAATATCAATCTATATAGACAATTGGAGATGACAATCAACATCGACCTTCATAGATAATTGGAGGTGTCATGCATCAAGTTTTTGTAAACAGTCGAAGATATCATCATATTATGCACAGTCATCATAGATAATTAAAGGCATCATTATTCAACATCAGTCTCCATAGACAATAGAAGATGATAATCAACATCAGCTTCCATAGACAATTGGAGGTGTTATGCATCAAGTCTTCGTAAACAATTAAAGATATCATCATATCATGCACAATCATCGTAGAAAATCAAAGACATCATCATTCAATATCAGTATTCATAGACAATTGGAGATGACCATCAACATAAGTATCCATAGACAATTAGAGGTGCCTGCATCAAGTCTTCATAGAGAATTAAAGACATTTTTCATTCATTACATAACTCCCCGTAAATAATCAAAGATAACATTCATCCTCAATTCCTCGGAAATAAGCGGATCTGTCATTTCATCTTCAAGTCTCCGTAGACAATCAGAGACATCATGCATCTTTTCAATCAAGAACAACAACATATTTTTTCAAATCCATAAATCATATACTGGGGTAAATTTTGAGAACCACCTTAAAATTTCCCCATTTTCTCATCTTGAACTACATTGACATGATTCTCATGACACTTGAGATATATAAGAGGCTCTATGCAGAGTTCAGTTATCACAATCCCAAAATTATTCTTTCTCCCTAGCAAGTACACAATTTTGGATCCCAAAAATCTCATAGCTCGATACTGGAGAAATTTTGCCAGGAGCATTAGGAATGTGTGAACACTTCCATTCCCAAAAAGTCCTCATCTCAATAATTATTCCAGAAGATCATCCACCCATAATAATGGGACAAAAGACAATTGGCCTATTCTTTTGAACTACATCCTACCCGATCCTCTATAATACCCCACACTTTTTTCTAGCCCAATTTAGCTCCAAGAATGTTAAGGGTTAGCTTAAAAAATGAATAACCTTTGACTAAATATAGAATTTTCCAATTATACACCCTTTATTGTGTAGAAAATTGAATTAGCTTTCCAACTATACTAACTTTTCCTCAATATGATACTCAGTTTGGAATTTATGGCATTATTAGTAAAGACAATATCCCAAATTGAGAAACTGCATCGCAGTGGCATGGAAAATGACAATCGTCAATTTCTAGTGGACCTTCGTGATTGGTCCACATCGCGTTGAAGTCCCATTTTCCAATTGTCAATTTCCAGTATCTCGCCACGATGGTGGTGCATCACGGTGAAGACCTAAATTGTATTTTAATGGCTTACCGCAATAGCTCCGCGTCACACTAATTTTCCAGTTCGTAATAGTCAGTTTTGACTGAGCCATCACGATAGTGGCACGTCGCGGTGGCATGCCAAATAGGGAATTTTCTTTTTTTTTTTCCAGTTTTGATTAAATTTTTAAAAGGGTAGTCTAGTAAATTCCTAAGCCCCCAATTCATGTAAAACACTAAATTTAACCTATTCTAAGCACTTTATGCATATTTTTCATCAATTCTCTCTCAAATAAAATCCTAGAGCTCAAAACTTACTCCCCAAGAAATCAAATTTTCTCCATTCTTCTTCTAAGATAATTCAAGATTAAGAATTCCTAATTCAAGAACTTTAAGAATTCAACTTCAAAAGAACAAATAGGAATCCAAAATCAAGTGCTCTCATCAATTTCATTAATTAAGGTATGTGGGATTTATGTAAAAGGATATTCTTTCATCCTTGTTCCAAAAACTAGTTTTTAATTATAAATTTACATGATTTTGTATGAATATACATTAGTTTCAAATTAGGGTTCATACCTATTATTATTATTTACGAGATTATGATATTTCAAGGGATTTAGAAGTTGAATTGTATGTCTATTTTCATATTTTCATACGTATTGCAATAAATTCCAGATTTTGAGATGAATTATCAATACCTTCATTATCAAGCATGATTTTTATTATATTTTGACATGAATTTAAGCATGGGTATTAAGACCTAGTTGAATATTGCTATTTTAAGATTGATTATGCTAGGAATACCCTATGACTAGAGTATTTTTAGATTTTTGATAAAGATATGATCTTTGATCTCAGCTTAGACATTGAATCCCCTTTACAGTTTTAGATTTTAGTTTAACTTAGCAATTATACAGTTGGTTTTCGTTATAAACCATTATACCTAATTTTAAAGTGAATTTCCAATAGAATGAGCATACATTTTAAAGGGAGTAGTATTTAGCACCAAGTTGGATATTTTATATGCCCTAGAACTACGAGCCAATGTAGGTTCAGATTATTAAATTATTCCCATTTCTATATTGATGACAGATACAAATGTGATCACTTAGATTAGATTATACCCCTTCGCAAGAGTATGATGCCCCCCCCCCCAACATGAGATTTTCCCATAAGAGAACTAGACGTTTGACTACATAATAGCTCACATGGTTTATGTCGGTTAGAAGAACCTCCCTAATACTAAAAATAAATAAATAGATTTTGTGTGAATTTACCTACAACTTATAGAAAAGAGTAAAGAATAACAGAACAACTTTTAGAAACTAAGTGTAAAGGATTACCATTTTATTCAGACATTGCTTTATGTAAGCCTTTAGCTATAAATTTCAACTTTCAGATTTCAGATATAAAAGTGAGTCCTTTCTTCACTTAGACAACATGATTCACGGACAAAATACTAGTATAGCTTTCAGAACTAAATGTTATGACTCACTAGATTTATAAAGTATGATTTAAATACTCATGATTATGATTCTCAGCTTTCAGTTGTTCCAACTTGTGTGAGTCATCTACATTTAGTATGAATTGTTTTTTCAAATTATGATTATATTGAGACATTGTTTTTACTTATGCATTCACCCATATATACTCAGTATATTCTCAAATTACTGATCCACATATATGTCTATGTGCTATATTATCTCATAATATAGTTTCTAGTGCTCCGTTCTAGTAGCATGAATGATTTCGAGCATCTCCATCTACATCCTGATAGTTGGTGAATCCTCATAGTTCGGGGACTTAGTCATTCAGATTTTTAGCTTATCAGTATAGAAAATTTAGTATTTTCAGACAGTTCGAGTTAGCTGGGGGTTTGTCCCAGTGACTCTCTAGCATTAGTAGTAGAGGCTTGCCAGACTGCTACTTATGATTCAGATTATTCAGCATTGATTGTTCAGACTATTTAGTATAGTATTTTCCAAAGATTATATTCATATATTCTCAGTTAGCTCAGACAGATTTCCATATTTTTTTTGATTTTATGTCTATACTCCCTTGTTATGAGACTCAGACTTAGTAAAAGGCAGACAGGGTTAGCTTAAGGCTACACTTAGTCTTGAGTATCGTGTGATGTCT
This sequence comes from Capsicum annuum, assembly GCF_002878395.1. Classification (NCBI taxonomy): domain Eukaryota; kingdom Viridiplantae; phylum Streptophyta; class Magnoliopsida; order Solanales; family Solanaceae; genus Capsicum; species Capsicum annuum. The sequence goes on from NC_061115.1 coordinate 18,275,591, forward strand.
AGGGACCCATTTTTGTGGTGTTACAAACTTGGTATCAGAGCCTAAGTTTATAAGATTCTTAAGGAGTCAGACAAGCTGCGTTATGTGATCATGGGTGTGTAGCGCACCAAATTTAAGATCAATAGGTTATGGGATATTTTTAAGAAATCATCTCTTTCTTTCATGATCTATTATGCTTATAGTATCTCCATCTGCTTTTAACTCATGCTTTTATGTGATAGTTGAATATGTCTCCTTACGGAGCTAATACCCATAAAAATGATAACCTAACACCCTAATCTACTAATCCTCTGAATGAGAATGAGTCCTCTAGAGTTCTTTGGGTCGAAAGCAGGTGAGGACCCATAGATTTATTTAGATGAGGTAAAGAACATCACCCAGATTATGCATGTTTTTTACGTAGAGAGTGTAGAGTTAGAATCTTATAGATTGAAGGATATAGCGAATGATTGGGTGGTTATATAGAAGAATGTTATAGGTAAGAATATAGCTCCTATGAGTTGGCAGGTGTTTCAGGATGCTTTTCTAGATAGGTTTTTTTTTGTGTGAAATGAAAGAAGCTAAAGTAGAAAAGTTTGTGAACCTGAGCCAGGGCTCGATGACAGTGAAGGAGTACTAACTTAAGTTCAACTAGTTTTTTGAGTATGCCCCTGATACGATGGCTGACCCTAGGGCGAGTATAAGTAAGTTTGTTACTGGAGTATCTGGCTTAGTGGTTAAGGAGTGTAGGACCTCCATGCTTATTGGGGACATGGATCTTTCTAGGTTGATGATTCATGCTCAACAGATTAAGGTAGAAAAGTTGTAGGGAAGAGAGAGGAGAAATAAAAAGGCTAGAACTGGGAAGTTTGAGTATGGTCAGACTAGATTTTGAGAGGGAAATCATTTTAGTCTAAGAATCATTCATCTATGCCAGATCCATCTTCAGCTAGTGGTACTGCACCCAGAGCTAGATAAGAGCAATCGGGTAAGACTTTTATGTCCAGATCCCAAAATAGCGTGAGGGGAAAGCCCAGTTATCTTCTATGTGCTAAGCATGGTAAGAATCATCCTGGTGAGTGCTTATTAGGACAGAAAGGTTGTTATGGTTGTGGTAAGTTGGGACATGAAATCAAAGAGTATCCGCATGCTAAGCAGGGAAACAGGTATGTTCGTTCCTAGACTCAGGCTTCTAGCGCACTAGCTCCTTTAGGTCTTCCAATACTGGTGGCAGTCAGTGCTAGAATTAGTTTTATGCTTTACCATCCTATCAGGAGTAGGAGGATTCACCAGACGTTGTTACTAGTATGTTTTGTGTCTTTCATCTTGATGTTTATGTGTTTTTAGAACCTCGGTGAATTTCTCTTACATGACCCCGTTAGTTGAAGTGAATTTTAAAATAGGTCCTAAAATGATCCTTGATCCCTTCTTGGTTTCTACCCCAATGGGTGATTCAGTTGTTGCCAAATAGATCTATAGAAAGTATTTTGTCACTGTCCTTCATAAAATAATGTTAGCAGACTTAATAGAGTTAGATATGGTTGACTTTGAACTTATTCTTAGATAGTTTGTCTCCATTCCTATAATGCATCCATAGATTGTTACACCCGAGTGGTAAAGTTTCAGTTTCCAGATAATCCAATCTTTGAGTGGGAAGGTAATTCAGTGTCTCTCAAGAGTCATTTCATATCCTATATTAAAGCCAGAAAGTTGACCTCAATAGGGTGTATCTATCATCTAGTTCGAGTCAAAGACACTAAGTCTGAGACTCCAACAATTCAGTCAGTCAGTGTAGTCAATGAGTTTCCTAATGTTTTTCTCGAAGATTTGCCAGGGGTACCTCCCGATAGAGAAATAGAATTTGGTATTGATCTTCTCCCAGATACCCAACCTATATCTATTCATCCTTATCGTATGGCTCTAGCTGAGCTTAAAGAGTTAGAAGAGCAGCTTAAATACCTATTAGATAAAGGTTTCATAAGGCCTAGTATTTCTCCATGGGTCTCTCTCATCCTATTCGTGCAAAAAAAATATGGTTCTTTGTGAATGTGCATCTACTATCATCAGTTGAATAAAGTCACAGTCAAAAATAAATATCCTCTCCCTAAAATTGATGACTTATTTGATCAACTCAAAGGTGCAAGTTAATTCTCCAAGATAGACCTTAGATCCAGCTATCATCAGCTTAAAGTAAGGGAATGTGATATTCCAAAAACAACTTTCAAAACCTGTTATGGTCATTTTGAGTTTCTGGTCATGTCATTTGGTCTTACAAAGTTCCCTGTATCCTTCATGTACTTGATGAATAGAGTGTTCAAACAGTATTTGGACATGTTTGTCATAGTCTTTATCGATGATATTCTTGTCTACTATCATAGCAAGGATGATCATGCAGACCATCTTAGAATTGTGTTGCAGACTCTTAGAGATCACCAGTTGTTCGACAAATTCAGCAAATACAAATTTTTTCTAAGATTAGTATCTTTCCTTGGTCATATTATTTCCAGTAAGGGAATTAGAGTTGATCCCCAAAGACAAAAGCAGTAAGAAACTGGCCTAGACCTATTTCTCCTTCAGACATTAGAAGTTTCTTGGGTTTAGCTAGCTATTACAGATGTTATAGATAGTTTTTTTGTCTATTATGATGCTTCTAGAATTGGTCTGGGTTGTGTTTTACTGCAGCGAGGTAAGGTTAGAGACTACACCTCTAGACAACTTAAGCCTCACAAAAAGAAGTACCCGACCCATGATCTTGAGTAGTCACTATTATGTTTGCATCGAAAATATGGAGGCACTATCTATATGGGGTGCATGTTGACATGTTTACAGATCACAAAAGTTTAAAGTATTTGTTTACTCATAGGGAGTTAAATCTTTGATAGAGAAGGTGGTTAAAATTATTGAAGAATTATAATATGAGTATGTTGTATCATCCAGGCAAGGCCAATGTAGTGGCAGACGCCCTTAGTAGATTTTCTATGGGCAGTGTTGCTCATATGGAGAATGTTAAGAGAGAGCTAGTTCAGGAAGTTCATCAGTTAGCTAGATTGGGTGTGAGGTTGGTTAACTCAGCTGAAGGAAATGTTTGGGTTCAGCGTAGTTTAGAATCCTCTCTAGTTTTTAAATTAAAAGAGAAGCAGGATAAAAATCCTAGTTTGGTCAAACTAAAGGGGTCAGTTAAAGACCAAAAGACAGAGGCTTTTTCCCAAGGGGAAGATGGTGTGTTGAGATACCAGAGTAGATTATGTATGCCACGTGTTGATGATTTGAGGCAGCAAATTATAGCGGAAGCACATGGTGTGCATTATTCCATTTATCCAGGATCCACAAGATGTATCATGACTTGCGGAAATTTTATTGGTGGAGTGGTATGAAGAAAGATATAGAAGAATTTATAGCCAAGTGTGCAGCTTGTCAACAGGTTAAGATAGATCATCAAAGACCTGGTGGTAATTGTAGGAGTTTAGTATCCCCACTTGGAAGTGGGAAGAAATGAATATGAACTTTGTGATTGGATTACCCCAATCGCATCGTCAACATGATTTGATTTGGGTTATTATAGATAGATTGACCAAGTCAGCCCATTTCTTGCAGTCCACACGTCCTATCCAATTGAATATTATGCTAAGTTATACATCATAGAGTTAGTCAGATTGCATGAAATTCCTTTATCTATCATCTTAGATAGAGGTACTCATTTTACTTCTGAGTTTTGGAGAGCCTTTCAGAAGGGTCTTGGTACCCACATTCATCACAGTTCAGTTTTGCATCTGCAGACTGATGGTCAGGTAGAGAGGACCATTCAAACTTTAGAAGATATGTTGAGGGCATGTGTTTTTGATTTCAAAGGCAGTAGGGATGACCATTTGCCATTGATTGAGTTTGACTATAATAAAAGTTACCATTCTAGTATCTAGATGGCCTCATTTGAGTTTCTTTATAGGCGGAGATATAGATCATCATTCAGTTGGTTCAAAGTGGGTGAGGCCGCTTTGACTAGGCCAAATATGGTGTTTAAATCCATAGAGAAAGTTCAGTTGCTTCGAGAGAGGTTAAAAGAAGCTCAGAGTCATTAGAAATCTTATGCAGATATAAGAAGAAGAGATCTTGAGGTTGAGGTTGATGACCTGGTGTATTTGAAAGTTTCACCCATGAAGAGGGTGAAGAGATTTGGCAAAAGGGGAAACTTAGTCCCTGATATATAGGTCCTACCAGATTTTGAGTCATGTGGGAAAGGTAGCGTATGAGCTTGAGCTACCCGCAGACTCGTCATCAGTTCATCCAGTGTTCCATGTGTCCTTATTGAAGAAGTGCATGGGCGATTCAGCTATTGTAGTCCCTTTAGAAAGTATAGATATTCAGAATAACCTTTCATACGGCAAATTTCCAGTAGAGATTTTTGATTACCAAATCCATAGACTACGTAGCAAAGAAGTTTCCTTGGTTAAAGTTATGTGGTGAAATCAGTCTATTGAGGGTGCTACTTGGGAAGCGGAAGCAGACATACGTACCAAGTATCCTTATTTTTTCTCCACGAACTCAGATTTAGCCAAAGTTAACAATCTTTCTCAGTTCAGTTCTATACTAGTCTTAGATTCAGATATATATTTGTCTTCATGTAAATTCAAGAAATCACAGATTAGCTCAGTCATTCAATATGTTCTAGATTCAGTCATACAGTTTATTTCAGTTGTGCATGCCAGCACATAGCCTCAGATTCCTCAGTATTTTTAGTGTAGCTAGCCACATTCTAAAGGGGGAGATAGTATAATACCTCGCACTTTTTCCAAGCTCAATTTAGCTCCTAGAATGTCAAGGGTTAGCTTAAAAATGAATAACCTTTGATACATAGAATTTTCCAGTTATAGGCCCTCCAGTGCGTAGAAAATTGAATTAGCTTTCCAATGATACCAATTTTGCCTCAATTTGATACTCAGTTTGGGTTATGGCATTTTTAGTGGAGATAGTTTCCCAAATTGGGAAGCACCGCATCGAGGTGACATGCAAAATGACAATCGTCAATTTCTAGTGGACCTCTGCAATTAGCCCACGTTGCGTTCAAGTCCCATTTCCTAATTTTCAATTTACAGTAGCTCACCTCGATGGTGGCGCGTCACAGTGATGTCCTAAATGGTATTTCAGTGGCTTACCGTAATAGCTCATCATCACTTTGATTTTACAGTTCACAATAGTCTATTTCCAGTGAGTCACCGCGATAGTGGTGGATCGCGGTGGCATGCCAAATGGGTAATTTACTTTCTTTTCCAGTTCCGATTAAATTTCTAAAAGGGTAGTCTAGTTAATTCCTAAGCCTCCAATTCATGTAAAACACTGAATTAAACCTATTCTAAGTACTTTATGCATATTTTTCATCAATTATCTCTTAAAGAAAATCCTAGAGCTCAAAACTTACTCCCCAGGAAATTAAATTTTCTCCATTATTGTTCCAAGATAACTCAAGATTAAGGATTCCCAATTCAAGAACTTCAAGAATTCAACTTCAAAAGCACAAATAGGAATCCAAAATGAAGTGCTCTGATCAATTTCATCAATTAAGGTATGTTGGGTTTATGAGCAAGGATATTGTTTCAACATTGTGCCCAAATCTAGTTTTTAATTACAAATTTACATGATTTGTATGAATATACATGAGTTTTAAATTAGGGTTCATACCCATTATTATTATTTGCAAGATTATGACATTTCAAGTGATTTAGAATTGGAATTGGATGTGTATTTTTGTATTTTCATATGTATTGCAGTAAATTCCAAATTTTGAGATGAATTATTAATACGTCCATTATCAAGGATGATTTTGATTATATTTTGACATGAATTTGATGCATGGGTATTAAGCCCTAGTTGAATATTGCTATTTTAAGATATATTATGCTATCAGCACCCTATGGCTAAAGTATTTTTAGATTTTTAATAAAGATGTGATCTTTGATCTCATCTTAGACATTGAATCCACTTTACAGTTTCATATTTCAGTTTAACTTAGCAATTATATAGTTGGTTTTCATAATAAACCATTATACTAGATTTTAAAGTAGATTTCCAACATAATGAGCATACATATTAAATGGAGTAGTATTGTAATACCCCATACTTCTTCCTAGCTTAAAAACATCCCAAGAATGTTAAAAATTTACTTTAAAAGATTAATCCACTTTTGTACACATGGAATTTCTAATATTTTCACTTTTTGTTAAGTGGGAAATTTAATTAGCTTTTCAACGATACCAATTTCATCAAAATACGATACCAGGGTTGAAAGATATGGCCAAAATATAGAAAGAAGTCAAAACTGCTCAGGTGAGATGGTGAAGGATGACGGGTCATCGAGCTAGCGATGGACCGTCGCCTAAGCCGTCTCAGTGAGGGAGCAAGACCACAATTTGCCTAAGAGAGATGTCCCAGGCCGACGGACCATCGTCCAAGCCGTTGCAGCAGAGGCAGTGAACCCCTATTCTGACCAGGTGCGACGGTCAGGACCGACGGACTGTCGACCTAGCAACGGACCATTGCACCCACCGCTGCATAGATCGTTCAGTTATTTTAACATCATTTTAAAAGGGTATTTGGGTCTTTTTCCACTCGTTTTAACCCCTAATTATATCAGACCAAGGCTTATAAGTTCATTATTCATACACAACATCAAATTGGAGTTTTTTCTCAAAGATAATCCCCAAGCAACAAGATCCAAATTTTCTTCAAGAAACTAAGAGATTCAAGTTGTTCAAGTCCAAGAACTTCAAGAAACTCACAACCCAGGTATGTCATGTGTTGATTTATGGGTCTTTTTCATCCATGAACCTCAAGAATCTCTATTTAAAATCCAAGATTTGAGTATTTGTGAATGTTCATGATTTAAATTAAATTGAAATTCATGTTCATGATGTTGTAGGGTTTTTATTCATGTTTTAAATCACATACTCCAATGATTGTGTAACGCCTCAAAGGTTTTCCTACCTAAAATTTTGTCCCTAAAGTGTTAAGCATTGGCTTCTAGAATTATTTATACTTATTTCCTATGGAATTCCTTATATTTCAAATTTTCATTACGTAGATGATCGAATAAGTTTTCATTGACATAAGATTCATCCAAAATGGACACTCGGTGAAGGAATTATGGTTAATTTAAGTCCTAGTTGTAAAACACCGTCATTCCTGTCCTTGGCGCATCGTGGAGAGGGTGTAAATAACAATGGTCAATTTCTAGTGAGACTCCATGATAGTGGTGCATCGCGGAGTGGGCAAAATTGCCATTCATAAATTTCCAGTGAGCCACCGCGATAGTGGCGCGTCGTGGTGGACCATAAGATCGGGTTACCAGTTTAAATTTTTCCAGCTTCATTTAGAAGTTAACTAGGGTAGTTTGGACTTTTTTCAAGTCTCTTAAAATGTCCAAATAGGAGATTAAGACCTCTACAAGCATAATATTCGACATTCTCAAGATTTCCCCCTAGTTCATATATTTCTCCTCCAAGAAACTCAAGATTCAACCATGGGTTTTTAAAATTTATCGAATATTTCAAATCCCCAAACCATAGGCTTCAAGGATCAGCCATCATTCTTTATAATCGAGGTACGCGGGGTTTTTTCTAAAATCTCATGGGTATAGAAATCATGATTTTAAGAAAGGGCTTTTTGAATTTTTGAATACGTTCATATTTTAGAATCTTCGATAATATTGTTTTGGTCTTTAGGCATTCCCCCAAATTGATTTGAATTGTATATATGTATGTATGCATTGAAAACCGTGGATTGTGAATTGAGAGCATGAAATATATAATCTCCCTCTCCCTTTACTTTATTATTTGATTTACAAGTTATGAATCCTTATATTTATTCAAGATACTATTTGTCTTATGTGAAATTCATGATGATTAAGAATGGGAGAGTGGAATTCTTTAATGATTTTATACATTGAGATTGATAAACAAAGAAACTTCAGGAATGTTTTTGAGAAGTTGGCCACTACTTATTGAAATTATTGAATGAATGGAAAGCCTTTGCATTATTTTTGACTTATGATTTGAGATATGACTCTTCTTACACTATATACATGATCAAGTGGCCTATATATTTTTTTAAAAAAATAAAATAATCATATATGGCTTAGAATAACGACTTGCAAGTCTTGGTTTGATGGTACCAACTCAGACAATGCCACAACAGACACAGACTAATACAGAAATAAGGCTTTCACGTTTTAGAATTTCTGAATGATGCATGTTTAGAAAAGGCTAAAATAGGGCACAAAGAGATGTTAGATGGTTCCCTGAAGAGTGCATGAGTTTAGATTACTCATTGTCAAAAACTGTGATTTGTCGATCTGGTTATATTGTATTACGCTGGCCTAGTATCGTATGGCATATAAGAATTAGAGACCAACCCTTGCGGCATACTTGGGTTGGGGGCTTCTCGCCAAGTCAATGGCGGATTCCATATAGCACGTGGAATATCAGAGTTGTAGGGGTATGCCACCTAACTCAAAAGTAACACAAAGATTAGACATTGCATTGACAAGAATAACTTATGATTTTCAGAAAGTACCCATGTGTTTTGAGAACTATTTATGCATAATGTTTTAACATATTTCTCTCCACTATTTTAGTTATAAAAAAGTTTTATCTTGGATTAGTTTGCGTACCAGTACATTGTATTGACCCCCTCCCCCTACCTCTCAGGTTCTGAGGCTCAGTCTAGGGGTCCAAATAAGTAGTAGATTTCATCAGACAGAGTTGCAGTGTCCAATTGGTGAGCCTTCTATATTCCAGAAGGCCTGTTTATTTTTAGACAATTATTAGTGGTTACGATTTTGGTCTACTAGGGGCCTTGTCCCAGCTTTCAGATTATGTTAGAGAGTATGTTGTAGATATTTTGCAGACGGTTTGTGGATGTTGCTAGTTAGTTTTGTATTTCATTCTTCAATGCTAAATTCATATTAGATTTATGAACATGATCCTGTCTCGCTATAATTTCAGTATTTTCTTATTATGTATGATTGGTGTATATGATTTTGAGTTAGAAGGGTATTCGGGCCTTCATGGTTTGAGATGCTCATCACAGCCAGGGCCTTGATTCGGGTCATGAAAAACTTGGTATCAAAGCACGGTTCATGGTCCCAGGGTGTCTGTGACATCACGTCGGGTAGAATCTTGTTTATGGATGTGTAGCATGCCACACTTGTAATTAGGGGGCTACTAGGCATTTAGGAATATTTCCCCTCTTTGTGATCTAGTTTGTGCTTTGGAGTCTAATCTGCCTCTAATCGATGCTCTCATGCTTTTAAGAAAAATCGACCATGCCTCCTCATCGTACTATCGATTAGAATGTATAGATAGATGATGTCCATCCCACTCGTCGAATGCTGACCCGTAATAGGGCTCTCACCTCAGAACCTGTTCCTACTCTGAGAGTGCCTCCAGTCTTGACCATTCCACCTCAAGCGCCACGGACCAATGTTAATCGTCCCCCGACTTCTCAGAGAGATATTTCTAATGCAGAGTTCAGATAATCTATTCATATGCTGGCATAGTTGGTGCCCAATCAGGCTCAACAATGGGATGATGTTGGGTCTGTATCTGTTACATCTAAGGCTACTAGGGTGGGTCAGTTCATAAGAATGAACCCGCCCAAGTTTACTGGCACCAAGGTAGAAGAAGATCCATAAGAGTTTATGGATGAGATGGATAAGATCTTTAAGGTGATACATGTAGAGGAGACAGAAAGGGTGGAGTTAGGAACTTATCAGCTCAAGGACGTTGCAAATCAGTGGTATAACGAGTGGGAGGATGTAAAGGGAGAGAGTGTTAATCCCACTATTTCAGGTGAATTTGTGGAAGCCTTTCTTGATCGGTTCTTTTCTCTAGAGTTGAGGGAGGCCAAAGATGAGGATTTTATAAATCTGAAGCAGGGGAATATGAGTGTCCAAGAGTACACTTTGAAGTTTAACCAATTAGCCCGTTATGCACTAGAGATGACTTAAAATATGAGAGCCCGAATGAGAAAGTTTGCATTTGGCCTTTCAGATAATCTAGTGCTTGAATGTCAAGGGGCAATACTAAATAGGGATATGGACTTTGATAGGCTATCAGTCCATATGCAACAGGTAGAAGAAAACAAAAAGAAAATTGCTGAGTCTAGAGAGAAAAATAGGTAGGCAAAGAGAGCTACAATAGTAGATCAGTATCACAGTCAGCCGCAAAGTGGTAAGTGGGGTAATAAATAGTAGAAGAAGAAGAATTAGGGTAATACATAGTCCGTAGGCAGTGCCCCAGCGTCCATACCTCCAGTTGACAGAAGATCTTAAAGTTTCCAAACTAATCAGGGATCCAGAGCTCAGGATACTCAGTCACAGGGTAGTGTGGCTCTGCAATATCGCACTTTTCCGCGGTGTGAGACTTGTGGTAGGAATCATACAGGAAGGTATCAGTGGGGTGCATTTGTATGTTATTTATGTGGTCAGACGGGTCACTTATAGAGGGATTTTCCCTCTTCTAGAAGGAATGTTGGTGGTGAAAAATCTTAGGAAAATTCTTCCGCACCAGCACCACCTCAAAAGAGTGCCACTTCAGCTGCCAGAAGTGGTCGCAACCGGCTGTACGCTTTTACTAACTGCTAGGAGGTAGAGGCCTCACTAGATGTTGTCACCGGTATGTTACAAATCTTTTCCCGTGATGTTTATGTGTTACTTTATCCCCGGTCTACTTTGTCTTATGTAACCCCATATGTGGCTGTTGGTTTTGGGTTTAAGCCCAAAGTCATTACTGACCCTTTCTCTATTTTTACTCCGGTGGGTGATTCTATTGTGGCTAAAAGGATGTATAAAAATTGTGTTGTGTCTATTCTTAGCCGAGATATTATGGTCGATCTCATAAAGCTTGATGTGGTTGATTTTGATGCTATCCTAGGGATGGACTGGCTCTATTTGTGTTATGCCACACTAGATTATAGAACCCGAAAGGTTACTTTTTCTTTTCCAAATGAGCTAGCAATAAAATGGGAAGGGCACTCTTTAGAACCTAGAGGGCACTTCATATCTTATCTCAGGGCCCGTAAACTCATTTACCAGGGTAACTTGTATCATGTTATTCAGGTTAAAGATTATAACACCAAATGTCTTCCTCTTCAGTCTTTCTCTGTAGTAAATGCATTTTCGGAAGTCTTTCCAGATGATCTCCTAGGAATACCACCTGATAGGGAGATAGATTTTTGCATAGAGGTGTTGCAAGGCACCCATCACATCTCTATTCCGTCATATAAAATGGATCCAACAGAGTTGAAAGAGTTAAAAGAGCAGCTAGCAGACCTCCTAGATAAAGGTTTCATCCATCCTAGTGTTTCTTCCTAGGGTCCACCTGTACTTTTCGTCTGAAATAAAGATGGTTCCCTACGTATGTGCATATATTACCGCCAATTAAACAAGGTCATCATCGAAATTAAGTATTCGCTTCCTAGGATTGATGATTTGTTTGACCAACTTTAGGGTGCTAAGTGTTTTTCTAAGATAGACCTTCATTCAGGATATCATCAATTGAAAGCTAGAGAGTCAGACATTCCCAAGAGAGCTTTCCGAACTAGATATGATCACTATGAATTCTTGGTCATGTCCTTCGGGTTGACTAACGCCCCTACAACCTTCATGGACCTAATGAATAGGGTCTTTCGATAGTTTCTAGACTTGTTTGTCATAGTTTTCATTGATGATATCTTGATTTATTTCAAAAATAAGAAGGACCATGACAATCACCTCCGAATTATCCTCCAGACTCTCAAAGATCATAGGTTGTATGCAAAGTTCTCCAAGTGTGAATTCTGGTTAAATGCTATTGCTTTCTTGGGGCCTATTGTGTCTAGTGAGGGGATTAAGGTTGATCCCTAAAACATTGAAGCACTGAGAAAATGGCCCAGAACCATGACCCCAACCAACATTCAGAGCTTTTTGGGTTTGGCGGGTTATTATAGAAGGTTTGCAGATTGTTTTTCTTCCATAGCTGCACCACTTACTAAGTTGACTCAGAAAAAGGTAAAGTTTTTGTGGTCTGACTCTTGTGAGAATAGTTTTGAGAAGTTGAAAGACAAGTTCACTACTGCTCTTGTTTTGACTCTTTCGGACGGTACAGAAGGTTTTGTTGTATACTGTGATGCGTCCCGAGTGGGGCTTGGGTGTGTTTTAATGCAGAACGGTAAGGTAGTGGCTTATGCATCTAGGTAGTTAAAGGTGCATGAGCAGAACTACCCTACTCATGAATTGGAGTTAGCAGCTGTGGTTTTTAGACTTAAGATCTGGCGGCACTATTTATATGGGGTACATGTTGATATATTTACTGACCACAAGAGTTTACAGTATGTTTTCTTACTGAAAGAATTAAATCTCAGGCAAAGGCGATGGCTGGAAATTTTAAAGGACTATGACATGATCCTGCACTATCATCCGGGCAAAGTGAATGTGGTAGCTGATGCCCTTAGCAGGTTATCTATAGGCAATTTTTCTCATGTGGGGAAAGAAAGGAGGGAGATGGTGAAGGATATTCACCGACTTGCAAATCTAGGAGTGCGACTGTTGGATTCCGAGGATGGAGGAGTGATTGTTCATGAGATAGCTAAATCTTCCCTTTGTGCAAAAGTTAATCTGAAGCAGGTTGAAGATCTTATCTTGATGCAGATCAAGAAAGATATGGGTCAATAAAAGGTAATGTTATTTGAAATTGGTGGTGATGATATTTTGAGATACCAGGGTATGTTGTGTGTGCCAGATGTAGATGGTCTGAGGAAGAGAATCCTTGACAAAACTCACACGTCGAGGTATGTTGTTCACCCTGGATCTACTAAGATGTATCGTGATTTGAAAACCATTTATTGGTGGAATAATATAAAGCGTGATGTAGCTAACTATGTTGCCAAGTGTTTGAATTGTCAACAAGTTAAAGTGGAACATATGAGGCCAGGTGGTTTTTCTCAAGGGATAGCTTTGCCTTTGTGGAACTGGGAGATGATTAATATGGACATTATTATATGACTTCCAAGGTCATGAAACCATTATGATTCCATTTGGGTAATTGTAGATAGGCTGACCAAGTCAGCTCACTTTCTACCTATTAGGACTAAGTATTTGGGAGAGGATTATGCCAATCTGTTCATTGCAAAAATAGTTCATTTACATGGGAAACTTATGTCCATCATATCTGACCGAGGTACACAATTTTCTTCACAGTTTTAGAGATCATTTCAAAAAGGTTTAGGTACCTAAGTGAATTTGAGCTCGACTTTCTAACCTCAGACAGACGGGCAAGCTAAGAGCACCATCCAGACCCTTAAGGATATGTTGAGGGCCTGTATGATTGGTTTTAAAGGTAGTTGGGTAAAGCACTTTCCATTGATAGAATTCACATATAATAATAGTTTCCATTCCAGTATTAAGATGGCACCATTTGAGGCATTGTATGGGAGAAGATATAGGTTTCTAATAGGATAGTATGAAGTAGGTGAGATACAGATATTTGGGCTTGATAATGTTTATTAGGAAATGGAGAAGGTGAAAGTCATTAGAGAATGACTTAAGATAGCTCAGAGTCATTATAAATCCCATACCGATATTAGTAGAAGGGAGCTAGAATTCGAGGTTGGTGATTGGGTATTTCTAAAAGTTTCTCCTATGAAGGGATTCATGCGGTTTGGGAAGAAAGGTAAGTTGAGTCCACGTTATATAGGACCATATTAGATTTTGAGAAGGATAGGTGTAGTTGCATATGAGTTAGAGTTGCCTTCTAGTTTTGGTTCCATTTATCTGGTATTCCATGTATCTGTGTTGAAGAAATGTATTGGAGACCATTCTTTAGTATTGCCTTTAGAGGAGATCAAGGTAACAGACTCCTTATCCTATGAAGAAGAGCCTGTAGAAATTTTGGATTGCCAAGTTAGAAGACTGGGGAGCAAAGAGATAGCCTCAATTAAACTGTTGTGGAGAAACCAGAAAATTAAAGAAGCAACTTGGGAATCATAAGTTGACATGATGGCTAGATACCCAAACCTTTTTGATCCAATGGATGGTGAAATGGAATTTACAATCCTTGCCTTATTCTTTCTATGCCTTAGTATGCTTAAAATTATGCTTCTCTGTGTCCCGCGTCAACATTCAGGGACGAATATTCCCAAGGGGGGATATTATAACTCCTCGAAGTTTTTCCTAGATAAAATTTTGTCCCTAAAGTTTCAAGCATTGCCTTCTAGAAGGATTTATACTTATTTAAATATGGAATTCCTTAGATTTCAACTTTTCATTACGTAGATGATCGAATAATTTTTCTGTCGACATAAGATTCGTCCAAAACAGACATTCGGTGAAGAAGTTATAGTTAATTTAAGTCCTAGTCGTAAAACACTGTCATTCCTATCCTTGGCGCATCGTGGAGAGGGTGTAAATGAAGATGGTCAATTTCTAGTGAGACTTCGCAATAGTAGCACGTTGTGGAGTGGGCCAAATTCCCATTCGTCAATTTCCAGTGAGCCACCGCGATAGTGGTATATCGCGGTGGCCCATAAAATTGGGTTCCCAGTTTAATTTTTTCCAATTTCATTCAGAAGTTAACAAGGGTAGTTTGAACTTTTTTTAAGTCTCTTAAAACGTCCTAATAGGATATTAAGACCTCTACAAGCATAATATTCGACATTCTCAAGATTTCCCTTAAAACAAAAACCCCAGCTCATATACTTCTCCTCCAAGAAACTCAACATTCAACCGTGGGTTTTCAAAATTTTTTGGAGATTTGGAATCCTCAAACTGTAGGCTTCAAGGATCATCCACTATTCTTCATAATCGAGGTACGGGGGATTTTCCTAAAATCTCATGGGTATAGAAATCAAGATTTTAAGAAAGATGTTTTTGAATTTATGAATACGTTCATATTTCAGAAGCTTCGATAATATTGTTTTGGTCTTTAGTCCTTCCTCCAAATTGATTTGAATTGTGTATATGTATGTATGCATTGAAAATCATGGATTGTGAATTGAGAGCATGAAATATATAATCTCCCTCTTCCATTACTTTATTATTTGATTTACAAGTTATGAATCCTTACATTTAATGGTTTATAGAATGATTCAAGATACAATTTGTCTTATGTGAAATTCATGATGATTAAGAATGGGAAAGAGGAATATTTTAATGATTTTAAACATTGAGATTGATAAACAAAGAAACTTTAGAAATGTTTTTGAGAAGTTGGTCACTACTTATTGAAATTGTTGAATGAATAGAAACCCTTTGCATGATTTATGACTTATGATTTGAGATGTGACTCTTCTTACACTATATGCATGATCAAGTGGCCTGAACATTTTTTTTAGAATGAAATAATCATATATGGCTCAGAATAATGACTTGCAAGTCTTGGTATGTCGATAAAAACTCAGACAATGACATAACAGACACAGACTAATACAGAAATCAAACTTTCATGTTTTAGAATTTTAGAATGATGCATGTTCAGAAAAGGCTAAAATATGGCATAAAGAGATGTTAGGTGGTTCCCTGAAGTGGGCACAAGTTCAAATAACTCAATGCCTAAAATTGTGATTTGCCGATCCGTGTATATTATATTATGCTGGACTAGTGCCATGTGGTGTATCAGAATAAGAGACCTCAACCCTTGAGGCATACTTAGGTTTGAGGTCTTCCCCGCCGAGTCAATGGAGGATTCCATATTGCCCTTGGAATATCAGAGTTGTAGGGGAGGTAACACAAAGATCAGACATTGTATTGACTAGAATGACTTATGATTTTCAAAAAGTACCCATGTGTTTTGAGAACTGTTTATGAATGATGTTTTAACATATTGATCTCCACTATTTTACTTATAAAATTTTTTTATTTTGGATTATGTTGCATACCAGTACATTGTATTGACCCCCTCTCCTTACCTCTCAGGTTCTGAGGATCCGTCTAAAGGTCCATATAAGCAGTAGATTTCATCAGACAGAGTTGC
Organism: Capsicum annuum; assembly: GCF_002878395.1. NCBI lineage: Eukaryota > Viridiplantae > Streptophyta > Magnoliopsida > Solanales > Solanaceae > Capsicum > Capsicum annuum. The sequence goes on from NC_061115.1 coordinate 18,291,565, forward strand.
AGTGTTCGGTTGGTGAGCCTTCTATATTCTGGAAGGCCTGTTTATTTTCAGACAGTTATTAGTGGTTACGGTTTTGGTCTACTGGGGTCCTTGTCCCATCTTTCATACTGTGTTATAGAGTATGTAGTAGAGATTTCGCAGACGGTTTGCGGATGTTGCTAGTTAGTTTTGTATTTCGTTCTTCAATGCTAAATTCATATCAGATTTATGACCATGATCCCGTCTCTCTATAATTTCAGTATTTCCTTATTATGTATGATTGGTGTATATGATTTCAAGTTAGAAGGGTGTCCGGGCCTTCGTGGTTTGGGATGCTCTTCATGGTCAGGTCCTCGGTTTAGGTCGTGACAAATTGACCCTAGTATATGAAGATTTGCATAATAATTATGATAAACCCCCATTTATTTACAAGTTGATTGATGTATCCATGATTATTAGATGTATCGATGATTGTATAACTAAAACACGTTCCCCATGAGTTTGATTAAATACCTATGTGAAGGAAAAGTGCCATACTAGTATAATAATAGGAAATCTCCATTCATGTACAAGTTTATGTGAACCCTTGGCATTCATCCTACCTCACATGCATACCAGTACATTCAATCGTACTGAAAAATTTTTGCTATGGTGTTTTATACCATAGGTTCAGAAGCACGAGCTCCAGAGCATCAGTAGATTCTAGATATCAGCAGTTAGTCCTCATCCTTCGAGGATGACATGATTAGTTATTTCATCATTTCAGTACTTAGTTTATTTCAGTAGTTGGAGTTAGTTGGGGACATGTCTCATCAACTCCTTATTCAGACATTTAGAGGCTTTACAGACTATCATGTTTAGACAGTTTATTTCAGTTGTTTTGGGTATTTCGTACCCCATCCATGTGTTATGATTTATCAGTTATGTTACAGTTTTGAACCTTATGTCCTTACAACCTTCATTTCCACATTTATATAGTACATTATGTAGTATATAGGTACAAATATCATTCATGAGTTAACTTATGGTCCTGAGGGCTCATGAGCACCATGTGGCATTTCGGGTACGAGATTTGGGGTATTACAAACTTGGTATCAGAGCCTAAGGTTTAATAGAGTCTTAGGAAGTCTGAAAGCCGCATATATTAAAGTCTTATACATGGGTGTGTTGCGCACCACATTTATGTGTAGAAGGCTATAAGATGTTTTAGGAGTAGTTTACCTTCTTTCAGTATTCGTGTCGTGCCAGTGAGCATAATGTCAAGCTAATCTCTCTTTCTTCTGTAGAACATACCTCCTAAAAGAAGAAATGGGAATCAGTCAGCTCCTCAGCCTGAAGAACCTTTGGGCGAACATGTTTCTCATGCAGAGTTTAGAGCTGCATTTACTGCTCTTACTCATTCAGTTTCTGTTTAGAATGAACGACCAGCTATTATTCTGGCCAACCCAGTCGTCAAATCAGCTGCACCCAGGATTCGGTACTTCACTCGAATGAATCCTTTATCCTTTATCGGTTCTAGTTAGAAGGTTACTGGCATCATGGGGCTTAATCCCAGTGAGAGTGCTGAGCTAGCTGTATATCAGTTACAAGATGTTGCTTACACTTGGTTCAAGCAGTGGAAGTCATAAAGGCCATATGATGCAGGGCCTATTGAGTAGGAAGAGTTTGTCACTATATTCTTAGAGAGGTTCTTTCCCCCAGAGCTAAGATAAGCTAAGGTGTTAGAATTCATCAACATCAGGCAGGGCAACATGACAGTGAAAGAGTATTCTCTTAAGTTTTACTCAGTTAGCCAGGTATGCTCCTCATGTTATTGCAGATAGTAGGGACAAGATGAGTAAGTTTGTTTCTGGGGTGAATGATAGTGTGGTTAACGAGTGTAGGTTCGCGATGTTGAATAGTGATATGACTTTGGCCAGTATTATGACTCATGCTCAACAGATAGAGAAGAAAAAGATCAAGAAGAGGGAGAAGCAGAATAAGAGGGTAAGGACAGGTAGTTTCAACTTTGCTTAGCCCAAATTAGAAGGAGCAAACCATTCTCAGTTTTGTCCTAAGTCATCAGTTCCAGCTCCTTATTCAGCTAGCACTCCAGCTCCTAAGTTCAGGGATGGTAAAAAAGATAGAGCTCCATGATCTAAGTCTCAAGGCAGTGTTAGCAGTGCCCGTACCTATCCTCTTTGCCAGACTTGTGGCAAGCACCATCAGGGTATTTGCATAGCTGGAAGTGGTATTTGTTTCGGATATGGAAATTCAGGCCACAGAGTTAGAGACTTTCCTTAGCCAGGTCCTTAGGGTGGTCAGCAAAACCGTTCCCTAGTTCAGTCCGATCGCCCAAACCAGCAGGGTGCCACCTTTAGCGCTACTAGTGGGCAATGCCCAAATAGACTCTATGCTCTCCATTCCCGATAAGATTAGGAAAATTATCTTAATGTGGTTACTGGTACATTACAGATATTTCATGCGTATGTTTACGCTTTGCTAGATCTAGGAGATTCTTTGTCTTTTATTACTTCATTTATAGAAGTTGATTTTGGAATCAGTCTTGAAATTCTAGTAGAGCCCTTTTCAGTTTCTACCCCAGTGGGTAAAACCATCATAGCCCGGCTGGTATACAAGAACTGATCAGTTATGATATTTCTGAAAGTTACTTCAGTAGACTTAGTTGAATTAGAGATGACTGATTTTGATGTCATTCTTAGCATGGATTGGCTTCATTCCTGCTATGCCACAGTCGACTACAAAAATAGAATAGTCCAGTTTCCGATGAGCTTGTCCTAGAGTGAAGGGGTAGCACTTTAGCTTTCAGAGGTCAGCTTATTTCCTACCTTCGGGTATGGAAGATGATATCTAAAGGATGTGTCTATCATCTTTTTTATGTTAAGGATTCTTGTTCTGAGACTCCCATTCTTGAATCAGTCCCAGTCATGAATGAATATTCAGATGTCTTTCTCGAAGATCTTCCAAGAATTTCTCCCAAAAGAGAAATAGACTTCGGCATTGATCTTCTTCCAGATACTCAGCCTTTATCTATTCCACCATATATAATGGCACCAGCAGAACTCAGAGAATTGAAAGAGAAGTTGAAGAATCTCTTAGATAAGGGATTCATCAGGCCCAATGTGTCCCCGTGGGGCGCACCAGTCTTATTCATGCACAAGAAAGATGGTTATCTCAGAATGTGCATTGATTACCATCAACTCAATAAAGTCACGATCAAGAACAAGTATCCTTTTCCCAGGATCGATGACTTATTTGACCAACTTCAGGGTGCCAACTATTTCTCTAAGATATACCTCAGATCCAGCTATCATCAGCTCAGAGTTAGAGAATGTGACACTCGAAAAATAGCTTTTCGTGATCATTATGGTCACTTCAAATTATTAGTCATGTTTTTTTGTCTTACCAATGCCTAGTAGCTTTTATGGACTTGATGAACCGTGTGTTCAAGTAGTACTTGGACATGTTTGTCATAGTCTTCATAAATGATATTCTGGTCTATTCTCACAGTGATCATGATCATGCAGACCATCTCAGAATTGTACTTCAGACTCTCAGAAATCATCAACTGTTCTCCAAATTCAATAAGTGTGAGTTTTGGCTAAGGTCAGTAGCATTCCCTGGTCAAATCATTTTCGGTGACGGCATTAGAGTAGATCCTCAAAGGACCGAAGCAGTAAGAAACTGGCCTCGCCCTGTCTCTTCATTAGACATCAGGAGTTTCTTGGGTTTGACTGGCTATTATAGATAGTTTTTTGAGGGATTTTTTCCTATTGCATCCCCTATGTCTAGATTGACTCAGAAGAAAGTTAAGTTTTAGTGGTCAGATCCTTATGAGAAGAGTTTTTAAGAGTTGAAGACTTGACTCTCCTCAGCTCCAGTCCTAGCTCTCCCAGATGGTTCAGATGGGTTCATAGTGTATTGTGATGCATCCAAAGTAGGTTTGGGTTGTGTCCTTATGTAGCATGGTAAGGTCATAGCCTACGCCCCCAGATATCTTAAATCCCATGAGAAGAATTATCCTACTCATGATCTTGAGTTAGCAGTCATAGTATTTGCCTTAAAGATTTGGAGCCATTATGTATATGGTGTTCATGTAGATGTGTTCACATATCATAAGAGTCTTCAGTATGTCTTTTCTCAGAAAAATCTCAAACTTCGTCAAAGAAGGTGGTTAGAGCTCTTGAAAGTTTATGATATGATTGTCCTTTATCATCCAGGCATGGCCAACATTGTGGCCGATGCTCTCAGTGGTTTGTCTATGGGTAGTGTTGCTCAGTTGGGGATAGTATGAAGAGGCTAGCTCAGGAAGTCCATCATCTTGACAGACTAAGCATTCGCTTAGTCGATACAGAGGAGGGTAACATATGGGTTCAGAGTAGTTTAGAATTATCTCTAGTTTCTGAGGTGAAAGAAAAGCAAGATAGATATCCCAGTCTCGCAAAATTAAAAGAGACAGTTAAGGATCAGAAAGAAGAGGTTTTTTCTCAAGGACGAGATGGTGTGTTAGATTGTTAGGGTCGTCTCTATGTTTCGGGTGTGGATGACTTAAGGCAGTGAATTCTTATAGAAGCGCATGGTGCGTGCTACTCTATTCATCCAGGGGATACAAAGATGTACCACGACTTGTGGGAGATCTATTGGTGGGGTGGGATAAAGAGATCATATTACAGAGTTTGTGGATAAGTGCTCTACATGTCAGTAGGTTAAGATAGAGCATCAGAAGCCTAGTGGTCCTATGCAGGAGTTCATTATTCCTACTTAGAAGTGGGAGGAAGTGAACATGAACTTCGTGACGAGTTTACCTCGAACTTGTTGTCAGCATAATTCTGTTTGGGTCATTGTAGATAGGGTGACCAAATTAGCTCATTTTCTTTCAGTCAATACCTTTTACTTAGCCGAGGATTACACCAAACTCTACATCATGGAGTTGGTCAGATTGCATGGTGTTTTGTTATCTATTATCTTAGATAGAGGTACCCAGTTCACCTTTCACTTCTAGAAAGTATTCCAAAAGGGTCTTCATACCCAAGTTTATCTCAGTACAGCCTTTCATCCTCAAATAGATGGTCAAGAAGAAAGGACCATTCAGACTTTAGATGATATGCTAAGTACATGTATAATTGATTTCAAGGGCAGTTGGGATGACCTGTTACCTTTGATTGAGTTTACATACAACAATAGCTATCATTCCAGCATTCGAATGGCTCCTTTCGAAGCTCTTTATGGTAGGAGATGTAGATCTCCAGTCGGTTAGTTTGAAGTTAGTAAGGCTAGGGCCTGACTTAGTATTTGATGCCTTAGAGAAAGTCCAGTTGATCAGAGAAAAACTCTGGGCTGCTCAGAGCCGACAAAAGTCTTATACAGATGTGTATAGAAAGGTTATCAAGTTTGAGATTGGTGACTATCTATATCTAAATATCTCTCCCATGAAGGGATTGAAGAGATTCGGCAAGAAGGGAAAGCTCAGTCCCCGATATGTTGGTCCCTTCAAGATTCTCAGTCGATCTGACAAGGTTGCTTATGAGCTCAAATTTCCTTCAGATCTAACCATAGTTTATCCAGTCTTCCATGTATATTTTCTCAAGAAGTGCATAGGTGACCCAGTAGTTGTAGTCCCTATTCAGAGCATAGATGTTCAGAACAGCCTCTCTTATGAAGAGATTCGAGTTGAAATCCTAGACTATCAGACTCTTAGACTGAGAAACCATGAAGTTCCTCTAGTCAAAGTTCTTTGGTGAAATTAGTCCATTGAGGGAGCTACCTGGTAAGAAGAAGAATACATGTGTACCAAGTATCCTCACCTCTTCGCCACTAACTCAAATCTATCTCAAGGTAACAGTTATCCATAAGCTTATTCAATTTATGCTAAGAATGCCATTATAAACTAGGTATTAAATACCATTGTATATTCAGTCATGCATTCATATGTCAGTTCAGTTATATAATCATACATCAGACATACATTCTCATTGTGAGAACCTTAGTTCATTAGAACACTCATTCATTCATTCATGAATCAGTTACACATGCATCAGATTTGCATGTTCAATATGATATAATCAATTAGCAGTCATGTCAGTCATGAAGTCATGTTCTAGTTATTAATGTTTAGTATGTATATCATTTTATCTTCTCCCCTCTCACTTAGTCTCATTTGAGGACGAATGTTCTCAAAGGGAGATATTGTGATACCTTGTACTTCTTCCTGGATTGAAAACATCCCAAGAATGTTAGAAACTTACTTTGAAATATCAATCCACTTTTGTACACATGGAATTTATAATATTTTCACTTTTTATTAAGTGCAAAATTGAATTAGCTTTCCAATGATAGCAATTTTGTCAAAATCCAGTATCGGGGTAGAAAGTTATGGCTAAAATAAAGAAAGCAGTCAAAACTGCTCAGGTGCGACGGTGAAGGCCGACAGGCCATCGAGCTAGCGATGGACCGTCACCCAAGCTGTTGCAGTGAGAGAGTGAGACCATAGTTTGCCTGACAGTGACGGCCTAGGCTAACGGACCATCAAGTTAGCGATGAACCGTCGCCCAAGCTATCGCAACAGAGGTAGTGAACACCTGTTCTGCTAAGGTGGGACGGTCAGGACTGACGGATCGTTGACCTAGCAATGCACCCACCATTGCGTAGATCGTTCAGTTATTTTAAAGTCATTTTTAAAGGGTATTTGGGTCTTTTTCCACCTATTTTAACCCCTAATTATATCAGACCAAGGCTCATAAGTTCATTATTCAGTCACAACATCAAATTAGTATTTTCTCTCAAAGATAATCCCCAAGAAACAAGATCCAAATCTTCTTCAAGAAACTAAGAGATTCAAGTTATTCAAGTCTAAGAACTTTAAGAAACTCACAACCCAGGTATGTCATGTGTTGACTCATGGGTCTCTTTCACCCATGAAGCTCAAGAATCTCTTTTCAAAATCCAAGATTTTGGTATTTATGAATGTTCATGATTTAAATTGAATTAAAATTCATGTTCATGATGTTGTGGGGTTTTGATTCATGTTTTAAATCACATACTCCAATGATTGATCGTCTGTCAGTTGGTTCAAAGTAGGTGACGCCTCTTTGACTGGTCTAGATATGGTGTTTAAAGCCATGGAGAAAGTCTAGTTAATTTGAGAGAGGGTTAAAGCAACTCAGAGTCATCAAAAATCTTATACAGACGTAAGAAGAAAAGATCTTGAGGTTGTGTTTGATGACCTGGTGTATTTGAAACTTTCACCCATGAGGGGGGTGAGGAGATTTGGCAAAAGGGGAAGCTTAGTCCCTGATATATAGGTCCTACCAGATTTTGCATCATATGGAAAAGGTAGCGTATGACCTTGAGCTACCCGAAGACTTGTCATCAGTTCATCCAGTGTTCCATGTGTCCTCATTGAAGAAGTGCATGGGCGATTCAGCTATTGTAGTCCCTTTAGAAAGTATAGATATTCAGAATAACCTTTCATACAAAGAACTTCCAGTAAGATTTTTGATTACCAAATCCGTAGACTAAGTATCAAAGAAGTTTCCTTGGTTAAAGTTATGTGGTGAAAACAGTCTGTTGAGGGTGCTACTTAGGAAGCAGAAGCAGACATACATACCAAGTATCCTCATCTGTTCTCCACGAACTAAGATTTAGACAAAGGTAACAATCTTCCTCAGTTCAGTTCTTTACTAGTCTTAGATTCAGCTATATAGTTGTCTTCATGTAAATTCAAGAACTCACAGATTAGCTCAGACATTTAGTATGTTTTAGATTCAATCATACAGTTTGTTTCAGTTGTGCATGCCAGCACATAGCCTCAGATTCCTCAGTATTTTTAGTTTAGCTAGCCATATTCGAAGATGAATATTCCCAATGGGAAGATAATGTAATACCTCACACTTTTTCCTAGCTTAATTTAGCACCTAGAATATCAAGGGTTAGCTTTAAAATGAATAACCTTTGATACATATAAAATTTTCTAGTTATATACCCTCCACTGTCTAGAAAATTGAATTAGCTTTCTAACTATACCAATTTCACTTCAATCTAATACTCGGTTTTAAAGTTATGGCATTTTTATTGAAAACAGGGTCCCAAATTGGGAAGAACCGCATCGAGGTGAAATGCAAAATGAAAATCATCAATTTCCAGTGGACCTCCATGATTGTCCCATGTCGTGTTGAAGTCCCATTTCCTAATTTTCAATTTCCAGTAGCTTACCTCGATGGTGGCGCGTCGCGAATATGGCCTAAATGGCATTTTAGTGGCTTACCGTAATAGCTCCGCATCGCTTTGATTTTACAGTTTGCAATAGTCAATTTCCAATAAGTCGCCGTGATAGTGGTGCATCGCGGTGGCATGCCAAATAGGGAATTTTCTTTCTTTTCCAGTTCCGATTAAATTTTTAAAAGTGTAGTCTAGTTAATTCCCAAGCCCCCAATTCATGTAAAACACTGAATTAAACCTATTCTAAGCACTTTATTTATATTTTTCATCAATTCTCTCTCAAAGAAAATCCTAGATCTCAAAACTTACTTCCTAAGAAATTAAATTTTCTCCATTCTTCTTCCAAGATAACTCAAGATTAAGGATTCCCAATTCAAGAACTTCAAGAATTCAACTTCAAAAGTATAAATAGGAATCCAAAATCAAGTGCTCTCATCAATTTCATCAATTAAGGTATGTTGGGTTTATGAACAAGGATATTTTTTCATCCTTGTACCCAAAACTAGTTTTTAAGTACAAATTTACATGACTTGTATGAATATACATGAGTTTTAAATTAGGATTCATGCCCATTATTGTTGTTTGCAAGATTATGAGATTTCAAGTGATTTAGAATTTGAATTGCATGACTATTTTTGTATTTTCATACGTATTGCAGTAAATTCCAAATTTTGAGATGAATTATCAATACCTCCATTATCAAGGATGATTTTTATTATATTTTGACATGAATTTGATGCATGGGTATTAAGCCCTAGTTGAATATTGCTATTTTAAGATTGATTATGCTATCAGCACCCTATGGCTAGAGTATTTTCAGATTTTTAATAAAGATATGATCTTTGATCTCTGCTTAGACATTGAATCAACTTTATAGTTTTAGATTTCAATTTAACTTAGCAATTATACAGTTGGTTTTCGTACTAAACTATTATACTAAATTTTAAAGTGGATTTCCAACATAATGAGCATACAGATTAAAGAGAGTAGTATTGTAATACCCCGTACTTCTTCCTCGCTTGAAAATGTCCCAAGAATGTTAGAAACTTACTTTGAAAGATGAATATACTTTTATACACATGGAATTTTTAAGATTTTCACTTTTTTTTAGGTGGGAAATTTAATTAGCTTTCCAACTATACCAATTTCATCAAAATCCAGTATCGGGGTAGAAAGTTATGGCCGAAATACAGAAAGCAGTCAAAACTTCTCAGGTGCAATGGTGAAGGCCAATGGGCCATTGAGTTAGCAACGGACCGTCGCCCAAACCATCGCAGTGAGAGAGTGAGACCACAGTATGCCTAAGAGCGACTTCCCAGGATGATGAACTGTCGGTCTTGTGACGGACCATCGCCCAAGCCGTTGCAGCAGAGGCAGTGAACCCCTGTTCTGACCAGGTGCGATGGTCAGGACCAATGGACCATCGACCTAGCGACAGACCGTCATACCCACCATCGCATAGGTCATTCAGTTATTTCAAAGTCTTTTTTAAAAGGGTATTTGGGTCTTTTCCACCCATTTTAATCCCTAATTATATCAGACCAAGGCTCATAAGTTCATTATTCATTCACAATATCAAATTAGGGTTTTCTCTCAAAGATAATCCCCAAGGAAAAAGATCCAAATCTTCTTCAAGAAACTAAGATATTCAAGTTCTTCAAATCCAATAACTTCAAGAAACTCATAACCCAGGTATATCACGTGTTGATTCATGGGTCTCTTTCACCCTTGTATCTCAAAAATCTCTTTTCAAAATTCAAGATTTGAGTATTTTTGAATATTCATGATTTAAATTGAATTAAAATTCATGTTCATGGTATTGTGGGGTTTTGATTCATGTTTTAAATCACATACTCCAATGATTGACCCTAGTATATGAAGATTTGCATAATAATTATGATAAACCCCCTTTGATTTACAAGTTGATTGATGTATCCTTGATTATTAGATGTGTTGATAATTGTATAACTAAAGCATGCTCCCCGTGAGTTTGATTAAATGCCTATGTGAAGGAAAAGTTCCATACTAGTATAATAATATGAAATCCCCATTCATGTACAAGTTCATGGATTGATGAAATGTCTTAGTCAATGAATTATGGATATATGTGTGGCCATTCTGTTGCTTTAGAACTTGTGCTTCATGAATTCTCTAATTTATTGTATTATGGATTGTTGATGTTGGTCATGTATTCAAGAAAGTCATGCTTTGTCAGTTTCTTTCCATCGAATCCTAGGGCTATTTGTGCACGAAAAATATAGTTGTGTGACTAGAGTTAGTGTCATGTTTTTAAGATACTCTTAGTCAATCCATGATCCATAGAACTCAGTCAATCATGTGACTCAGGAAAGCTCAATAATATAGTAATCTCAGCACTATTCCATCAGTCAAAGAAACTCAGAGAACTCATTCTAGTTCTGTTCAGTTAATCATATTTAGTGTTTATTCAGATGGGAGTAGAAATTAGCACCGAGTGAACCCAAAGATGGGAACCCACCTATTATATGAGGGTGTGATTCTTAGAAGCAATTCTTTCATTCCAAAACTACGTAGCCATTTTAAGTTGAGACATCATAGCCTATTATATGAGGGTAGATGAGGTGGCTTAACCTATTATATGAGGGTTCCCACCGTTCTCACTAGAGTTACCTATTATATGAGGGTTACTCACACCTTGTCTTTACCAGTGGCGCGGTATTGACACCCTTCCAAGTGGGGTTACATATTGGACCCCAACTTATCCATAATGGCATATTAGGGGCATGTCGGTTAGATGACTACTTCCCACAGTTTTAGTTATAGAATTCAAGACTGTCAGATACAGTCTTCCAGTCCCAGTAATAGAACTTAGATAGTTCTACAAAATTTATGACTGTCACATACAGTCAACTCAGAATAGAACGAAACTCAGCTAGTTCCATTAGAAACTAGACCGTCAAATACAGTCGCTCAGTATCCGTTATTTTTAGTTCTCAGTATCTCATGTTATCAGTACTCGGATTCAGTAATCATGTTATCACAAACTCAGCTATAGTTATTATGTATTCATTCATGTATGCTCACATTTATTTTATTCAGTTAGTTAGTATAGTTTATTCATATAAACCCTTTGTATTTAGCCTACCTCACATGCATACCAGTATATTCAATTGTACTGATGTATTTACGCTTTGGTGTTTTATACCATAGGTTCCGAAGCACGAGCTCCAAAGCATCAGTAGATTCCAGATATCAAAAGTCAGTCAGCACTGAGTCCTCATCCTTCAATGATGATATGAGTAGTTATTTCATTATTTCAGTACTTAGTTTATTTCAGTAGTTGGAGTTAGTTAGGGGCATATCCCATCAACTCCTCATTCAGACATTTAGAGGATTTCCAGACTATCATGTTTAGACAATTTGTTTCAGTTGTTTTGGGTATTTCATACCCCATCCATGTGTTATGATTTATCAGTTATGTTATAGTTTTGAACCTTATGGCCTTATAACCTTTATTTCTGCATTTATACAGTATACAGGTACAGCTATCAGTCATAGATTAGCTTATGGTCCTGCGGGGTCATGAGCACCGTGTGGAGTTTCAGGTACCAAATTTGGGGTGTTATAAGTATTTAGCACCGAGTTGGTTATTTCATATGCCTAGAACTATGAGCCAATTATTAGATTATTCCCATTTCTATATGGATGACACATATAGATTTGATCACTTAGATTAGGTTATACTCTTTGGCAACAATATGACACCTCTCCCCAATGTGGGATTTTCCCATAAGGGAACTAGTCGTTTGACTACACAATAGCTCACATGATTTATGTTGGTTAAAAGAACCTCTCTAATTGTAAAAGTAAATAAATAGCGTTTTAGTGAATTTTCCTACAACTTAGAGAAAAGAGTAAAGAATAACAAAACAACTTTTAGAAACTAAGTGTAAAGGCTCCCCGTTTTATTCAAACATTTTTTTGTATTAGCCTTTAGCTACAGATTTCAGCTTTCACATTTCAAATATAAAAATGAGTCCTTTCTACACTTAGAAAGCATGATTTATGGACAAAACGCTAGTACAACTTTCAGAACTAAATGTTATGACTCACTATATTTATAAAGTATGATTTAAATACTCATGATTATGATTCTCAACTTTCAGGTGTTCCAGCTTATGTGACTCATCTACATTTAGCATCCATTGTTTTTACAAATTATGATGATGTCGAGAAATTGTTTTTACTTATGAATTCACCCCTATATACTCAGTAAATTCTCAAAGTGCTAATCCGCATACATGTCTATGTGCTACATTATCTCATAATGTAGGTTTAGGTGCTTGGTTCCAGCAACGTGAGTGATTTTGAGCATCTCTATGTGCATCCCGACAGTTGGTGAGTCCTCATAGTTCGGGGACTTAGTCATTCAGATTTTCAGTATATCAGTATACAAAATTCAGTATTTTTAGACTGTTTAAGTTAGTTGGGGGTTTTCCCAGTGACTCTCTAGCATTAGTAGTAGAGGCTTGTCAGATTGCTAGTTTTGATTCAGATTATTCTGTATTAATTGTTCAGACTATTGAGTCTTGTATTTTCTAGAGATTATATTCAGATATTCTCAGCTAGCTCAGATAGATTTCTTCATTTAGTATGATTTTATGTTTATATTCTTTTGTTATGAGACTCAGACTTAGTAGAAGGCAGATAGGGTTAGCTTAAGGATACTCATAGTCTTGAACACTATGTGACGTCTCGAGACCCATTTTTGAGGTGTTACATCCTCGTACAACTCGAGGTATGTAGACAACTCTAAATTAGAGTTCGTTCGAATTTTCATCAAAAATTATTTTTTGTCGAGCAAAATTGGCTACAGTTCAACATTTTCATTTAAAGACTTCTACATCATCCTCAAATGAAAAAGGGCAACTATTGATGCCCAATTTTTGCTCTCCGTGCTTAAAATTAACGTCTTTAGGGTTCCTGATCGTTAAAGGGCTCAAAATACATTTTTCACATATTTTTTACAATTGTTAATAAATTATTAATAATCAACCTTACTTTAGGATTTTATCAATTTATTGACATATTTTGATTTTCATAATTTATTAATAATTCTTTGTACGTTGAGATTTTTATCAGTTCATTATCATCTTTAAATTTTTTCACAATTATCTGCACACGTACATGATATGATGTCACATTTTTACAATATTTTCAAATTAATTACATATTAAATAATTTTACTATTTTTTACATTTTTTGTAATGACATATCAATACCTACATTTTTTATATTTATTACAACCCACAAATGCTGAGTCGAATTAATTATTTTTATATAGTATAACTCGATGTCTTGTCACATCTAACAATGATAACTCAATGACACCACCCTTTGGACAATAACTTTGTTTGTTGGTCAAAAGGATGAAAGTCCTTTGGTCAATATCCTAAGGACCAAAGAGTGTGCTATTATAAAAAAAAATGGCATCTTTTCATCTTTTGGGTAATAGGAAGTATTACTTTTTATTATAAATAAGTGGGGGCTAGTATTTCTTGAACACGAACAAACTGCACATATATTTTTCTCTCTCACGAATACACACCATACATATTTTTCTTTTCAAATACACAAAATACATTTAAGCAAACATCCACACACGCACAAAAATGGCCGTCGACCAATAACATTTCCGTTGACGCTAAAACTACCGATCACGCCTCTCCCCACTGATCTATCTTTTTCCCTCTCTCCTTAATACTCCCTCTTGCCACTGCCTAGCCCATGATGGGCCATATCTATCTAGCATTGCTCCGACGAAGTCGTAGAAGCAAAGACGGCGCCATCACTGCTCGAAACCTTTTCTTTTTCATCTCCAATTATTGTATTGGTTAACTGTTATTTCTCTCTATATCGCTCCTTTATATGTACATGAGTGTTGTTGTGATCTAATAGTGTTTCACTGTTTTGAATTGTTTGATATTTTTGGTTAACTCTGTGAATTCCGGTGAACCTTTGACATAGTTGTTGTACTGTTATTCTTGAGGTTGTTGTAGTTATTATTGTGGTCTGGCACTTTGATTTTTTGTTGATGTTGCACTTTTCGGTGACTAACATTGTCCTGATAATATGCTTTCTCCATCGTTCTTGTTGCTCATTTTTTGTACTATTTTCGACAATTTTGCCTGTTTACTTTATTGTTTGATACTACATTGGTAATCAACAAGAAACATCAAAACTTGACCAATGACATTATATTTTCATCGGATCCTTGAGTCCATCCTATTGTAAAAGACGGACTTTATTTTCTCAAATTTCTTATTTTATATCAAGGGTCGACACTTGTCCAATGACATTATCTCTCTGTTGGACAAAAGATGGATATTTGTTTTCTAAGTTTACTTATTTTACATTAAAATAAATACATGAACGATAAAGAAACTCCTGTCAGTTTTCAAGGCCTTCTCAAATAGAAGATGAATTTTATGTATACAAATACGTAATAAAAAATAAAAAATTTGGGCGATAACGAAATCCTTATAATATTATGACAACAAAAAAGTTTTACGATTCGTATCTTGGCAATACGATTTAGGATGGACGATTAATCAAGCAACAACTTCATTGTCATGGCATATCTAAAATCTAATCCGAGCCCGTCCATTAACAAAAAATTCTATTTTTACGTAGATTTGTAGACATGTATACACATACAGTACTTAATTTATTTATTTTGTTACTTACGTGCTTGTATAGGTTCTCAAGAATACTCGCCAAAAATAGTGTTTAAATCAAGTTTGAATTTACATTTATATTTTCACATTATTACAATTGCACAAATGTCAATATAGTAAAAACTTTACTTTTGGGTTGTCGGATGAGAACATTTTTACTTATAATATTAATTCATCACGTATTTAGGCAAAACTAGGCTATTAATATTTATGCAAGTAAATAAAATTAGTTAATTAATTCCCATGAATTTGCATAATAAATATTGTGTAATCTTTTCTTTTTCAAGTAAAAAACTTGCAAAATAGTTTTTCTTTCATCGTACACAAAAGATATTTTTTTATTAATATGCCACAAAATACTTTTCCTTTTCACATGTAATTTGTACATTTTTATACATACTCTTTACATATTTGCATAACAGTAAACCTTACTCATATACTTAATATACATATATTTTTCATATTATTATAAAAAGAATTATTTTTTTACCTCCTCCTTCTTTGATAAGTTTAGTCTAGTCGGGTATCATATTTGTGGATCCTGAAGGGTGCCTAACACCTTTTCTTCGGGATAATTTGAACCCTTACTTAGAGTCATAATTAGTTTTCATAGACTAAAACATTAATCATACGTATTAACAAATAAACAAGTTTCTGTATTTTCCTTAAAAATTAGGTGGCAACTCTGCAATATCACATTCTTGTTTAATAGGGATACATCATCTTGAAGATTTTCAATTTTAAGGAAACATGGATCTGACTCCATATTCTTGTTTATTTTAATCTTTCATTACTTAAGTATTATCATTTGTAATATCATCATACAGTTGGTTATTAACTCTATGATGATCATAGAATATTTAGTTCTTTCTTTTTCTTATTTTTTTACATGGATGTTAATTAGAAGTGGTTTTGCTATACCTCAATAGGATTAGTAAGAAAAGGCATATCCCCTTTTTCTTATATATATATATAGAGAGAGAGAGAGAGATTGATAGATAGATAGATAGATAGATAGATAGATAGATAGATATAGCCCTGCACATCTCGCCTAGTGGATTTGCTGGAAAAAACTACATCCACTATTGTTCAAGTGTTGTGGAGAATCCCTTCAAAACTTTAATTAGAAGGAGGTAGAGAAGAAACCTTAGAATCTTCTAGCCTATGCCTATCAAAATTTATGCCAAACTCATAGAATCACAAATGTATTTATAGATAGGCTAGGGACTCTTAGGCAAATAACTTTAACCTTAGGGACTTTCATAGTTATTTCTTACCACTAAAGAAATACCATAAATGCATAACACTGAGGAAAAGTAAATGACTAGTTTATAACTTTACTTGGAATACAAGGTAAATTTATTACGAAAATGTGTGGCTCATTAATATGTAATATTATACGTAATATTCTTAAATTCTCTCACTTGATCTACATAGTAAAATCAAACAATCCTTTATGAGTGAAAATAAGCAATATGGTCACACGCAGATTCACTCAGCTTAAGAGTTATACAATAATCACTTTATCAAGAATATATTAATCCAAGAATTATGGCAGGCATGCTATTTGTAACGCTTCGAGATCCCATCCCGAGACGTCACACGGTGCTTATGGACCCGAAGGGCCACAAGCTAACCCTTTACTGATATCTATACCTATGCACTGCTTCATATCTAAAATAAATACGAAAACTAGCCATAAAGGTCAACACATCTATAAGTTCTCAAAACTAAAAACTAAATACTAATACATCCGACTAAGAAACCTCTAAACTGTCTCAACTGTTGAGTTGATGGGATATGTCCCTAACTAACTCCGTCAACTGAAATAAACAAAGTCTGATACAATAATAGTAAACTGAGATTCATCCTTGAAAGAAGAGGACTCACTGCTACAGCTACTGCTGCTGACTGGGACTGAACTGCTGAGGGTAATATGAATCTCGTGCCTCTGAACCTATGGTGTCAAATAAAACTCCATAGCACAAATGCATCAGTACAGGAATGTACTGAGTATGCAGACGGGGTAAGGCTAAATACAAGGGCTCATGCATGCACAGCAACAAAACTGAATAATCATGAGAACACCGTACGAGAACACATACATGAATGCACAGACCATATTCACAATCATCACAACTCTAGAGACTGAAACTCGAATACTGCTTTACTGCTGACTGGACTCACTACTAACACTGAGATACTGAATCACTGAATTATCTGATATTGATAATTGAGGAGCTGGATGTACTTACATTAAGGACTAAATTCTGAGTGTATTGCTTTCGACTAACAGAATTGAAGATCAACCTCTCTAACGGATAATCAAGGAAGCTATTATCAATGATTAGATAATGATCATATCTAAAGCTGACAACAAATATACTCAATGGAATCTGAGACTGAAAATCGAGTCTGTCTGGCGGGATATCTTTGAATATGATAACAAATAACTATATATATGACCAAGCCTATCTGATGGATAGTCCATGAATATATGAAACTATATGAGTTTCTCATAAAGATAGATGACTGTATCTGACAGTCCTAATTTCTGAAGATTTATAGTGAAACTGAAATTGAAACTAAAATTCTGGGAAGTAGTTACTTAACTGACATGCCCCAACCTACCGCAGGTGGGGTCCAACCTGTAACCCTAGTTATAAGGGTATCAATACCGAGCCATGGGTAAAGACCTCTCTTTGGTCAATTCTCTATGACGGATGTCCCTCAGCAGGAAGTCGACCTAAGGCAATATAATAGTCAAATACACTGTCTCTGGATATGACAACCTTTATTGACGGAGACTCCTACATCCTACGCCGGCTATGCAGTTTTGGAGTTCAGGGATTTCTATTAACGACTCCGACCTCTCTCACTGAAGGGAGGAACCATCATTCCTTCCCTCACTCTGTGCTAGTTTCTACTCCCAACTGAAAGACTCTGACTGAATTCTTAACTGAACACAAACTAAACTGAATCTGATACTGATTACGTTTTCTCTAAAGATTTGACTGAGTTACACTGAGATCACTTAGTTTTGTATCTAACGGAAAAGGCATTGAATCATGGTATCTGACTGGAGATATAGAGCTTGAATAGATTATTCGGTCACTACCGAAATTAGAGTTGAACATTTGCATGCTGCTAGATCTAAGCTGAGTATATATCTGAGGCTAGATTACTAGCGATACAGAGATTAAAGAGATAACTGAGATTTTAGAGATTTCTTAAGTCCTGCAACTGTCTGAAGTTACAGAGTTCTATAGTTCACTGAGTTCTGAGAATCATCGCTTGACTAGAATTATTGTGAAAATTACACGGGCTCTAGACAACAGCTATATTTTCGGGTATAAATACCCCTAGGACTCGATAACATCAAATAATAAAACATAATCATTCCTGACCAGTCATAACCACAATTATTCATTTATCATTACAAGCATTCATTCATCATCACAAACAATAAAGCATATCTTCAAGTATTTAGGGATCACAAACATCTATTCATCATCACAATCCACTAAGGTATCACTTCAAGCATTTCAGAATCATAAACATATAATAGCGTAGGGGAAACATGCTAATAGATTATACTCCATTCAACAAGGTCTTAAATCAAATACTTCACACCTATCTCAGTTTTGACATGTATTTGGATATCACATGATTTGGGGGAAACTTCATACTATCATGTCACTACTTACTCGTCAATCACTTGGTATCTACTAAAGGTTAGCATGTATCAAAGAGCACGTAATTGGGGATTTACTCCTAGCACATCTCTACTTGTTAACTAAGGTCTTCCAATAACCACTAGGCATGCATGGTTTTACACCTAGTGGGGGATTCCAAGCCATCGTGGCACAATTTATTCACTAAGGCATTTCATCAAACCACTAGGCATGCGTGGACTAGCTCACAATTTGGGGTTTCCTAATCAATATAATTTAATGGCCTTTATACTTCACCTAAGCCTTTTATCAAACTTATGGTGTACGTGCTTTGCTTATTCCACCATTTCTACACCCTATTGACATAAACACATCACATAGAAAGCAACGTAAAGAAGGTTCATCACATACATCACATGAATTCCACATACTAGGGTCAAAACTCGTGAATCTTGTAAACAAACATGAATCAAAACAACAACACATGGAACATCAATTTCAACTCATACAAATCATGGAATCTCACAAACATAAAATTCTTTAAGTTTTGAAAAGGGTTCTTGAGCTTCTTGGATAAAAAGGACCCAAGAATCAACATCTACATACTTGGGGAAACTCTTTTCTTGAAAGCCTTTGGAGAGATTTCTTGATTACTCTTAAATCTCTCTTGATTTTTGGTTGAAGAAAAAGAGAGGATTTAATTTTTGGAAACCTTAGTTTTTGAAGTGGAAGAAGAGAAAATGAGGTTGAAGGCCCTTAACCGGGTTTTATAGAGGGTCAAAAATAGCCGTAAAAGACCAAAATGCCCTTTTAAAATCATCTTGAAATTTCCAATTGGAACATGCGACGGTGGGGTGCGATGGTACGTCGCATGTCCGATGGTACGTCGAACCACACCGTCGCATGGTGCCAGAACTGGGCTACACTAGAGTTTGACGTCTCGTTGTAGGATCGACGGACCACTTCATCAAACACAGCCAGAGGAAGGGTTTTCTAGAAAAATATGATGGTGGAGGTCGACGTTGTGTCGCATGTCCGACGGTGTTTTGGACCTCGCCGTCGTGCAGGAAAAATTCTGAAGAAAGCTATTTTTAGTAAAACGGCCATAACTTGTCCGTCTAATGTCAGATTTTGATGAAATTTTTATTGATATAAATCTTACTCTATGATATACATGAAAAAAGTCGAAATTAGGGAAATTCTACACGATTCAAAGTATTTAATACTTGGGATAAAACTTCTGAAACTTGTAGACTCAGATTTTTGCTTTAGTAAAAAAGCTCTAAGGCTAAGACTAGAAGAGGATTTTGCGGGGTATTACATTATCTCCCCTTTGAGAACATTCATCCTTGAATGTCGTTTGATAGAATAAGAGTACTAATCAACAGAACTTACTCAAGAAATAGAAACATCTCAAGGCATGACTACACAACTAAAACAACTGACATACTGAGTTCTCATACTGGGCACGCATATCTGACACATGGAATACTTGACTGAAGTTACTCATAGATGAATTCTCAAAAAATGTATGTATATCTGATGCATGGACTCATAACTGGGATGACCTCATGAATGCACGACTGAACACACTGATAAGCTAAACTCTCTCTACTGAATGTGCATATCTACTGCATGAACGTCTGCCTGAAATGACTTTCGAATGTACGACTGCCAATGCAATAACAACTGATGCTAACCTCATAGAGAACATCTGAACATGTATCTGAATGAATCCTAAGGACATGCAAACAATAAAATATCATGGGGTATCTCCTTCTTGGGACTCTATGTCCCTCTAAAGAGACTTTGCTGAAATACTGGGGTGGTGCGCAGGGCACCTACAGATTGGGTAATAATTGACTGACTGAAATGTGAAACTCGTGCATGACTCATACTAATAGACAAGCTTGAAATGGAAGCAACAGATCTAACAATGCATATTATAAAGATGAAGGGCCCTACTCGGGTCTATTTCAAGGAGTCCTTCTCGATCAAGGCAAACCTGAAGCGGATGGAGTCTACCCATTTGAGCTAGCACTCTAAATTCTTGCATTCTATGGCCTATATCACCATACCCAAAGCACACATCACTACCAGCTCTACACACACCTTGGTGGCGCCTGCCATACTCTCCACAATGCGGATGGGTACGAACACCACTAGCACTACTCTAGGCTTTGGAGACTGGCGCTCTATTAGATCTGACACCCCCAAACATGGGTGCAGGAACACTAGCTGAGGATGGAGCTAGGACTAGAAATCTCTGACTATGCTGAGAAAGACTACCACCTTGAGACCCTTCCTGAGAGAAACCACGACTACCTGTCTTGGCTCTCTTGCTCACACTCTTTCTCCTTTATCTTATCTGCCTCAATTTGTTGTGCATGTATCATTAGCCTAGAAAGATCCATATTTCTATTGAGCGAGCAACTCTACACTCTTTCCACACATAAGTCAACACCCCAGATAAAAGCTTACTCATACACGCTCTAGGGTCAACTACCAAGTCAGGAGCATACTTAGCTAATTAGTTAAACTTAAGACAATACTCTTTCACGGTCATGGAACCTTGACTTCGGTTCATAAACTCTTCTACCTTATCTTTTCTCTTTTCTAGCAGAAAGAATCTATCTAAAAAGGCATTCTGAAACTCTAGCCAAGTCACAGGAGCTGCATTCTCCCTTCTACTCTTCTCCCACATCACTACCCAATCATGAGCAACATCCTTCGACCTATAAGATACTAACTCAACACTCTCCTCCTCAAAAAGATGCATAATCTGGGTGATCTTCTTCACCTCCTCTACATAAAGCTGCAGATCTTCACCTACTACTGACCCAAAGAATTCTGGCAAGTTTATTTTCATGAAATTTCTAACCCTGGCTACGGCAAAATTCCTATCTTGCTGAGGTGGGGTTGCAGCCTGACGATTTCTCTGAACATTAGTCACAGCATGGGCTAGAGCCTGGAAAGCTGACCAAAACTCTGCATGTCAAACACTCGCATTCTTAGGATCTACTGGTTGAGGGGGTTGGTCATCAACCCTGTGGATAAAATCTCTGTGAGGAGGCATACTCTGTAAATGGAAGAAAGAAGTGGATTAGACTGAGGATCAACATGAGCTCATTCTCACTCACACGATCTGAATACTGAAAGAAGGGAAACTGCTCCTACAAATATCTTGTAGCCTCTTGTACATAAATATGGTGCACTACACACCCATTGACAAGACTCTAGTAGATGTGGATTTTAAGACTCCCTAGGACACTCTTGAACCTTAGACTCTGATAACATGTTTGTAACGCCCTGAGATCCTATCCCGAGATATCACATGGTGCTTATAGACCCAAAGGGCCACAAGCCAACCCTTTACTGATATCTGTACCTGTGCACTACATAATATCTAAAATAAATATGAAAACTATCCATAAGGTTCAACACATCTATAAGTACTCCAAATTGAAAACTGAATGCTAATATATCCGTCTGAAAAACCTCTAAACTGTGGAGTTGATGGGACATGCCCCCAACTAACTCCGTCAATTGAAATAAACAAAGTCTGATGCAATAATAGTAAAGTGAGATTCGTCCTTAAAAGAAGAGAACTCACTGCTACAGCTACTGCTGTTGACTGGGACTGAACTGCTGAGGGTACTATGAATCTCGTGCCTCTGAACCTATGGTGTCAAATAAAACACCATAGCATAAATGCATCATTACAGGAATCTACCGAGTATGCAGACGGGGTAAGGCTAAATGTAAGGGATCATGTATGCGCAGTAACAAAACTGAATGGTCATGAGAACACCGCACGAGAATACATACATGAATGCATAGACTATATTCATAATTATTATAACTCTAGAGACTGAAACTCGAATACTACTTTACTGCTGACTGGACTTACTACTAACACTGAGATACTGAATTACTGACTTATCTGATATTGATAACTGAGGAGCTAGATGTGCTTACATTAAGGATAAAATTCTGAGTTTATTGCTTTCGACTGGCAGAAATGGAGATCAACCTCTCTAACAGATGATCAAGGAAGTTATTATCAATGATTAGAAAATGATCATATCTGAAGCTGACAACAAAGATACTTAATGGAATCTAAGACTACAAATTAAGCCTATTTGGCGGGATATCTCTGAATATGGTAACAAATAACTATATATGTGACCAAGTATATCTGATGGATGGTCCATGAATACATGGAACTATCTGAGTTTCTCATAGAGATTGATGATTATAGTTAACAGTCCTAATTTATGAAGATTGATACTAAAACTAAAACTGTGGGAAGTAGTTACTTAACCGACATTCCCCAACCTACCACAGGTGGGGCTAACCTATAACCCTAGTTGGAAGGGTGTCATACCGTGCCACGGGTAAAGACCACTCTTTGTTCAATCCTCTCTGATGGATGACCCTCAGCAAGAAGTCAACCTAAGGCAATATAATAGTCAAATACTCTCTCTCTGGAGGTGACGGACTTTACTGACGGACACTCTTGCATTCTACACTGGCTATGCAGTTCTGGAGTTTAAGGATTGCTACTAATGACTTCGGCCTCTCTCACTGATGGGAGGAGCTTCCATCCCTTCCCTCACTAGGTGCTAGTTTATACTCCCAACTGAAAGACTCTAACTAAATTCTTAACTGAATGCAAATTGAACTGAATCTGATACTTATTACCTTTTCTCAAAAGATCTGACTGAGTTATGCTGAGATCACTTAGTTCCATATCTGATGGAAAAGGCATTGAATCAAGGTATCTGACTGGCAATACAGAGCTTGAATAGATTATTCGGTCACAACTGAGATTAGAGTTGAACACTTGCATACTGCTAGATCTAAGCTGAGTACAGAGCTGAGTCTAGATTACTAGCGATATAGAGATTACAGAGATAACTGAGATTACTGAGATTTTTGAGATTTCTTAAGTCCTATAACTGTCTGAAGATACAGAGTTCTATAGTTCACTAAGTTCTTAGAATCATGGCTCGACTGGAATTATTATGAAATTGACACGGGCTCTAGACAAAAGCTATATTGTCAAGTATAAATACCCTCAGGACTCGATAACATCATAGAATAAAACATAATCATTAACATCACAAACATTCATTCATCATCAAAAACATTAAAGAATCTCTTCAAGTATTTAGGAATCAGAAATATCTATTCATCATCACAATCCACTAAGGGGTCACTTCAAGCATTTCAGAATCATAAACATATAATAGCATACGGGAAACATGCTACTAGATTATACTCAATTCAACAAGGTCTTACATTAAATACTTCACACCTATCTCAATTTTGACATATATTTGGATATGACATAATTTGGGGGAAACTTCATACTATCATGTCACTACTTACTTGTCAATCACTTGGTATGTACTAAACGCTTAGCATGTATCAAAGAGCACATAATTGGGGAATTTAATACTAGCATATCTTCACTTATTCACTAAGGTCTTCCAACAACCACTAGGCATGCATGTGTTTACACCTAATTGGGAATTCCAAGTCATCATGGCATAATTCATTCACTAAGTCATTTCATCAAACCACTAGGCATGCGTGGACTAGCTCACAGTTTGGGGTTTCCTAATCAACATACTTTAATGGCCCTTATACATCACCTAAGCCTTTTATCAAACTTATGGGGTACGTGCTTTGCTTATTCCACTATTTCTACACCCAATTGACATAAACACATCACATAGAAAGCAACATAAAGAAGGTTCATCACAAACATCACGTGAATTCCACATACTAGGGTCAAAGCTCGTGAATCTTATAAATAAACATGAATCAAAACTCAAAAACACATGGAACATCAATGTCAACTTATACAAATCATGGAATCTCACAAACATAAAAATCTTTAAGTTTTGAAAAGGGGTCTTGAGCTTCTTGGATGAAAGGGACCCAAGAATCAACATCTACATACTTGGGAAAACTCTTTTTTTGAAAGCCTTTGGAGAGATTTCTTAATTTCTCTTGACTCTCTCTTGATCTCTCTTAATTTTTGGTTGAAGAAGAAGAGAGGATTTAATTTTTGGAAACCCTAGTTTTGAAGTGGAAGAAGAGAAAATGAGGTTGAAGGCCCTTAACCGGGTTTTTATAGAGGGTCAAAAATAGGCAGAAAAGACCAAAATGCCCTTTTACAATTATCTAGAAATTCTCAATCAGGAAATGCGATGGTGGGGTGTGACGGTACATCAGACCATGCCATCGCATGGTGCCAGAACTGGGCTGCACTGCCTTTGGTCCGACGGTGGAGTTTGACGTCCTGTCGCAGGGTCGACGGTTATCAGACCACTCCATTGAACACAGCCATAGGAAAGGTTTGATGGAAAAATGCGACGGTGGAGGTCAACATTACGTTGCATGTCTATGGTACGTCAAACCTTGCCGTCGCACAGGAAAAATTTTGTAGAAAGCTATGTTTAGTAAAACGGTCATAACTTGTCTGTCCGATGTCAGATTTTGATGAAATTTATATCGATAGAAAGCTTACTCAATTCTCTACATGACGAAAAGTTGAAATTTGGGAAATTCCACAAAATTCAAAGTATTTCATACTTGGGAAGACACTTTTAAAACTCTTAGACTCGAATTTTTGCTTTACTGAATACGCTCTAAGGCTCAGTCTAGAAGAGGATTTTTTGGGGTATTACACTATTAGTAAAAGACTTCCTTCCATGTATTACAATGTATAATATGTTTCAAATAAAGTATCCAACAACTTTACAAATGAGCTTGCTCTAAGTCATTCAGAGTCCAACTTTATTGAATCCAATGGTCACTTTATAATACATAAAAATAAAAATGTGCACATTCATGTATAAAAAAAATGATAATGTCTAGACAAACTATTAGAGAATATAGTAAGACTATAATGAGTTTTTAAGTCCCACACGGGTCACTTAATCCTTGAAAATATTAATTGATAAACCTTTAGTCATAGGATCAACAATCATTAAAGTAGTATTAACATGTTCAAAACTCATATTTTGCTTCTTGACATGATATCTAACCATTAAATACTTTATGTTGTTGTGCTTACTTTGGCTGTCACTCTTATTATTCTTTGAAAAGAATACTGCAGATAAATTATCACGAAGATATCTCAATGGTCTCATAATATAATTGACAACTTTAAGGATTGAAGTAAAGTTCTTCAACCATAAAGCATGTGATGTAGCTTCATAGAAATTAAGCTTCCATTGTGGATGTTGCAATAATTATTTGCTTAACACTTCTCTAAGACACAACACCTCTAGAAAGAAGAAAAAATATATCTAGAAGTAGATTTATCACTATCTTTGCATTCACCCAAATAGGATTTTGAATACCCAATGACTTTCAATGAGTCAGAATATTTGTATGTAAGCTTAACATCCTTGGTTCCTTGTAAATTTCTCAAAATCCTTTTATTAACTTTTCAACTATCAAGACCAGGGTTGCTTTCATATTTGATCAGCATGTCTACTATAACGGCAATATCAAGTCTAGTACAAAACTGTGCATACATAAGGGTCCCAACAAGTGAAGCATATGGAGTACCTTTCATTTGTTCTTGTTCTAGTTCATTTTGTGGACATTGTTTCAATGAGAATTTGTCACCTTTAATGATTGTTGTTGTTATAGGTGAACAACTTTTCATTTTGTATCTTATCAAATTTCTTTCAATTCAGGCTCTTTGAGATAGTTCAAGTAATTATTGAGATCTATCTCTACGAATCTCTATGCCAATTATATATAAGGCTTCACTCATATCCTCCATTTCAAAATTTTGAGTAAAAAACTATTTCATCTCATGCAACAACCCCAATCATTACTAGCAATTAAAATGTCATTCACATATAGAATTAGAAAAATATATTTACTCCCACTTATCTTAAAGTATATACATTGAATAATGATGTTCTCCATAAATCCAAATGAAAAAGAAACATCATGTAACTTAATATACCATTGGTAAAAAGCTTGTTTTAGTCCATACATAGATTTATTCAACCTACAAATAAGGTGACTTTCATCATTATCACTAAATTCTTCAAGCTAATGTGTGTATACCTCTTTTTCATGATCTCTATTTGGAAAAGTCATCTTTACATTCATTTGATGTTGCTCTAAATCAAAGTGAGCTACTAATGTCATGATTATTCTTAATAAATCCTTCTTTGATACAGAAGAAAAGGTTTCATGGTAATCAATACCTTTCTTTTGAGTAAAATCCTTGGCTAAAAGTCTAGCTTTGTATCATTCAGCATTATTATATGGGTCTCTTTTGATTTCATAAACCCATTTGGATCCTATAGTAGAGACTCCTTTTGGTAATTCATCGAGATTCATACTTTATTTTTAGCCATAGATTTTATCTCTTCTTTCATGGTATTATACCGAAATATGGAATTTTCTCCACTCATAGCTTGTGAAAAGAAACAAGGATCATCTTTTAGTCCAACATCATAATCAAACTCTTGAAAATATACAACATAGTCAGTAGAAATTGCTGGTCTACGAGCTCTTGTGGATTTTCTAACTTCCACTTATTCAGGTGCTCCTTCAATAAAGGATTCAGGTAAAGCATGCTATTTTTTAAGTGCCTCATCAAGTGGTGGTGGATCTTGAACTTGTTTCTCTTCAGGTAATTCATGTAATTTTTAATTGATTTGTATTCAAGTTTTCAGTATATAAAGGTACCATAAGTGGTTCCCTTATTTCTTTTAGTTCTGCCACTTGGGTTGAACCATTCTCACTTACTTTATGTTCCTCAAGTAAACTAGCATTTCTAACCTCAATAATTTTAGAAGAATGAGAAAGACAATAAAATCTAAATCCTTTTAGAGTTAACCATATAACCTATATAGAAACTGCTTATTGTTCGTTCATTCAACTTTTTTAAATGTGGATTATAAATCTTCAATTCATTTAGATATCTCTAAACGTGTAAATGGCTTAAACTAGATCCCCATGCTTTAAATCTACACATAGTTTTTAAGGCTTAACACAATAAAAAATAAAATATAAACTTGATCTGCTAATCGTACTTCTTACCATGTCCATTAATGTCTTCTTCATTCTTTCAACCACACCATTTTGTTGAGGTTTTTATGACATGATAAATTGTCCAATTATACTTTTTTTCAAGAAACTCAGCAAATAAACCTTTAACTTGTCCCTGTTATGTGTACCTACCATAATATTCTCCACTCCTAGTAGATCTTATGACTGATTTGAGCTTCAATTTGTTTCTCTACTTCTTTTTTAAAAAATTTAAAAGAATCAAGTGCTTCTGATTTATGTATGACCTCAAGCAAGGAGTAGTAAAAGGTCCACAAATATATGTATGTATGACTTCAAGCAACTGAGAACTCTTTTTGGTACCTTTAGTGGATTTGTTGTTCTGCTTACTCTTTATGCAGTCCACATAAGTTCCGAAGTCAGAAAAATCAAGAGCTTCGAGAACTTCATCATTAACTAACCTTTTGATTCTTTCAGTAGAGATGACTCCCAATCTCTTGTACAAAAGACTTAATGAGTTCCTATTAATAATACATCACTTAGTGTCAATTTCTTTATTATGTAGAGTTATGACATGACATTCAGTCTCAGAGGCTAGATCAAATTTAAATAACTTTTCAAATAAATTTCAAATCAATAACTTTATTACCTTTCAAAAATTTCATTGTAGATGAATAAAAATTGACATAATCAACTATTTATAGTCTATAAAGAGAAATTAAATTCCTAGAATATGATGAAACATAAAAAGTGTTTTCTAAATCAAATTGAAAATAAACGTTTAAAATGAACCTATAAGTCCCTACGTCTTCCACAGGTGAGTCATCCTATTTCTAGAATAAATATTTTATTCACTTTTCGTCGGCTTTCTTAGAGTTAGAAAATCCTACATGATTTTGGAAATATGAATTGTGAAAACAGAATCGATCCACCATGTACTATTAGAAACTTCAAAAAAATTAGATTCATAACATACAAAGGTAAAATTACCTTTCTTCTGAAGCCACTTCTTGTATTTTAGGTAATTTTTTTCAGTGTTTCTTTTTCCTGCAGGATCAGGAAACATCTTTGTCAAAACTATATTTCTTCTTCATAGGAACAATTTTGCCCTTCATTGCATTTTTCTTATCGTGAGTCCCCAAATTAGAAATTTCAGGTATTTCATGTTTCAACCTCTCCTCTTCTTGCACACACATGGTCAAGAGTTCATTGATTGTTCATTTACCTTTATGTGTGTTGTAATATACCTTTAATGGATCATATTCTGCGGAAGAGAGTTGAGAATAAAACACACAAGAAATGGTACAGACATATCAACCTCGAGGGACTTGAGTTTAGCAAAAATATCTCTCATCTCCATAATATGCTCACACACTATACGACTTGTATAAAATGTTATACTTGAGAGCCTCTTCATAAAGGTGTTGGCCAATGCCTTGTTAGATCTTACAAAATATTCATCAATTGTCTTCATGTAAGCTTTGACATTGTTGTTGTTAGGGATGGAACCTTTAATGTTTTGACTTACATTAGCTTTTATGAGCAGTAAGCTCAAGAGATTAAATCACTCCCACTGCTCATAAGAAGCCTTAGCCTCTGGCATACTTGATTCTATGGCTTACTTGATTCTTCTACATGGAGTTTCAGATCCAGATTTAAACCTCTTAAGAGAGAAGGACTTTCTCCTTCCATTCAATAAAGTTGTCACCAACCAATATTGGAATTCGAGCATTTTTGTTAAATAGAGAAGTAGAAAAAGTTGTGTTAACAACAAAATAAGGATACACATACATAAGCTATGAAATACATAACCATCAAAATTAATTCTGTAAATACCGACTTTTAAGTTAATTCTAAACCCTCCTATGGATAGAAGTTTTAATCCGTGCATAGAATTACTTAACTTCATCAGACTAGTAAACCAAATAAAACTAGAAAATAATTCATACCTTTTGACATAGGATAATTTTTTAAACAGAAAGGATTACTATCTATTCCAATTAATATAACCAAACTAGTTACCTCCCTATCAGATAAGGTTACTATTTTGATTAGATAATAGGAATTTATTAGATGTCATTATTATATTTTCATCACTTACTCTATGTTATTAAAGAACTTATTTTCTTTGTATCATATACTCGGGATGTTGCAGCTAACCCAAACAATTATAAAAGAACTCAAAAATGATATCTTAGAATAAATTATTAACTTAAACTTGATGTTAATTATCAACTACTAAAACGAATTGAATAGGCAGAGCCTACATCAAAACAATCCTTTGTATGAAGCATCTCAAAGTATTTATCTTTAATAATTAACTTAAATATATAGTTAATTGATCACAATGTTAAGATCGGATTGAATAGGTGGCGTAGCCTACATCAAAGCAATCCTATGTATAAAGCCTCTCATATTAATCAAAAAAGACTGCACAACAGAGAAATAGGCTTAGCCTACATATTCTTCGTTAAAACAGCTAATTAAAACAAAAAAAGAATATTAAAAATATGAAAAAATACACATGATATCCATAATTAATTATGTGTACAGTACTTAAACTAGCATAACGAACTTTAAGAAATTATATATTCAACATTCATAAACAGTTGTCTTTTCCTTTTAAAAATTATTATAATATACATCATATGATGACAACACGTTTTAAGGAATAGAATGACTTTTAAAATAAAACATTGTCTTTGACAAGTCAGACTAATCATTGTTAAAAATATAAAACATAAATTTTGGATTTCACATAAACCCTCGTGATAAACGATTTTAAAATTTTAGTGGTTTAACAAGTATCCTTATGCAATGATAATCTATAACTAGCAGAGAACTTCAATTACGGAAGATCTTAAAATAGGTTCAAACAAAAACACAAAAAAATAATTTATCCTTTGTTTTTAACCAAATACTAAACTACATAGCTAAAGAAGGCTCTCTTATACCACATGTTGAATTTCAACACATACATAGAGCCAAAATGCAGCAAAAAAGTTAAAAGGCAACGTACCTTCAGCCACAGTTGTTCAAGTATTGTGGAAAATCCTTTGTCAAAACTTTAATAAGAAAGAGGGTAGAGAAAAAACCTTAAAATCTTCTAGCCTATGCCTACCAAAAGTTATGTCAGACTAATGGAGTCAAAAGTGCATTTATAGGTAGGCTAGGGAGTCTTACAAAAATAACTTTAACCCTAGGAAATTTCATAGTTATTTCAGGAAAAAACTTTCTTAGAATTGAAATTCAAACTTTGTATTGCTTTGTCTATGTCTTTTTTACTTACAATAGGAAACCTATATATACAAAAATTCATGAGAGACAAAAAACAACAGAGATAAGGAAAAAAAGATGAATTTGCATCCTCATTATTTGGTTCTAACAGTCAGAAGGATATTGAGGAACTATTATGGAATATATCTTGAGGAAATTCCTTTGATATGGAAGCTCATTGAATAAAATTTGATATCAAGTGATTAGCTCTTTCCTTATTCTTTTTACCCTTTTTCAAGCTGGAGGAAATGATTGAATGTACTTATATCTTGTCTCTAAAATGCCACAAAGGTTTGATTAAGATATTCACAATCTGATGAGATGAGGAAATATATCGAGTTGTCAATGCTCCAATAGATACCTTCTTACGAATAAAGTGATAGTCAATCTCTATGTTCTTTGTGCTGGCATAAAACACTGGATATATATTCATGTACAATGCACTTTTTTTTATCACAAAAGGGTTGTGGTGGTTCATATATTTTAATTACAACGTCTAATAGTAAGAAGGTAATCCATACTAATTTTGTCGTTGTACTTGCCATTGACCTATATTCTTCTTCAGAACTTGATCTTGAAACTTTGCTTGCTTCTTTGATGACCAAGAGATGTACTTAGCTCCTAGATATATACAGTATTGAGTAGTGCTTCTTTTAGTGTCCGTACAATCTTCCCAATCAGCGTCATAAAATTCATATATTTTTAGAGTACTTGGGGCAAGAAATTTGATTCCATAGTTCATGTTCTTGTGCTATAGCAAAGAATTTTCTTTAGTACTTTCATGACTCCTTTTGTTGGCTAATTCAATATTTAACATACTTTATTGACTGCTTAGACGATGTCAGGACGTGTATACATTAGATACTAAAGTGCACCCACTAAATTTTGATATTCTTTTTCCTTAACTAGCTTTGAGTCCTCTGGTGTTGGTGTGATTTTAATTCCGTTGGTGTATTGAAATGAGAACTTTCTATAAGGTTTGCTTAATTGAGAAGATCTTTCGTGTACTCACCTTGTAATAGAGTAATGCCTCTTGGAATATATTGTACTTCTAGCTCAAGAAAGTAATGTAATTTTTCCAAGTCCTTTAATGCAAATTTCGAGCTGATTTGAGTAATTAATGCCTATATAAACTCTTCATTGTTTTCTATAAGCACAATCTCATCGATAGAAATTAGCATGAGCACAATAATATCCTATTTTTTTATATAAATAAGAAAGAGTCGGTCCTGCTACAGACAAAACAAATGTTAATTAAAAATTTAGCTAATCTACTGAACCAAGAATAAGGTACTTGTTTGAGTTGATAGATTGATGTTTAGATTGCATATGTAATCAGGGAGTTTTACATACTTTAATGCTGGCGGTTGCTCCATATACACAGTGTATTTTAAGATGCCAGGGAGGAAGGCATTTTCGACATCCAATTGCCTTAATTTCCAGTTTACAAGACTGCAATAGCTAGCACAAATCTTATGGTAGTAGCTCATACAACTGGACTGTAGGTTTCTTCATAGTCTATGCCTTCTACTTATATATACTCTTGTGCAACTACGCGAGCTTTGAATTATTCTATTAATTCATATTTTTTGAATTCGACTTGATAAATCCATTTTGAACCAACTACATTAGTGTTTGTTGGTCTGGGCACAAGGGTTCAGGTGTGATTTTCATGTAGTGTTTGTATCTCTTTTTTCACTGTTTCTTATCAATGGGAGTTAGTAAGAGCATCTTTATATGATTTTTGGGTTGCAATACTGCAAGTTGTGATGAAGGTGCAGTGATGTAATTTGCCTCTTCGTTGATATTTTTTATCTCGAATCTGTTGAGTTTCATTTGCAAGGTTAGGATACAATTTTGGATCATTCCTAAACTTCATTTGAGTTATCATATGATGTTTTTTTAGGCTTGCATTAGACTCAAAGATTCTGGTTCTTTATTGCTGATGAGTTATTCATGTTCTATTGTGTGAGTTTTTATATTTTTTGTTGCATTTTTTAATTCAGTAGTGATCTCCAACATAGTGTTATTTTTTGACTCTACATCGCATAACTGAGGTGACTTCTAATTTACTTTTTGAGATTCGGAGACATAGTCTTCGTCACATAGAGTACATGATGCCCCTTTTTGAATTTTGCACCATCTTCTTTAGTGGATTTCAATTGATGTGAACTCTCCTTTAGAATTATAAAGTTGGTCTCTTTCTTTATCCACACATCAAAATCTGGAAATATTACAAATTTTAGATGTTCCTATATCGACATTTCTTTGAAAGGAGCATAGAAAAAGTATTTTCATAAAAATCATGAAATTCAAATTTTAATAGTTGTAGGATCAACACATTTATAACCCTTGTAAATAGTAGTGTATCCAAGGAAACACAAGGATACATTTTCTTTGCAAACTTGTTTTTGTCGTAGTCTCTTAAATATGTAAAGCCCTTGCATCAAAACTTTCAAACTCTGATAATCAAAATGACGTTTAAACAATTTAAAGAGAAGAGTTTTCATTTTCAGCATTGTGGAAGGCATGCGATTTATCAGAAAGCATGTTGTTAGAAAAGAATCAACCCAATATTTAGAAGAAAGGTTTACTTGAAAAAGCAAGGTGAGACCTGTTTTAACAATGTGACGATGATTTCTTTTAACCACACCATTTTGTTTAAGAGTGTATGGACAGGAAAATTGATGGTGGATGCCACATTGAGACAAATAATTTTCTAACTCAGTTGTATGAATTCAACTCCACCATCACTTTGAAAAAATTATTTTCCTTTCGAACTGATTTTTAATTTGTCTTTGAAATTTAAGAAAATTCTCAAAGAAATCAGATTTCTTCTTTAGAGGAAAAAGTCATAAGTAACAAGTATAATCGTCAACAATAATTACATAATATTTAAACTAATGGCAAGATAGAATCGGAGAAGATAGAATCGGAGAAGGACCCCACAAATCACAATGCAATTTATCTAAAGGAAATATAAAAACACTATTGGATGAAAAATAAAAAGGAATTCTACAATGCTTTCCCATTTAGCTACTAATACAAAGAGGTTATTCTTTTTCTCAATCATAAACATTGATTAAATTTCTTAAGTGCATGAGCTTCAAAACTTTTGAATGAGGGTGACCCATTCTTTTATGACAGATGTTTTTAGAGCCAGGATTTTTGAAAACATAAAGGTCTTGATGCTTTATTTCATCTAGTGCATACAGCCCTCTGTTTTTCATCCTTTAGCAAGTAGTTTGCCCTTCTGTGACTAAACAAAAAAGTTATCAGTATTGAGCGAAATGATACATGAATATTCTTACACTAACTGTCAATAGATATTAAGTTTTTTATTTTAATATTTGGAACAACCAAAAAATTTTTAAGGTTTAAAGTATCATTTTGAGTCTCAAGTTCTCCTTCATCAATATGAGAAATATTCAAGCTTTCTCTATTACTAATATGTCATAATTTCATAGAACTTCTGATACTTAAAATAGAAAAATATGCAAGTACTTAGGTTCGTTTTGTAGATATAATGTATTTTTATGTTGGTTTTGTAGGAGAACAGGTTCTGGAGCTAAACAAAAGAAAAAGAGATGAAGTGTTGCAGGGAAGCCTACTTACGGGCTGTAAGTGGGACTTATGCCCATCGTTGGTCCCTACGTAAGTGTTAGAAGAAAAGGTTCTGAAGATGGCCAAGTGACCGTGAGATTGATGAAGGCCTCTTACGGTCCGTAGGTGATACTTGCGACCATCGTAAGTGACAGTCAAATGATCTGAAGTTTTGACATTGTCTCTGATACCTACGAAGGTTACCTACGAGGGCATAAGTGGCTCCTACGACCGTCGTAGGAACCCGGTAAGTTGAATTTTTGAAAGATGGAGGATTTTTCTAAGACTTACAACCCACATAATGTTTGTAGGTAGCACCTACGACCAATAAGTAGGTCCATAGGAAGGTACCAACTTAGTTTTCCTATTTTAATTTGGTTAGGACTTTCAGGGTTTCTCATGTATCCTATAAATACCCCATTGATGTTTTGTTATTAGTTTATACACTTTTATATACTCTATATACTCACAACACTAAATTGGTTTTGAGATTCGACTTTTGATCTTGGAATCTGTTGTTCTTGATTTTTACGGTTGTATATTAAATTGAGATTATGGTTTTTATTCTTCAATTATATATAAGATTATTCATTTACTTCCTTTCATGAATTCAATGGATGTTCTTGCAAATATGAGCAGCTAAATCACCTAACTAGGGTTGTTGAATTCCTAGCGAAAAAACAAAGTAGAGAAAGTGCAAAGCCTTTCTTGATCGGTGTTTATACATGTATTGTGATTTTCTTCATATTGTTTACTTTCATAACAACTGCAGAAGTTAAGAACCTACTTATATTCGATACCATTTCCACAAGAGAGTTTGAGATTAGGAAAAGAAGATCATAAAAGTAATTTGAAGCTACTAAGCTTTTTTTAATTAAAGTGATACCTAAAAAAGATAGTTAATCTGGGATCTATAGCAATGGTTAGTAAGCCGACACTCTGAGACTCATAAGGTGATGAGTGAAATTCACCAAAGGTGCTCATAAGATGGTTGGTGATACATATTTGGTCATATTTTGCATGTAACACATTAAGATAGTTTGACGAAGCACGATAAGTCTATAGAGTTAGGAAGTCGGGAGATACACAGTCCTAGTATTCATCTCATATTGATTTCAGCTTACAACAATCAAGATCTTTTACTACTATTACTATTTTCACAAAATTTTCCCTATTTTCTGCACTTTTTGACTACTTCAGCAAGTTCTTGATAGAGATTTGTCGTATTCTCCGTGGGTTCGACCCCCACCTGTATTGGGTTCTATATTCGATAGCAACCGCATTGTACTTTCTTGGAGGTATAATTCGGAAGATAGCAAATTTTGACATTATTACAAGGGAATACTTTCTTGAACACCTCCGCATGGTGTTCAAGAGACAGTTACACAAACCATTGTGGTTACTAGCTGAAAAGAGGAGGGATGTTGCTGCCCCTTTTTTAGCTCATTGGTGTGAGGTATAAGGTATAATAGTACTGGGATAAAATGTGAGATTGTTTTATTCTATGTTGGTTAGAGGTAAAACTTAGTCTCGATATTATTTATACTATATTGATGGGATAATTTATCCCATGTATATGGTGGGTTGACTAATCTTGAAACTAATTATCATGGGATAACTCTTTCCTCACCAAATGGCCCCTTAGTTATTAATTATAGTTGTTACTCAATACATTTTTCAAAGCATTGAATTAATTATATTCATATGGTGATATAGTAAAATTACCCCAACTATTAACATGTGTGTCAAGTCAATAGTAGACAACTATTAATGGACAGAGAAAGTAATACATGCCACTACTAGAAAACTGTAAATTACATGGGGATTTTACCTAGGGAATAATATCGTAGGAAATACATACGGATTTACCTACAAAAATATTAAATTCCTCAATATTAAAATATATTACCTACAAACTATATATTTGCAACAAATTCTGCAGGTAAATTGGCGCTATATTGCGAAAATTTTGAACTTACGATATTACCTGGGAAAATATATCGGCTGATATTTTATCTCTAGGTAAATCCGCAGGTATATGGACAAATATATATATTTTTTAAATCCATAGAAAAATCCCCAGTTAATTTATCCTACAGATTTACTTAGAGATATTTTGGTGGAAATTTATGTAACGGATTTTATTACCTACAAAATTATTTGGGGATTTTGTGTTGCGAATTTTGCTGAAAATTTATTCTTGGGGATTTACCTGCGAAATTTCGTACTTGCGACATTACCTGGGAATATATATCGGCGAATATTTTATCTCGAGGTAAATTTGCAGGCATATGGAAAAATATATATATATTTAAAATCCGTAGAAAAATCTCCAGGTAATTTATCCTACGGATTTACTTAGAGATATTTTGGTGAAAATTTATGTAATGGATTTTATTACCTACGAAATTATTTGGGGATTTTGTGCTGGGAATTTTTCTAGGGATTTATTCTTGGGGATTTACCTGTGAAATTATTTCTTGCGACATTACCTGAGGAAATATATCGGTGGGTATTTTATCTCTAGGTAAATCCGCAAGAATATGGATAAATATATATATTTTTTAAATTCGTAGAAAAATTCTCAGGTAATTTATCCTACGGATTTACTTAGATATTTTTTGGTGGAATTTATGTAATGGATTTTATTACCTTGAAAATTATTTGGGGATTTTGTGTTGCGAATTATGCTGGGGATTTATTCTTGGGAATTTACCTGCAAAATTATTACTTGTGACATTAACTGGGGAAATAGATCGACGGGTATTTTATCACTAGGTAAATCTGCAGGTATATGGACAAATATACATACATATATATATATATATATATATATATATATATTAAATCCATAGAAAAATCCTCAGGTAATTTATCCTACGGATTTACTTAGAGATATTTTGATGGAGATTTATGTAATGGATTTTATTACCTGAAAAATTATTTGGGGATTTTGTGCTGTGAATTTTGTTGGGGATTTATTCTTAGGGATTTACCTGCAAAATTATTACTCGCGACATTACCTGGAAAAATATATCGGCGGGTATTTTATCTCTAGGTAAATTTGCAGGTATATGGACATATATATATTTTAAATCCATAGAAAAATCCCCAGGTAATTTATCCTACGGATTTACTTAGAGATATTTTGGTAGAAATTTATGTAATGGATTTTATTACCTTAAAAATTATTTGGGGATTTTGTGCTGCGAATTTTGCTGGGAATTTATTCTTGGGGATTTACCTGTGAAATTATTACTTGTGACATTACTTGGAGAAATGTATCGGCGAGTATTTTATCTCTGGATAAATCCGCAGGAATATGGACATATATATATATATATATATACACTATGGATTTTACATAGAGATATTTTGGTAGAAATATATGTATATATGTATATATATATATATATATATATATATATACTATGGATTTTACATAGAGATATTTTGGTAGAAATATATGTAATGGATTTTATTACCTGAAAAATTATTTGGAGATTTTTTTCTAAGAATTTTACTGGGGATTTATTCTTGGGAATTTACCTGTGAAGTTATTACTTGGAAAATTATTGACGGATTGTGTTGCTACAAATTTAGCTGAAATTATTTCTTTGTGATTTACCTACGAAATTATTATTTGAAAAATTTTTGGGGGATTGTGTTGCTACAAATTTAGCTGAAATTATTTGTTGGGGATTTACGTAGGATTTTTTTGAATTGAAAATTTTAAATAGGAAAAATATAAATTTGAAGAATAAAAAATATAAAATAAAAAAAATTAGACATTAAATCAGTGGACACGTATTATCAAGCAAAAGATGCTCAAGAAATTAAAATTGGTTTATTGACATAGATGGTATGACAAATATATTATCAGCAATTTTAAATTTTATATTCATAATTTATAGGTGTCTATTTTGAATTATTGTTATCGTTGATTTTAAAGCAATATATTATGTGTCGTATTTTTATTTACACAATTTATTCATAACTAATTTGAGAATAATTATATTATTTATTTTACTATTATTATTATTATTATTATTTTATTAATCCACAACCTTAGTCAATTTAATTTTTTCTAATTATTTATTTTCTATCCTGATTTTGCCAATTTATTACAATTTTAGTGTAATTTATCCAATTTATTACAATCCTAGCCCAAATTGTGTCTAATTGAACTCAATTTCAAATTTCACTCAATTGCGTTAACCAAATTCTTAATCTTTAGATCACAGTCGTTGATCAATATTTATTTGTTATTATTATATTTAAATAGCAGTCTAGGTCGATTCATTTATCTTCTCAATTTTATTTGAATTCTAGCCAACTTTATATCTAATTGATTATCAACTTTAATCGGTTTTTGAATTCAATTTGGTTCACTTTAAACCAAATTTATATCTAGTCTTATTATTTTCCTCGTTATTATTATTATTATTATTATTATTATTATTATTATTATTATTATTATTATCATGTTGTTATTTCATTTATATCGAGTTCTAATATCTGTCGCTTTTTTATATTAATTTATAGTAACTATATTTATTAAATCATTTCCGCAAGTATACATGCCCATAATACACAAATAATGTCTATTATTATTGGTGGTGGTGGTGGTGGTGTTATTATTGTTTTCCTACATTTATTAAATAGCAGTCTACTCAAATATTAAAAATAATAATTTTATTTATTTTTTAATATTAATTTTATATAGTTAATATACTTATTAAATATCAACCTAATTCAATTCATTTTTCCTAATTTATTTAAATTTTAGCCATTTTATAATCAATTTGTGTCAATTGAGTTTAATTTGACTTAATCAAAATTTCCAATTCAATTTTTTTAACCCAATATCTAATCTCAATTTGACTCATCTCCTCAATTTTAATCTCAACCATTCATCATATTTGATCAATGGTCAATATTAAATCAATTTTCACTAATATTTTTCTTGAAATTGGACAGCTTCAGACTACTTTTCTTGAACCGAGGGTCTATTGAAAACGACCTATTTATCTCAACGGTAAGGTCTATGTATATTGTACCCTCCACAGACACCAATTTTTGGGACTAAATCGGGTTTGTTGTTGTATTCATTTTTCAAAATTTCGTAGAGAAAACTATCTAAAGATGTCACCTTGATTTATTATTATTATTATTATTATTATTATTATTATTATTATTAGTAGTAGTAGTAGTAGTAGTAGTAGTAGTAGTAGTAGTATATTTATGCTCAATTTATTTCAAATTAATTATTGGTTTTTTATATAATATTTTCTATGTGACATACGTAATTTATTGTAAGAATAATAATTTTATAATATTTTCTATGTGACATACGTAAACTCTGGAAAATATATATTCCGACTGCTATAGTGTTGACACCCAATTTTGACCTCCCGATGCTCCTTTTAGGATGCTATTTTACCAAAATTATTAATTTTAAATATTGATATATTTTATATATTATTTTGATATCAAATAAATATCGGCGTGTCGTAGTCATGATTTTTAAATAAATAATTTATTTTTATCAAGCAATTTTATATTTTATGTAATTTAAATATAATATTTTTTAATATTTATTAAATTATTTTCATAAATATGTACATTCACAATTTACAAATACATTATATTATTATGATTATTATTGATTTATTTCAAATTCATTGTCAACGGTTTTATATAACATTTTTTTAACGTAACATTGATTTTACATACATAGTTTATTTTAATATTGACACCTTATTATTTTCTCATTTTTATAATTACGTCATTAGTACATTTATTAAAATAGCATCCCTAATTCAATTCAATTTCCCAGTCTATTTGATTCTTAGTCATTTTTTATATCCAATCAATGTCAAATTTAGCCTAATTTTTTTATCAATATTTCATCCCCTTCTCAATTTTAATCACAACCTTTGATCTCATGCGATCGACAGCGGAGACTAAATCTTATTGTTCATACATATAACACCATAATACCTAAAAATCCTAAATTATTTTCCTATTTTTGCAAAAATAAGCCGCACTTTTTCTCTTCCTTCTCTCTTCTCTCTCTCTAAGGTCAACCACAAGCGAACACCACGCTTTGGTGAGCCTTGTCACCGGTGTTGACACCTAATTTTGACCACCCTATGCTCCTTTTAGGCTGCTATTTTAGCAAAATTATT
Organism: Capsicum annuum; assembly: GCF_002878395.1. Lineage (NCBI taxonomy): Eukaryota > Viridiplantae > Streptophyta > Magnoliopsida > Solanales > Solanaceae > Capsicum > Capsicum annuum. The sequence continues at coordinate 18,332,275 of NC_061115.1, forward strand.
AATTTTAAATCTTAGTATTCTTACACATCTTTCTTGCATCAAACAAATTTTTGATGTGTCACATTCATAATTCAAAAAAAGCACAAATTATTTTATTATTTTTAGTATCATTTTTTATAATTTTTTTAACTCAAATACGATATTTTACATAATTTTATTAATATTTATTAAATTACTTTTTTTACATAATTGTGCACTCACATTTTGCAAATACATTGTCTAATTTTACATTATTATTATTATTATTATTATCATAATAATATTTATAACATTTATTAAAATAGTAGCCTGACTTAATTTAATTTATTTAAATTCTAGCCTGATTTTGTCAATTGATAACAATTTTAGCCTAATTTTATTCAGTTTATTACAATTCTAGCTAAATTATGTCTAATTAGACTCGATTTAAATTTTTCATCCAATTTTGATCATATTCTTAATAACTAGATCTCAGTCGTCGATCAAATTTGATCCAACGACTGAGATCACATTTCTCTTTTCTTTCTTTTTTATCCAACAGAAAACCTACCCCTCATTTTTCAAAGAAAATAGCCACACACCACCCTCCTTATCTCTCTAACTTCTCTCTACTCTCTCTTTTTCTCAAAGAATAAAACCTACCAAAGTTGCCACCTGCTGCCAGCGCTGGCAACCATGCGTCAAACCGCCACCATTTCGCCTCTTCCCATTCCCCGCCACTGCTCCACCGGCAAGCCACCAACGCTGAAGGTTGTTGGAGACCTGTGAACAATCGTCATCCCCACCGGCTCGAGCCCACCAGCCGCTGGTCTGGCGCCTCTCTCAATAGCTCCAATTGGCAAAATCGCCACTAACCGCTGCAACTACAATAAAACTAGCTGCCGCTAGCTGCGGCGAATCAACCACCACCGCTATCTCCCTCCGTTCGTCCTCTCTTCCGTATCCACCATCGGTAATCTCACACCAGACAAAACCAGCCATCAGCACCATCGCCTGCTTTGACCGAACCTGCGAGAGTGTCAAGGATTCAATTCCAATATTTTTATATATCAATTTTACGATGAATTTGTCTCTGGTAAGATTATTCTCGGATTTACTTTATTTTTGTGTTGTGGATGATTTTCCTTGTTTTAAATATTTCAATTTAATGCTTAGCTGAAGTTATGATTTAATTGTTGTGTTCGTGATTGCTAAATTGAATTTTGTTAAACCCATAGTAATAATACTAGTAGTATTAGGCAGAATACCATGTTCATGGTCTGTTATTTTGTGAATATGATCTCTACTTGAAAATATTTACTTGAATAAATTTATTATGCAATTGGTGTTAACTGGCATTGTGACATGATGAGTTCAAAGTTTATTACCAAAGTTTGTGGGTTAATGTTGTTTGCCTTAGGTTTGATTTCACTTTTCACTGGTCATGTTGTGTTCAATCTTAAATTGTACTCTCATTGATTCTCTAGAGGTGCTTGGTTCTACAAGCAGGTAATTTGGATCTATTAGGCAAAATGTTTGATTTTACTTTGTTTTGACTATATTTTGTTCAAAGTTTGATTTTTGTTAACATTTTTTTTAAATTTTCTTTAAAATGTGGAAAATTTACTACTGATGTTTTGTCTTTCTCTTCATATTTGTGAGAGAGTAATTTTTAGGGGAAACAGGGAGCAAGAAGCCAAGTAGAATATACTCCCTAAATCTTGGAATGGATTGTTAGGTAGCACAGGGTGTTTAACATTAGGGACTGCTTGGGGACTATGTCTAGGTACTTTGATATGGGAATTCCTAAATCGAGACCTTTCACGCGAAGCCAAGCACATGAGTTGCAATGGCTCCAAGCCTTGTTCACATTCTTGGCCATGCGTGAGGCCCTTGTGAGCCCATCTAAGGGCCTATATTTTATAAAATGTGAAGAGGCCCACCAAGACACCCCAAAATCACCCACTTAAATGCCAAGGGTATTTTGGTCTTCGTCCCTCCTTTCTAAGTGACTATATAAGCCATGTAATAGGGCTAGTCTTGCTTTAGTTTATTCCTATTATTCAAGGAACAAAAGACTTGTAAATAATTGACTTCTCTTTCTCATTTGGAGAGGCCAAAACCAAATTATCACTAGTAGAGTGATACTAGTGTTGTATCTTGGCTAGAAACTAGGTTTTTGGGGTTCTTTGAGTTCCTCTTGGTCCAAGTAAGAACTTGGTATTGATATTTATTAGTCTTAGGGTCCTTTCTCTTATTAGTGTTCTTAGATTAATGAATATTGTGTGTCAAGTTTCTATCTCTTTCTTTGTAAATCTTGTTAACATTGTATTATTGAATATAAAAGTCTAGTGAAGCCGTGTGGGGATCTTTCGATTCACTAGCAATATTGTCTTTGTTGTTCTTGTTGTTAAATTCACTTTTCTAGTTTAAACAAGTGTTGCAAGCCTAGTGAAGCCTTGTGTGGCCATTTTCGATTCTCTAGCACTTTGTTGTTCATCTTATTGTTCTTGTGTTGGTTGGAATCTCTTGATACACACTTAGCATTGTATCATTTGGTATAAAAGTTCAAGGCTAGGTTTTGTTTTTACAAAACAAATCTTGGGAAGCTCTTACCAAAAAGTGTGTTCCTGAACATTTTGGTCAAAATATTGGTTGTAGATCTACAAAAGATTTTACTTGTTTAGTTTGTTTCTTGTATTTATTTCTTCCTCATCAACACAAAAAATGTCTAAATCTAAAGTTTAGCTTAATTGGAAGAGAATTATTGTTGTGAAAACTTGAAGTGGCCGTGAGTTTTGACTTTTGATGGGGCATTGGAAGTGACCATTGTGGTGTATTGTTGTTATGTTCTTGATGGTGTTGATGTCATGTTCATCCTAAACTTCTCCTCATCTTATATATTAACTTCTATAAAGAGAAATAGATCCAAAAAAAGGTTGTAAGACAAAATTGAAAAAAATTGTTTGTGAGAAGACTTGATAACATCACCTTTTCAAGACTTGACAACAACTTTTCCTTCAAACAAGGAACCTTGTCTTGTGGGACTAGTGAGGTCAAACATTACCTTTTGAGTTTCAAAAAAAAGTTGAAACAGATTACAAGACATTATGTTTTCCATCCCAATAACAAGTCATCCATTACAAATGATCTAAGGGGACTAAGACTTCAAGTTGATAAACTACTTATATGGATCCGCGGCCAATGACATGCTGCCACCTCACCTAAGTTATTGTTCACATGATAATTAAGCTCAAATTTGGATGTTCTAGTTTTTATTGATTCCTAGTTTCCTCTAATTGACTTGACAACTAATTAACAAACTAGTACATTCCTACTATTTTGTCAATTAGTCTCTTGAAGCCTTGTGTTCGTGTCAACGTTTGTTTGTGTGCTTTTGTCATTTGAATACGTTGTAACTCTTGGATCTAGTCTGATGAGAATTCTTTGAGTTTAAAACAAGAATCCATTATGGCCAAGAGCATACTCATACCTTACGGATTCATGGGTTCCTAGCCAATCTACAACACTTGTGGAACTTAAGTGTGAGTGAACCAAGAGAGTGTGAGTAAGGAGAGGGATTTTAAACTAACTTGTTTATTGCTTGTGTAGGTGATACCTTGATAATGGAGGGAACCACGTCTCAAGCTGTGGATTCTAATGAAATGGAGAATATGAGGGTCATTCTTGAGTCTATGATCCAAGCTCTTGAAATATTGAGTATGGAAGTGGGAACCATAATGGGAGAAGTGACGACTATTAGTGGGAGGTTAGAACAAGTGGAGAGTCAAAGGAACTCTCATACTTCTACTCCTGGACAGGTTTCTTTAAGTGGACATGATAGAAATTCCTCCACCACCGTTACTCCCAAAACATGGCCACATTTGCCAAATCCTTCACTAGCTTCACTAAATACCTCAAGCCAAACCACTTATAACCCTTTAAATCGAGACTCCAATAGACCAACCCATTCCCAAATGCCTCAAATTCCACAAGAGTTACTCGGACGTCAAATGCCTCCACAAAATTCGAACCCCCTTTACAAGTTTCACTAAACCAAAGACCACCACCTCTACAAAATCCAATTCCTTTGAATCAAGTTCCAAATGTCCAAAACCGTCCCATCCACCTTGAGGAATATGGTAGAGAGGATTATGAAGGGTATGGATCCTTTAACGATGCCTACATAAGGAAGGAAAAGGTGAGAGGGAGTCGTGTAGATCTAAGAAGATACCAAGGGTATGGAGAAAGGGGAAACCAACACCTAGAGAGAGATGTAGACATCAATACCATCAAATTGAGACTACCTATCTTTAAGGGTGAAAGTGACCCCAAGGTGTATCTTGCTTGGGATTCGGCGTGTGATAAAGTTTTTCAAGTGAATAATATCTCGAAAGAGAAGAAGAGTTGTTATACCATAGCTCATTTTGAAGGCTATGCTAACACTTGGTGGGAATACGTCAAGTGGTTCGGCAATGAGTTGGTAGAGGGACAACCACCATCATGGTTTCGGTTGATATACCTAAAGAGGCAACAGTATCTTCCCAAAAGTTATCATTATGAGTTGCTTGCTAGGTTGTACAATTTGCCACAAGGGAATCAAAGTGTTATGGCATACTATGATGAGTTTCAAAAACTTATGTTAAAGCTTGATCATCGAAGAGAACAAATTATCCATGACATCATTCAGTTCAAAAGTGGGTTGAACAAAGAGATCTTCACTCATTTAACGTTTCACAAGTTGATACTGTTGAAGGTATTTTCCAAGAGGCTCTTGAGATTGAAAGAAATCTTAAAGAGAGGTCGTCATTCAAGGAAAAGGGACCATCAACCTCGGGTTAGCCGAGGAGCAAAGATATGGTTCAACTATCTTTGGGTTGGCCCAAAAACAAGGACCAACCCACCACTAAAAGGCTGCTCGAGCCTAAAGTAGTGCACAAATTTCCTCCCCGGCAAGAAGCTCACAAGTATCCTAATCCTAAAGGGTTCCAATATTTCAAGTGCCATGGTTGGGGACATAAAGCCAATGAATGTCCAAACCAGTGTAATGTGATCCTAAGGAAAGGGAGATTGTGTTACTTTGGTGAGGAAGTGGGTCTTAAAAAAGAACAGAATGAGGTCGAGCCTCAAGATGAAGAGAAACCCAAAAATGATCCATAAGATAATAATGATGACTATGAGGATGCTTATTCGCAAGAAGGGGAGTGCGCGGTTCTAAACTTTGTAGTGAGGCGTTCCATGATTAGTAAGGCAATAGATGATCCTAGCCTGCGGTAGAATTTATTCCATACTAAATGTCTTGTGAAGGGAAGTGTGTGCACTATGGTGATAGATAGTGTAAGTTTTGCAAATGTGGTTAGTGTTTCAATGGTGAACTTCTTGAAATTTCTAACTACACCTCATACTACTCCTTACAAGTTGCAATGGTTGAATGAATACGGAAAGTTAAAGTCATAAGGCAATGCATGATATGTTTTAAGGTATAAAACTACCATGACAAGGTGTTTTGTGACGTGATACCAATTCAATCTTGTCACTTGTTGTTAGGAAGGCCTTGGAAATATAATAGGTCGACCAAACATGATGGAAGGTCCAAACGGTATACACTTGAGAAGGATAGCTACAAGGTCGCTCTTCATCCATTATTTCCTTCCCAAGTGAATGAATTACACCAAAAGATGCGAGAATTGAGGCAAAATGGAAAGAAGGCCAAGAGTGAGAGGAAAAGAGGGGAACCCAAGAGTGAGGGAGTAGGGAAAACCGAGGGGCTCCTAATTTCTAAGGGGCAAGGAAGTGTGGTGATGATGACTAGGAGAAAAGAATTATTTGTGGATCATGAGGAGGACACTCTGATGCTCCTCTTGGCTCATTGTTTTAATACTAACACCACTAACATTTCCATTTCTCCTCCTATTTTTCATGTTTTGTAGGATTACGAGGATGTCTTCCCAAAGAAATTACCACAAGGATTGCCCTCACTTCAGGGAATTAAACACTAAATGGATTTTGTAATGGGTTCACAATTACTTAACAAACCGGCTTATAGGAGCAACCCGATGGATAGCAAGGAATTGCAATGCCAAGTTGAGAAACTCCTCAACAAATGGTATATCAAGGAGAGTATAAGCCTTTGTGCGGTCCTAGTGCTACTAGTTCCCAAGAAAGATGGGACTTGGCATATCTACATTGATTGCCAAGCTATCAACAATATAACAGTAAAATATCATCACCCTATTCATAGGTTAGATGATATGCTTGATGAATTGATTGGTTCGTATTTGTTTTCTAAAATTGATTTTAGGAATGTCTATCACCAAATTTGTATGCAACTGGGTGATGAATGGAAAACCGCCTTTAAGACCAAATTTTGTCTCTATGAATGGATGGTGATGCCATTCGTCCTAACAAATGCTCTAAGTACTTTCATGAGGCTAATGAATCATGTGATGAAGCCATTTATTGGAAAGTTTGTTGTTGTTTACTTTGATGATATGTTGGTGCATAGTAAGTCCTTAGATGATCATGTAAAACATTTACAATATGTGTTTGATGTCCTTAGAAAGGAGAAGTTATATTCTAATCTAGAAAAGTGTTCTTTTGGTGTCCATGAGGTTGTATTTCTTGGGTTTTGGGTGAGCTCAAGAGGGGTCGAAGTGGATGAATCTAAGATTGGCGCCATTAAAAATTGGCCAACTCCCAAAATCGTAGGTGAAGTGAGAAGCTTCCACAGGTTGGCTAGTTTTTATAGACGTTTTGTCAAAGGATTTAGCACCATTGCCGCCCCCTTGACTGAATTGATTAAAAAGGATCGACCTTTCAAGTGAGGAGATGAACAAGCTAAGGCCTTCAAGGACTTGAAATTTATGCTCATCTCAGCCGCTTTGCTATAATTGCTGAATTTTGACAAGACTTTTGAGGTCGAATGTAATGCTAGCAAAATCGGCATAGACGCGGTTTTAATGCAAGAATTGAATCCTATTGCCTACTTTAGCAAAAATCTCAAAGAAGAAACTCTAAACTACTTTACGTACGATTTAGAGTTGTATGCCTTAATTAGAGCCTTGGCCACTTGGCAATATTATTTATGGCCTAAAGAATTCTTGATCCGAATGGATCATGAATCCTAGAAGCATCTACGGGCACAAGAAAAACTTAACTGGCGGCTTGCTAAATGGATTGAGTTTCTTAAACTTTTTCTTATGTTATTCAATACAAGAAGGGTAAGGACAATGTGGTTGCCGATGATTTATCCTAAAACATGTGCTTGTGTCTAATTTTTCATCTAAGTTAAAGGGGTTTGAAAGTCTCAAGTATTTATATCACGAGGACCCTCACTTTGCTCTTATCTATAGGGAAAGTAAAGAGTTGAATAGGGATATGTGGGTTACAAATAGGGGTTCCCATCCCAATACCAAATTTAATGGATACTTCTTTAAAGGTAGATGATTGTGTGTTCCCTTAAATTAGTGGAGAGAATTATTTGTGAGGAAAGAACACAATAGAGGTCTAATGTGCCATTTTGGGGTCGAGAAGACCCTCAAAATTTTGGAAGAACAATTTTATTGGCCCAAAATGTATAAAGATGTGGCCCAAATTTGCGGCCAATGTGTTAAGTTTAAAGGAGCCAAGTCACAGCTCCAACCCCATGGGTTTTACACCCCATTGACCACCCCTTTGCTCCCTTGTCTTGACATATTAATGGACTTTTTGTTGGGATTGCCGAGGACTAGAAGGGGGCAGGATAGTATTTTTGTCATAGTGGATTAATTTTCCAAGATGGTTCACTTTATTCCTTGTTCTAAATGTGATGATATGCCTAGCATAGCCTCTTTGTTTGTTGCTAATATTGTAAAACTTCATGGTATTCCGAGGACCATAGAGAGTGATAGGGATTCTAAATTCCTAAGCCACTTTTGGAAGTCCATATGGAGTAGACTCGGTACTAAGTTGTTGTTTTTGACTTTATGCCACCCACAAACCGATGGCCAAATGGAAGTAGTAAATAGGACCTTAGGGTCTATTCTACGGTCCATGGTTAAAGGAAAAATAACTTCTTGGGAGGAGCACTTACCATTGATTGAGTTTGCTTATAATCTTGTTATACACTCGAGCACGGGGATGATACCCTTTGAGTGTGTATACGACATCAACCCTCTCACCCCTTTGGATTTAACCTTTTGCCAAGTGATCTTGTGATAAGATTAGATGGAAGCAAATGGCCCGACTCCATAAAGAAGCTACATAAGAAGGTGAGGTTGCAGTTGGAGAAGAAAAACCAAGACGTTGCGAGGCGAGCCAACAAAGAAAGAAGAAAGCTCATTCTTGAATCCGGAGATTGGGTGTGGGTGCACCTAAGGAAGGAAAGATTCTATTCTCAAAGGAATTCTAAGTTGATGCCACGAGGTGATGGATCGTTCCAAGTATTAGAAAGGATCAACGACAATGCCTACAAGATTGATCTACCCCAAGAATATCAAGTACACAACACTTTCAACGTGTGTGATCTCTCTCGGGTGGAAATGATAAAGGATGGCAAAGATCCAAATTTGAGGACAAATTTCCTTCAAGATGGAGAGGATGATATGGGAATTCCTAGCTCGAGACCTTTCACACGAAGCCAAGCATGTGAGTTACAATGACTCCAAGCCTTGTTCACATTCTTGGCCATGTGTGAGGCCATTGTGAGTCCATCTAAGGGCCTATATTTAATAAAATGTGAAGAGGGCCACCAAGACACCCCAAACCCACCGACTTAAATACCAAGGGTATTTTGGTCTTTGTTCCTCCTTTCTAAGTGACTATATAAGCCATGTAATAGGGCTAGTCTTGCTTTAGTTCATTCCTATTATTCAAGAAATAAAAGACTTGTAAATTTTTGACTTCTCTTTCTCATTTGGAGAGGCCAAAATTGAATTCTCACTAGTAGTGTGATACTAGTGTTGTATCTTGGCTAGAAACTAGGTTCTTGGGGTTGTTTGAGTTCCTCTTGGTCCAAGTAAGAACTTGGTATTGATATTTATTAGTCTTAGCAACTTTTATCTTGTTAGGGTTCTTATATTAATAAATATTGTGTGTTTCTATTTCTTTCTTTGTAAATTTTGTTAACATTGTGTTGTTGAATATAAAAGTCTAGTGAAGCCATGTGGGGCTCTTTCGATTCACTAGCAATATTTTCTTTATTTTTCTTGTTGTTAAACTCACTTTTCTAGTTCAAACAAGTGTTGCAAGCCTAGTGAAGCCATATGTGACCATTTTCGATTCACTAGCACTTTGTTTTTCATCTTGTTGTTCTTGTGTTGGTTGGAATCTCTTGATACACACTTAGCATTGTATCATACTTGAAAGGTGAATTTTTTTTTTGAATTTAGTTTAGTTTGGTAACATGTGAAGTGAATTAGTGACTTGAAATGTTTAAGTGTAGGAACTTGAAAGGTGAACTTTTGTTTTGAATTTAGTAAGGTACATGGTCACTTGAGAAGTGAATTAGTGACTTGGATTTGTTTAAGTGTAGGTACTTCAAATGTGAACTTGTGTTTTGAATTTAGTTTAGTTTGGTAACTTGTAAAGTGAATTAGTGACATAAAATGTTTAAGTGTAGGTTCTTGAAAGGTGAACTTTTGTTTTGAATTTAGTAAGGTACATGGTCACTTAAGAAGTGAATTAGTGACTTCGATTTGTTTAAGTGTAGGTAATTGAAAGGTGAACTTGTGTTTTGAATTTAGTTTAGTTTTGGTAACTTGTGAAGTGAATTAGTGACTTAAAATATTTAAGAGTAGGTACTTGATAGGTGAAGTTTTGTTTTAAATTTAGTAAGCTACATAGTCACTTAAGAAGTGAATTAGTGACTTCGATTTGTTTAAGTATAGGTACTTGAAATGTGAATTTGTGTTTTGAATTTAGTAAAGTACATAGTCACTTGAGAAGTTAATTAATGACTTGAAAATATTTTAAGTGTAGGTACTTGAAATGTGAATTTGTGCTTTGAATTTAGTAATGTATGGTCACTTGAGAAGTGAATTAGTGACTTGAAAATGTTTAATTGTAGGTACTTGAAATGTGAACTTTTGTTTTGAATTTACTAAAGCACATGGTCACTTGTGGAGTGAATTAGTTACTTGAAATGCTTAAGTGTAGGTACTTGAAATGTGAACCTTTATTTTGAATTTAGTAAAGTACATGGTCACTTGAGCAGTGAATTAGCAACTTGAAAATGTTTAAGTGTAGGTACTTGAAATGTAAACTTTTGTTTTGAATTTTGTTTAGTTTGATAACTTGTGAAGTGAATTAGTGACTTAAAAATGTTTAAGTGTAGGTAATTGAAATGTTAACTTTTGTTTTGAATTAAGTTTAGTTTGGTAACTTGTGTAGTGAATTAGCAACTTGAAGTGAAAATAGGAAAAGCAACTACATGTGGTTGGTTTTTGTGGTCACTTTTCTTGTTTTTTCTAGTAGTGGTAGTTACTTGAAAATATGGTTAAGTATAGTGACTTGAAACGTGTACTAGTGACTTGAAAATTGTTAAAGTGTAGTTACTTGAAATGTAAATTAGTTACTTGAAAGTGGTTAAGTGTAGTGACTTGGAAATGGTTAAGTTTAATTATTTGAAATGTGAAGTAGTTACTTGAAAATGGTTAATTACGTGACTTGAAATGTGAATTAAGTATTTGAAAATGGTTAAGTGTAGTGATTTGAAATGTGTACTGGTGAATTGAAAATGGTTAAGTGTAGTTATTTGAAATGTGTAATAGTGACTTGAAAATGATTAAGTGTAGTTACTTGAAAATGGTTAAGTATATTGACTTGAAATGTCAATTACCTATTTGAAAATGGTTTGAGTGTAGTGACTTGAAATGTGTACTAGCGGCTTGAAATGTGAATAAGTTATTTAAAAATTATTAAGTTTAGTGACTTGAAAATAATTAAGTGTAGTTACTTGAAATTGCGAACTTGTGACTTGAAAATGGTTAAGTGTAGTTACTTGAAATTGTAAAATTGTGACTTGAAAATGGTTAAGTATAGTCACTTGAAATGTGTACTAATAACTTGAAAATAATAAAGTACAGTTACAAAATAAATTTGTTTGGTTATATGAAAAGATCTATGCTTTGAGAATTTCTCATTGAGTAAATCTTCTTATATAATTCATTGCAGTGTACCTGACAAGGTATAACCCATTGTAGTGTATCTTGTATAATTCATTTGACCAGGTATGGAGTTTTAAGAAATAAGAAGAGAGTTTTCTTCACATTAAGAGTTAAATACATGGCACCATTTGAACCCTTCCTCTTGTTCTCTTATTCTTCTAATTTTATCCTCTGTTATCTTAATAGAATAAGTCATAACAATAGTCACAATAATTTGAAAAATCAACTTTGAGTTTATGATGCTTTATATGCTAATATATACATATTTATACTTGTTTATTGTTATGATTTTATTGGATACTATAATATCATATAATTTATGCTAATAATGCATTTTTAGCACTTTTTATGACCTGAATTAACATATTCTTTTGCAGAATGAGTTTGAAAAAAAGAAAAAAGAAATATTAGCTGCTCAAAGTGCATCAATTGTGGAAGGAGGATGAGAAAGGAATTAGACTTGTTGATGAAGTATGTATACATGAAATCATCTACAAATGATGAACGCCCATCTCAAGAAGACAACCAAGCTTATGTAGATGAAAGTGATGTTGAATCTGACGACGTGAATGAAAGTGATAATCCTGATAACGTGAATGAAAGTGATTCTGACTCTGATGGTTAGAAGTGTTATTAAGGATTCAAGTTTAAAATATTTTATTTTGGACCATTTAAGAATCATACATTATTGATATAGATGTTTTGAACTGTTTTTTTTTTTTGTTACCTGTAAGGGTTTATATTAGATTTGTATTGAATGATGTTTTGTGAAAATTATTGAAGGTCTTGAATAGATTTTTGATTAATTGTGAAATGTTTCTAGTAATTTACGTGTTAATTATTACTTGAGAATTTTTATGGAGATGTACATGCTAAATATTTATGAAAAATTTCTTGAAAAAATTTGTTCTTGTGGATTTACTTGGGGTATTTCATACGAATTTTCTTGCGGAATAGTTTCATAAATATCTGGAAGAAATTTTACCAAATAATTCATGCAAAATTTTTATGATTAATCGCAAATAATGTACCTGCGGATTTATTTTCACAGCTAAATTACCTAGGGATTTACTTGAAAATCTTCATGGGGAATAATTTGGGAATTTTTTCCTGAAAATCCGCAGGTAAAATCCTTTTTATAAAATTTTATCAAATAATTCATGAAAATTTTTGATGTTTAATCTCAAATAAATCCGCAAATAACGTACTTGCAGATTTATTTCCGCAGCTAAATTACCTAGGAATTTACTTGAAAATTTTCATGGAGAATAATTTGTGAATTTTTTTTTTTGAAAATCCGCAGGTAAATCCACAAATAACATACCTGCAGATTTATTTCTGCAGCTAAATTACCTAGGGATGTTATAAATCCACAGGTAATAATTACCTACGAAAGTATTTTCTTTGAATTCTAATAGGTAAGAAAATCCGCATTTAATTAAATTACCTGAGGATTTTACCACATTATCTCTATGAAAATCCTTAGATAATAAACAGTTTTCTAGTAGTGTGTATTATGCATTTATTGATTTGAAATAAATACTAAATACTCTCTTAATCTCAATTTTTTTGACATGTTTGCTATAAAAAATTTGTTTCAAAATAATTAACATATTTAACAATTCAAGATATTATTTTCAATTATATTTATATTAATGAAAGAAGATTCATAGACTAATTAAATTATATTAATTAATTTACGCTTATGCTCAAAGAAAAATATGCCAAGTAATTTGAAATGAAAAAAGTGCTAGGAGTTGAGTCACAGATGAAACGTAAGCATTAAGAAAAACGTGTTTGGTTTTGTAGTAATTATTAATTCAGAAAATAAGCTTACACTGCGTAAATAGTAAAAATAATAAATTACTCAGGTAAGCAGCTTCTAAAATTATTTTTTGCACCTACTTTCTATTTGTACTGATGAAAGTAATGACAATCCAACTTCAGGAGCCACATATAATAAATCAGCAATGGATTTAAGAGTTTTGAGTGTTCGAAATGTTTAAACACACTTATTAACATCTACAACTTTAACGTTAGCAATCAACTATCTTCTTGATTTCGTAGGTATTTTTTAAAATCCTATACCAATTTTTATACATTTCTTTTATAATTATACATATACTGCATCGAATTTAACGATTTCTGAAGTACCACATTTTTGAACCTACATCCGTCCCTCAAATAAACAAAAGATTCAAATGTACATCTAAACTATCAAATTGATTTGTATATTACCCTATTCAATAATTCACGACCATATTTTTGAACCTATGATATAAGTAAATAGTGCATGAGCTTTGAAAAAACGACTAATTTTCTTTGATCGTCCTTCACCTACTCATATTCTATACAATAAATTTGCCTAGACGATAGACATTGAAATGAAGTGTGAAAGGGGAAGCTTTAATATTTGATTGACTAATTATTCTAAGTCATCTTGGAATTACAATAGTATTTCCTCTGTTTCATATGTAATTCCTTTGTTTCATTTTAGTCTATCACATTTTTCTTTATATTTCCCTTAAAAAATTATGAATAAGCAGCAGTTTTTTAATTTACCTTAAATTCTTTTCTATAAAGTTAATATTAATTATTTATTTTTAAAGATAATTAATTTTAAGGATAAATAAAAAAATAATTGGTTTTTTCATTGTAAATTGACAAATATTTTATGATGAACTTGTGATGTCTATGTGAATCGTACGTGTATATGAAAGAACCTAATCATCAACTAATTATTGAAAGGATAAATGATCATTGATATTGTAAATTTCCTTTTTTTTTTGGTCGATCTAATCTTTGCAAGGACAAATAATTTGACATAATATAATTTATCGTAATTGTGAGATCGTTATTATCCAAATGCTAAATTTCAACCGATTAGTACAAAATAAATATGTATATAATATTTTTATCTTATTTTAGGTTAAATAATTAGTTCAGACGAGTAAGAAGAAGATGGTATAGGATTAAGTTATAATGTCTTTGCCCATATACAATGGCCAATTCCAACATAAACTTGTTATATGCTTTTTTTTCTTTAACGGTATGTTATCTCGTTTCAATGGATAATAAGGCACTCTTTGATCATCAATCAACAAATTAATTAACAATATAACTAGTCAAGTTAGACAAAATCTTGAAAATTAAAATACGAGATTATTTCTTTCTCTTTTTGGATTTAGAAAAAGTCAATTTCTTATCCAATCCTCCCCGAAGGATACTTCTATTTAAACATTAGAGAATTCAGTTTCAGCGAAAGACTAAGTAAGTTACAGTATAGTCCAATCAATCTATTGTAGTTATGAATAGTTATCCCTTTTTAGTTGAGAGAAGTTAAAATTAATAGAAACTTTTTATGTTTTCACACAATATTAAAAGGAGAAAAGGAAAAAGGGTAAAGATTCAAATTTACCTTGAAGCATATTTATCGATTTGTCTTTATTTTGCTATGCTTTTCTATTTAGGGTCCATAAAAGTCTAACAACATTAATTTTGGTTCCTCCGTAAAGATTGAAATTTACCTTGAAGCACATATATCGATTTGTCGTTATTTTTCTATCCTTTTCTATTTAGGGTCTATAAAAGTCCCACAACTCCCCCACCCTCCACCCCGTTAATGACTATCCAATTTCACTCTGACACCTTGTCATGACACAACCACATAATAAATAAATGATTCAAATTTACATCTAAACTATCAAATTGATAACAATTCGTGACCAAGCTTTTGAGCCTACAGTATAAGCAAATAGCGCATGAATTTTGATAAAATAACTTAAATATCCTTGATTGTTCTTCACCTACCTGTGTTCTAGACAATTAATTTGCCTAGACTATAGACATTGAAATGAAGTGAAAGGGAAAGTTTTAATACTTGGTTGACAGAAATTAACAGAAATTTTTATGTTTTCACAAAATATTAAAATGAGAAAAAGAAAAAAGGTAGAGATTCAAATTTACCTTGAAGCATATATATCGATTTGTCTTTATTTTACTATCCTTTTCTATTTAGGGTCCATAAAAATCCCACAACGTTAATTTCCCCCCCCCCGCCCCCCCCCCAAACCCATTAATGACTGTTCAATTTTACTCTGACACGTTATCATGACAGAGCAACATAATAAATAAAAGATTCAAATTTACATCTAACTATCAAATTGATAACAATTCATGACCAAGCTTTTGAGCCTACAGTATAAGCAAATAGCGCATGATTTTTGACAAAATAACTTAAATATCTTTGATTATTCTTCACCTATCCGTGTTCTATACAATTAATTTGCCTTGACGATAGACATTGAAATAAAGTGAAAAGGAAAGCTTTAATACTTGGTTGACTACTTATTTCTAAGTCATCTTGGAACTACAATATTATTTCAAACAATTTCATATTAGTAGTCACATTTTTTTATAAAGTATTATTTTTACTAATTTACCTTCACTTCTTTTCAATATAATTATATTAATTATTTATTGTCAAAGAAAATAAATTTTAAAGAAAATTAAAATAACTTGTTCTATATACTTTAATATATTGGCATAATGTTTCTGAAATCGTACGTGTATATTAAAGAACTTACAACTACACTTCTTCTGTAAAATTGATTTTTTTCACCTAACTTTCTATTGGTACTCAAAAGTAAAATATCGGGTCATTGACTTGGCTCAACTGATTTTTTTTTAATCATTTATTTATTTACATAGATGGTATAATATATACCGTTGTTTATTATTATAATACAATTTTGCTTTTTACGAACTATATACTAACTTTTTTTATTAAACATTATTTATTTAATAATTTTGACATTTTTTGGGAAGAAGCAAAAATAGTAGATACGTTAGGAGCAAGAATAAAATATTTACAACAATGGTATAGAAACTTATGTGAAAAATATAGAGAAGAATTAAAAATGGAAAAAACATTAATAAGAAATTTAGCCTGTTGCAAAAATAAAATAGCACCGCAATTTGGATGCGAAGAAAGATATTATAAGAAAAGAAAAAGACATAAGGAATATA
>NC_061115.1:18351404-18404462 GCF_002878395.1 Capsicum annuum
TATTAAAACAAAATATCCACGCACTAATAAAAATAGATTCACTAGAAACCTACTAAATCTATTTAATCTACCTAATCCGCGCACCCCCCTCCAAATGGTATGTGTGTAGGAAAAGACGGCAGCGTAGTTGAATGTTGTGATGGTTGTCTGAGCCGGAGCTACTAATAGTTAAAGTAAGTTATATCCGTAATAAAATAAAAGTAGTATCATTTAAGATAATAATGTCTTTAAAAAATATTATCTAAATAAAAATTCTTCTTTTTCTTATCATTGACCCAACAACATTATGTGTTAAAAATTAAAGGTCACAAAATATAAATCTAAAAATAGTTGAGTTGTTATGAAATATAAAGCAAATACAATAAGAATAGAGAGAGAAGAGCGTGACTTCTTTATTTCTCTTGAGGAATCACTCTTAATGAGGTTTATTACAATGAAGGAAATCCTTTATTTATAGGGAAAACTAACCTTCGGGTTTCTAACTTTTACATAAATAGACATTTATTATATATGGTAAAGTAGACATTCGCTATATATGGTAAAGTAGACATTCACTATATATGGTAAGATATTTATAACACTCCCACTTAAAGATCTAATTGATAGATAATGTGCCTCATTAAAACTTTACTTAGAAAAAATCCAGTGGGAAAAAATTTTAGTGAAGGAAAAAGAGTACACATGTAATACATCGTATTTTCCTAGCATGATTTAAACCTTAGTACGTGATCATTCATACATAAAATTTTCAAAATACCCATTATTTTAGGTTTAGAACCTGCCATTGAGTAGAAAATTGAATTAGCTTTTCAACGATATAAAATTCGCCTAAATACGATAACTAGGTGAGAAGTTCTGGAGGTTTTAAGTCTCAGTCGTTAAACACCGTCATTCAGGATAGTAGCGCATTGCGGAGCATGTCAAAATGGAAATTATCAGTTTTCAGTGAGGTACCGCGATACCAGCGCATCACAGTGAACATTCAGGTAGCCTCCAAGAGGTAACGTAATCCCACCGCGTCGTGTTGATGGTCCGATTCCTAGTTGTCCACTTTCCAGTGACATGGAGTGATAGCACCACGTCGCGCCAAGGGCCCAAATCAGAATTTTTCAATTAATTTCCATTTTTAAGTTTCGAGTTTTAAATCATTCCAGGGGTATTTGAGTCTTTTTCCACGGCCTTAGTCAGCCTTTAACACAAAATTCAACCCTAATAAACCTAGTTACCTTATTATTCATTCAGTTTTTTCCCAAATTAAATCATTCTCTCTCAAGAGGAAAATACCCTAGTTCAGGCATCAAGGTCAATCCTCAAGAATCTCTCCAAGAATATTCAAAAACTCTTCTTCTCAGGTATGTTAGATGTTCATCTATGGGTTCCTTTCACCCATAGAGTCTAAGAATCCCTTTTAAACATACAAGATCTCAGATTTATGAATCCTATATTTGAATTAGATTGAATTCATGTTTATGATATTAGTTGGATTTCAATCCATGATTTAAGTGCAAGTTTCATGAAATTAAATAGCATGTGTGATGAATATGTGATTATCTTGATAAACCTTTGAATTACAAAGTGATTAATGCATCTATGATGTTAATTTGATTTTCAATCCATGTTTATGATAAGATACATAAAAATAGAATAGTATTTGGGGGGAATTATATGAATTGCATGTTGAACCCATGAAATTGCAAGTTTAGGCATTGTAGTAGCCATGTTTATATAGTATCCATGATTATATGCATGAAGTTGTGATCCCCAAGTGTTTGATGGAATGTCCATGTGCATAAAGTGATGAATGCATGACATGTTATTATGTGATTTAATTCATGCACAAGTTCATGTATATCAAGTGTTTAACAAAATGTCTAAATAAGTGCATTGTTAGCTAGCATGGTTATGCCTTTATGATCATGTTATGTCCTTCTTTTATGCTATCGAGTCCTGGGGGTACTTAATACCCAATAGTTTAGCTGTGTGACTAGAGCCAGTGTCAGTTACAGAATCTTAGTGATGTCACGATCAGTACTACTCTCAGTCATCTACAGAACTTAGTAGAACTCAGTCAGTTACAGAACTCAAAAAAATTGAGTAAACTCAGTATTAGTCCATTCTAGTTTCGTATACTCAATTCAGTGTCTTTTAGTTGGAGTAGGATTTATCACCAAGAAAGTGTAGGTATAACGGCTTACCCATCAGAGAGGCAGAGTCGTAAGTAGCTGTAAGACCCCGCAAAAAAAGTTGCGTTCAAATTCAGCTCATTTATCTCCTTGAAGCTCAATATAAGGTCCAACACTTAGAAAATTTTAGCGAAGTGTTCAACACTTAGTCTCATTTTAGACCTCCGAACTTCGAGGATTTATTTAATGACCTTACCGACCTCCGTATTCTAATTTTCAAGTTGTGTTGCGATAGGGCAAGGTCGTAGTACATTCCGAGTGAGTTTTGGAATTTTTGGAGTAGCGTAAGGGAACGTTTGGGTGCCCAAACCAGTAGCTCAGGGTGATCTGCCCGCGCCTCCCAGGCTAGAGCACCTCTTTAAGCAAGGCGCCTCCTTGGCTAGAGCAAGGGACTAGCTTGGCATCGCCCTGCAACTTCGGTGGGTACCCAATTTTTCAGCATTCCACCTCCGTGTTTTAAAGGGCATTTTTGTCCTTTTCCACCCATTTATAAGCTCCTAAACACGTGATTAAAGCTCAAAAACACCAAAATATACTTGTTTTCATCAAATACTCTCAATAACAAGAACAAGGGTTTCAATTTGAAGACCCAAAACCAAGCTATTTCACCGATAGTTTTCAGAGAACTTTCAATTAAGGTATGCGTAGTATTCATCCACGGATTCCTTTCATCCTTGGAGTTCAAGAACCAAGTTCTAAATAACAAATTATGATTTTTATGTGTTGTAAAATTATATTCATGTTGATGGTTGTTATTGGTGATTCAAGATGGTATCTTAATGTGTTTCTATGAAGTATGTGAACATTGTTAGTTGAAACCCATGAATTTGGGGTGGTTTAAGATGATTAAATTGATGATTTCACCTATGCCATAAAGTGTGCATGTAAGGTGTTTGATAAAATTCCTAGAATGACAAAATCATGTTCCTTATTACTCAATAGTGCTTAAATGACAAGTCTATGTTACCCCTTATGATTCAACACAGTTTCCATGCTATTGTTGTGTATTGATTGTTGTGTTATGCAATGTTCATGTTATTGAAATCATGTAATTATGTACATGTTATACGTAGTCCTTTCCATGATCAAGAATATGATAACCATGTGAAGCATGAAATCCCTTACTTATGACATTATGAATTATGAACTCTTTTCCTATGATCAAAAAAGTGTCATGTATGTCCGTTTCCTTCTATCGAGTCCTGGAGATACTTGTACCCAAAATATATAGCTGTGTGCCTAGAGACAAGTCATGTTTTCACGATATCCTCAGTCAAGCCATGTTCCATAGAAATCTCATGATCTTAGGCAATTATCAGATATAATAGTATTTAGTCAGTCAACGGAATTCAGCAAAATCATTCTATGTACAGTCAGTTAACAATGTTCAGTCTCTTCATATGGAAGTAGGAGTTAGCACCGAGTGAACCCAAGGATGGGAACACACGCTGTCAGATAAGGGTGTGATTCTTAGTAGTCATCCTTGCATTCCAGAACTATGTAGCCATCATAGGTTGAGAAATCAACACTATCAGATGAGGGTTGATGAGATGGATAAGCACTATAAGATGAGGGGCCCACCATTCTCTTTTGGGGATACTTCCAGATGAGGGTTACCCACAACTTTTCTTTACTAGTGGCACAGTATTGATACCCTTCCAGTCAGGGCAGAGATTGGACCCTAGCTCAGCTATTATAGCATACACGGTGCATGTCAGTTAAATAATTACTTTTCACAGTTTCAGTGTCAGTATCAGTAAAAGAACTCATATAGTTCTTCATATTTCATGACTGTCAGATACATTCAACTTAGATATAGTATGGATCTCAAATAGTTCCTTCAGATACATTCACTCATGTTATCATTTATTAGAACTCATTACCAGTCATGTTAAATATCAGTAAACTCATGTCATCAGTATATAGATTCAGTTATCACGTTATCACGATTTCAGTTACTACGTATTCATACATGCACTCTCATATTCATATTACTAAATTAGTTATTATCATTCATGCATATAAACCCCATGTATTTAGCCTACCTCACTTGCTTACTCAGTACATTCTCACATACTCACACACTTGCACTATGGTGTTTCTTTTTATCTTACACCATATGTTCAGAGACAGGACTTCCAAATCAGCAGCAGCAGTACTTTAGTATTCAGAGGTCTTTAGCAATGAGTCATCATTCTCCGAGGATGTGATCTTATTTTGTCATTTCAGTTCAGTTTTCAGTTGATGGAGTTAGTTGGGGACATGTCTCATCAACTCCTTACTTAGAGTATTCAAACAGTTAGAGACTTTCAGACGACTACTTTATTTTCATGTTTTAGACTTCAATATTTTAGTTTTGTTTTGGTATTATGATACCACTTATTTCAGATATTACTATTTCTCATATTATGTTTAATATTGAACCTTATGGCCTTTCAATGTATGTTTCCACAATATTATGTCATATTATGCTGTGTACAGGTACCGATATCAGTCATGGGTTAGCTTGTGGTCCTTTGGGGTCATGAGCACCGTGTAGCATTTCGTTCAGAAAATTGAGGTGTTACAAACTTGGTATCAGAGCCAGGTTCAATAGAGTCCTAGGAAGTCTGAAAGCCTCATCTAGTAGAGTCTTGTACATGGGTATGTTGCATGCCACATTTATGTGCAGGAGGCTATAAGATGTTTTAGGAACAATTTTCCGTCATTCAGTATTTATGTCGTGCCAGTGAGCATAATCTCAAGTCAATCTCTGTCTAATCCATTTTTTTCTCTTTATTTCAGAATATGCCTCCTAAGAGAATAAATCAGTCAACCCCTCTGCCCGAAGAACCTTTGGGAGATCATGTTTCTCATGTAGAGTTCAGGACCGCATTTACCACTATTGCTCAGTCGGTTGCTGCCCAGAATGAACGACCAGCTGTCGTTCTGGCCAACCCGATGGCTAATTCAGTTGTATCTAGGATTCAGGACTTCACCTGAATGAACTCTCCATCATTTTTTGGGTCTAAGATAGATGAAGACCCTCATGAATTCATTGATCAAATTTAGAAAGTGATAGATATCATGGGGGTGACTACTATTGAGAGTGTTGAGTTAGCTGCATATCAGTTGCAGGATGTGGCTCATACTTGGTACAAGCAGTGGAAGTCTGAAAGGGTAGATAATGCAGGTCCTATAGAGTAGGAGGAATTTGTCATGGCATTCTTAGACAGATTCTTTCCCCAAGAGCTGAGAGAGGCAAAGGTTCTAGAGTTCATCAACCTTAAGTAGGGCAATATGACAATGAAAGAGTATCTCAAGTAGGGCAATATGACAATGAAAGAGTATTCTCTTAGGTTTACTCAATTAGTCAGATATGCCCCTCATGTGGTTGCAGATAGTAGAGCCAAAATGAGTAAGTTCGTTTCAGGGGTGAATGATAGCATGGTGAATGAGTGTAAGTCTACAATGTTAAACAGTGACATGACTTTACCCAGGCTTATGACTCATGCTCAGCAGATAGAGGAGCAAAAGTTATAGTGATGGAGAAGTAGAACAAGAAAGCAAGGTCAGGAAATTTCAACTTTGCTCAGCCCAAATCAGAGGGAGGAAACCATTCTCAGTTTTGTCCTAAGTCATCAGTTCCAGCTCCTTGTTCAACCAATGCTCTAGCTCATAAGTTCAGAGATAGAGCACTAGGCTCTAAATCTCAAGAAAGTGTCAGTAATGCCCGAACTAATCCCCTATGTCAGACTTGTGGTAAGAACCATAAGGGTGCTTCCAGAGCTGGTAGCGATGTTTATTTTGGCTATGGAAAGCCAGGATATAGAGTTAGATATTATCCCTAGTCGGGTTATCAAGGTCAGCAAAACCGTTCCACCGCTCAGTCCGGTCGCCCGAACTAGTAGGGTACCACTTCCAGTGCTACTAGTGGGCAACACCCGAATAGAATTTACACTCTTCAAACCTGATAGGATCAAGAAAATTCTCCTGATGTCCTTACTGGTACGTTACAGATCTTTCATGTTCATGTTTATGCTTTGCTAGATCTAGGTACTTCTTTGTCTTTTGTTACTCCTTATATAGCAAGCGATTTCGGAGTCAATCCCAAAATTCTAGCAGAGCCCCTTTCAGTCTCTACCCCAATGGGTAAAACCATCATAGCCTGGCGGGTATACAGGAACTACCCAGTTATGATATTTCAGAAAATCACTTCAGCAGATTTAGTTGAATTAGACATAACTGATTTTGATGTCATTCTCGGCATAGATTGGCTTCATTCCTGCTATGATACAGTTGACTGCAGAAATAGAATAGTTCAATTTTAGTTTTCAAATAAGCCCATCTTAAAGTGGAAGGGTAGTACTTAATCTTTCATGGTTCATCTTGTTTCCTACCTTCGAGCAAGGAAGATGATATCTAAAGGATGTGTTTACCATCTCGTTCATATTAAGGACTCTGGTTCCAAATCTCCTAGTCTTGAATCAATCCCAGTTGTTAATGAATATTCGGATGTTTTTTCTGAAGATCTTCCAAGTATTTCTCCCAAAAGGAAAATAGACTTCGGCATTGATCTCCTTCCAGACACTCGGCCTATTTCTATTCTGCCATACAAAATGGCAATAGCAGAACTCAAAAAACTAAAAGAATATTTTAAGGATCTATTAGATAAGGGATTCATCAGACCCAACATTTCTTCGTGGGGTGCACCAGTCTTATTCGTGAGCAAGAAAGACGGTTCTCTGAGGATGTGCATAGATTACTATCAGCTCAATAAAGTTACAGTCAAGAACAAGTATTCACTTCCCAGAATCGATGAATTGTTTGACCAACTTCAGGGTGATAGCTAATTCTCTAAGATAGACCTCAGATCAGGCTACCATCAGCTCAGAGTTAGAGAATGTGATATTCCAAAAAGCTTTCTATACTCGGTATGGTCACTTTGAATTTCTAGTCATGTCATTTGGTCTTACCAATGCCCCTGCAGCTTTCATGGGCTTGATGAACCGTATGTTCAAGTAGTACTTGGACATATTCATCATAGTCTTCATAGATGATATTCTGGTTTATCCCCGCACTGAGTGCAATTATTCAGACCATCTCAGAATTGTTCTTCAGACTCTCAGAGATCATCAGCTGTTCGCCAAATTCAGTAAGTGCAACTTTTGGATAAGGTCAATAGTATTTCTTGGACATATTAGTTTTGGTGATGACATTAGGGTAGATCCTCAAAAGATAGAAGTGGTAAAAAACTGGCCTCTCCCCGTATCTCCATCAGATATTAGGAGTTTCTTGGGTTTGACTGGCTATTACAGATGGTTTGTCGAGGGATTTTCTTCTATTGCATCCCCTATGTCCATTTTGACTCAAAAGAAGGTCAAGTTTTAGTGGTCTGATTCTTGCGAGAAGACTTTTCAGGAGTTGAAGACTCGACTCGCCTCAGCTTCAGTTCTAGCATTACCACATGGTTCTGATGGGTTTGTAGTGTATTTTGATGCATCCAGAGTGGGTTTAGGTTGTGCCTCATGCAGCATGGTAAGGTCATAGCCTACGCTTCCAGAGAGTTAAAGCCCCATGAGAAGAATTATCCTACTCATTATCTTGAGTTATCATCCATAGTATTTGCCTTGAAGATTTGGAGGCATTATCTCTATGGAGTTCATATAGATGTCTTCACAGATCATAAGAGTCTTCAGTATGTCTTCTTAGAAAAATCTCAATCTTCATCAGAAAAGGTGGTTAGAGATCTTGAAGGATTATGACGTGAGTGTCCTTTATCATTCATGCAAGGCCAACATTATGGCCAACTCTCTTAGTAGACTCTCTATAGGCAGTGTTTCTCATGTTGAAGATAGCAAAAGGAAGATAGATCAAGAAATCCATCAGTTTTCCAGACTAGGCATTCACTTAGTTGATTCTTCAGAGGGCGATGTATGTGTTCAGAGTAGTTCAGAATCATCTCTAGTTTCCGACGTGAAAGAAAAGCAAGACAGGGATCCAATCCTTGTCAAGCTAAAAGAGTCAGTTCAGAATCAGAAAATAGAGTTTTTCTCCCAAGGGGGAGGTGGCGTCCTTCATTGTCAGGGTCGCCTGTGTGTTCCAGGTGTAGATGACTTGAGGCAGCGAATTCTTGTAGAAGCGCATGGTGCGTGCAACTCTATGCATCCAGGGGCCACTAAGATGTACCGCGACTTACGGGAGATTTATTGGTGGATTAGGATGAAGAGAGATGGTACAAATTTTGTAGTTAAGTGCTTTATATATCAGCAGGTTAAGATAGAGCATTAGAAGCCTAGTGGTTCCATGCAGGAGTTCACTATTCCTACTTGGATGTGGGAAGAAGTGAACGTGGACTTCATGACTTGTTTTACTCAAACTCATCATCAGCATGATTCAATTTAGGTCATTATAGATAGAATATCCAAGTCAGCTCATTTCCTTCTACTCCATACCTTTTATTCAGCTGAGGATTATGCCAAACTCTACATCAGAGAGTTGGTCAGATTACATGGTGTTCCATTATCTATCATCTCAGAAAGAGATACCCAGTTCACCTCTCACTTCTAGAAAGCATTCCAAAAGGGTATTGGTACCCAAGTTTATCTTAGTACAACCTTTTATCCTCAAACAGCTGGTAAACCAGAAAGGACCATTTAGACTCTAGAAGATATTCTAAGGGCATGTGCAATTGATTTCAAGGGAATTTAGGATGACCACTTGCCTTTGATTGAATTTGCATACAATAATAACTATCATTCTAGTATTCAAATGGCTCCATTTGAAGCTCTCTATGGTAGGAGATGTAGATCTCCAGTTGGTTGGTTCGAAGTTAGTGAGGCCTCAATCATAGGGCCTGACTTAGTAATCGATGTCTTAGAGAAAGTTTAATTGATCAGAGAAAGACTCCGAGCTGCTCAGAGATGATAGAAATCCTATGCAGATGTTCGTAGAAAGGATCTTGAGTTCGAGATTTATAATTCTATCTATCTAAAGATCTCTCCAATGAAGGGAGTGAAGCCATTCGGTAAGAAGGGAAAGTTCAGTCCCCGATATGTTGGTCCCTTCAAGATTCTCAGTCGATTAGGCAATGTGGCTTATGAGCTCGAATTGCCTTCAGATCTAGCCTCAGTTCATTTAGTCTTTCATATATCTTTGCTCAAGAAGTGCATATGTTACCTATCAGTCGTACTCCCTATTAAGAGCATTGATGTTTAGAATAGTCTCTCCCATGAGGAAATTTCAGTCAAAATTCTAGACTATCAGACTCGTAGACTGAGGAACAAAGAGTCCCTCTAGTGAATGTTATTTGGTGAAATCAGTCCATTGAGGGAACTACTTGGGAAGCAGAAGCAGACATGTGTACCAAGTATCCTCACCTCTTCCCCGCCAATCCAGATCAAGCTCAAGGTAACAGTTCTCCTTAAGCTTATTTAGTTTTACGTTTAGTATTCAATACAACTTGGTATTCAGTTTCATACTCATGTTTCATCACAAACCTGGTATCAAGTACGATTGCATATTCAGTCATGCATACATGTATCAGTCCAGTATATAATCATGCATCAGATATGTATTCTCATTGCGAGAACTTTAGTTATCAGAAACCTCAGTCATGCATTCATGAATCAGTTACACATGCATCAGATATGCAAGTTTAGTATGATATATTCAGTTGTCAGTCATGTCAATCATGAGATCATGTTTCAGTTATTCATGTCCATTTTATGTTTAGCTTATTGTTTCTCCTCTCAGTTAGTGTCATTCGAGGATGGATGTTCTCAAGGGGGAGATATTGTAAGACCCAGCAAAAAATGTTGCGTTCAAATTCAGCTTGTTTAGCTCCTTGAAACTCAATATAAGGTCTAACACTTAGAAAATTTTAGTGAAGTGTTCAACACTTAGTCTCATTTTAGACCTTTAAACTTAAGGGATATATTTGATGACCTTCTCGACCTCTGTATTCCTATTTTCAAGTTGTGTTACGATAGGGCAAGGTCGTAGTACATCTCGGGTGAGTTTTGGAAATTTTAGAGTAGCATAAGGGAACGTTTGGGTGCCCAAACCAGTAGATCAGGGCAAACTGCCCATGCCGTCCAGGCTAGAGAACCTCTCTAAGCAAGGTTCCTCCCTGTATAGAGCGGGGACTAGCTGGGTGTGACCTTGCAACTCCGGTGAGTGCCCAATTTTTCAGCATTCCACCTCTGTGTTTTAAAAGGCATTTTCGTCCTTTTCCACCCATATATTAGATCCTAAACATGTGATTAAAGCTCAAAATCACCAAAGTTTACTTGTTTTCATCAAATCCTCTCAAGAACATGAACAAGGGTTTCAATTTAAATACCCAAAACCAAGCAATTTCATCAATAGTTTTCAGAGAACTTTCAATTAAGGTATGCGTAGTGTTCATCCACGGATTCCTTTCATCCGTGGAGTTCAAGAACCATGTTTTGAATAAAAAATTATTATTTTTATGTTTTGTATGATTATATTCATGATGATGGTTGTTATTGGGGATTCAAGATGGTATCTTAATGTATTTCTATGAAGTATGTGAACATGTTAGTTGAAACCCATGAATTTGGGGTGGTTTAAGATGATTAAATTGATGATTTCACCTATACCATAAAGTGTGCATGTAAGGTATTTGATAAAATGCCTAGAATGAAAAAAACATGTTCCTTATGACTCAATAGTACTTAAATTACAAGTCCATGTTACCCCTTATGATTCAACACAATTTTCATGCTATTGTTGTGTTATGCAATCTTCATGATATTGAAATCATGCAAGTATGTACATGTTATACGCATTTCTTTCCATAATCAATAATATGATAACCATGTGAAGCATGAAATCCCTTACTTATGGCATTATTAATTATGAACTCTTTTCTTATGATCAAAGAAGTGTCATGTGTGTCCGTTTCCTTATATTGAGTCCTGGGGGTACTTGCACCAAAAAAATATAGTTGTGTGCCTAGAGCCAAGTCATGTTTTCATGATATCCTCAGTCAAGCTATGTTCCATAGAATTCAATCAGCCATAGAATTCATGCACAAGTTTATGTATATCAAGTTTTTAACAAAATGTCTAAATAAGTGCATTGTTAACTAGCATGGTTATGCCTTTATAATCATGTTATGTCCTTCTTTTATGCTATCGAGTCTTGGGGGTACTTAATACCCAATAGTTTAGCTGCCTGCCTAGAGCCAGTGTCAGTTACAGAATCTCAGTGATGTCATGATCAGTACTACTCTTAGTCAGCTATAGAACTTAGTAGAACTCAGTCAGTTACAGAACTCAGAAAAATTGAGTAAACCCAGTATCAGTCCATTCTAGTTTTGTATACTCAATTCAGTGTCTTTTAGTTGGAGTAGGATTTATCACCGAGCGAGTGTAGGTATAACGGCTTACCCATCAGAGAGGCAGAGTCGTTAGTAGTTGTAAGACCCCGTAAAAAAAGTTGCGTTCAAATTCAACTCATTTAGCTCCTTGAAGCTCAATATAAGGTCCAACACTTAGAAAATTTTAGCGAAGTGTTCAACACTTAGTCTCATTTTAGACCTCCGAACTTCAAGGATTTATTTAATGACCTTACCGACCTCCGTATTCCAATTTTCAAGTTGTGTTGCGATAGGGCAAGGTCTTAGTACATTTCGAGTGAGTTTCGTAATTTTTAGGGTAGCGTAAGGGAACGTTTGGGTGCCCAAACCAGTAGCTTAGGGTGATCTGCCCGCGCCTCCCAGGCTAGGGCACCGCTTTAAGCAAAGCGCCTCCTTGGCTAGAGCAGGGGACTAGCTTGGCATCGCCCTGCAACTTCGGTGGGTGCCCAATTTTTCAGCATTCCACCTCCGTGTTTTAAAGGGCATTTTTGTCCTTTCCCACCCATATATAAGATTTCAAACACGTGATTAAAGCTTTAAAACACCAAAATATACTTGTTTTCATCAAATACTCTCAATAACAAGAACAAGGGTTTCAATTTGAAGACCCAAAACCAAGCTATTTCACCGATAGTTTTTAGAGAACTTTCAATTAAGGTATGCGTAGTATTCATCCATGGATTCCTTTCATCCTTGGAGTTCAAGAACCAAGTTCTAAATAACAAATTATGATTTTTATGCATAGTATCTCATGATCTCAGTCAGATATCAGAAATCAATAGTATTCCGTTAGTCAATAGAATTCAGTAAACTCGGTCCATGTACAATCAGTTAATCATATTCAGTCTCTTTAGATAGGAGTAGGAGTTAGCACCGAGAGAACCCAAGGATAGGAACACACACTGTCAGATGAGGGTGTGATTCTTAGCAGTCATTCTTGCATTCCAGAACTATGTAGCCAGGATAGGTTGAGACATCAACACTGTTAAATGAAGGTTGATGAGGTGGATAAGCACTGTCAAATGAGGTCCCCACCATTCTCTTTTGGGGACACTGTCAGATGAAGGTTACCCACAACTTGTCTTTACCAGTGGAGCGGTATTGAGATTCTTCCAGTCAGGGCAGAGATTGGACCCCAGCTCAGCTATTATAGCATACATGGGGCATGTCGGTTAAAGAAATACTTCCCATAATTTTAGTTCAGTCTCAGTAAAAGAACTCAGATAGTTCTTCAAATTTTAGGATTGTCAGATACCTTTAACTTAGACACAGTAAGGAGCTCAGATAGTTTCTTCAGATTTAGAACTGTCAGATACAGTCACTCATGTTATCAGTTATTAGAACTCATTATCAGTCAGGTTAGATATTAGTGAACTCATGTCATCAGTATGTAGATTCAGTTATCACGTTGTCACAATTTCAATTACTACGTATTTATGCATGCATTTTCACGTTCATATTAGTAAGTTAGTTATTATCATTCATGCATATAAACCCCATGTGTTTAGCCTACCTCACTTTCATACTCAGTACATTCCCACGTACTGATGCATTTGCGCTATGGTGTTTCTTTTAATCTTACACTATAGGTTCAGAGACATGACTTCCTGATTAGCAGCATCAGTAGTACTTCAGTATTTAGAGGTCTTTAGCAGTGAGTCCTCATTCTCTAAGGATGTGATCTTATTTTGTTATTTTAGTTCAGTTTTTAATTGATGGAGTTAGTTGGGGACATGTCCCACCAACTCCTTACTTAGAGTATTCAGATAGATAGGGGCTTTTAGATGACTACAGTATTTTTATATTTCAAACTTCAGTATTTTAGTTTTGTTTTGATATTATGATACCACTTATTTTAGATATTACTATTTCTCAGATTATGTTTAGTATTGAACCTTATGGCCTTTCAGTGCATATTTTTGCAATATTTTGTCATATTATGTTGTGTAAAGGTACAGATATCAGTCATGGGTTAGATTGTGGTCCTTTGGGGCCATGAGCACCATGTAGCATTCCGGTTTAGAAAATTGGGGCATTATAGTAGCAGTCCTTGTACTCCAGAACTGCATAGACAGTGTAGGATGAGGAGTCACTCGTCAGAATAGGCTTGGCTCCGACCAGGTATCACCCGTTAGTTAGGTGTGGCATCCTGGACACCACATGGTGCTTCGAACTACAAGTATTCATGAGCTAACCCTGGCTACTTTCTACTAAATCTGAATCTCAAAATAGGGGAAAATGAACATGAAAACAAAATAAATATGCAAATCTTATCTGAAGCATACTAATCTCATGAATCTTGATAAAAAATACTGAAAAATCTGAATACGGAATCAAAAGTATATAACTGAATCTAGTAGTCCGACAAGCCTCTACTGACTGAATCTAGAGAGTCACTGGGACAGGCCCCAACTAACTCAAACTGTCTGAAATGAATACTGAAACATTAATTAATAAACTAGAAATCTAAATAACTAAGTCTCGAAACTATGAGGATTCACCAACTACAGGGATATAAATGAGATGCCCGAAAGTCACTCACGCTGATGAGAATGAGCACCTAAACCTACATTATAGGACAATGTAGCACATAGATGTATATGTGGATCAGTACTTTGATGATGTACTAAGTATATGGGGGTGAATGGAATAAGTAAACAATATCATCACAATTTATAAAATCATGCATTCTAAATGTAAATGACTCACATAGGCTTGAGTAATCTGAAATCTGAAGATCATAAATCATGAACAATAAAGAATATAATATGAATCTTTTGAGCCATTACATTCAGTTCTAAAATTTGTTCTTTTCTGAAAATTACCACATTATCTTGTAACCTATAAAGGAAATACTTCATCTCCAGACTTTCAGAAATCTTAAAATCCATAGCTTTCAAAACATATACTTTTATCTTAAGGCTTTCAACCAATAGACTATTTTAAGAGTAGGGGACTTCTTTTGGGAGGTTCTTCTAACCGACATAAACCATGTGAGCATTCTTCATGGAGTCCAATATCTTACCCATGTTGGGGAGAGCTGTTCTACCCTTGCTATCAGAATAGAACTTCTTATCTTAATGATCACAATCTTAGTCATCCACGTAGAAGTAGGAATAATCTTAATCCTATGGTGGTATGTAGTTCTGGGGTCTCGGTGCTAAATACTACTCCCATTCTTATGCTCTGGATCCTAAGAAATCCACTTCAAAAATATAGCATAAGGATTACAAGAAACTATATTTTTTTTGTTTAAATGTCAAGTCATATGAACAAAGTGGATTCTTTATCTTATCTTAGGACCAAAAGGTCAAATATTTATCAACAATCTAATAATAATGTTATCATAGGGTGCTCATGGCACAACAATCTTGAAATATCAATCTCTAATTAGGGTATAATGACCCATTCATTAAAATCATGTAAAATCATAGCAAAACATCATGCTCAATATGCCTCTTGAAAATACTTCAACGATATCAGAATAATAAAATCAAGATCTCAATATCATACTTAAACTCAATTGGGAAAAGTCTGGAAAATTGCATTATACACTGTATTTTATGAAAATAGTCATATAATTCAACATTTAATCACTTGAAATCTCGTAAGCTTGTAAATAACAATAATGGGTATAAACCCTAACTTGAATTTCAGGGAAAATCATATAAAAATTCAGTAAAATTGGAATTAAAATAAGTTTTGGGCACAAGGACGAAAGGATTGTCCTTGTTCATAACCCCACATTCCTTGGATGAGGAACTAGGTGAATAATCTTGGTATTGAAGATCCTAGTCGTGTTCTTGAAGATGGATTCTTAAGTATTTTTACTTGGGAACCCTTAATCTAAAACTTTCTTAGAGTAATAATGAAGGATCTAGACTTTTTGGAGGAGGATCTTTGGAGTTCTTAGGGTATTGCTTGAGAGAAAAGTTATGAAAATAAGTCTATTGTGCTTATAATAGGCTTAAATCTTGTGTTTGGACGGTTGGGTAGGGGAAAATGACTCATTAACCCTTATAAATATGGAATAAAACTGCAGAAATTACCCAAATCGGACTGGCCAGGGCATCGTTGCTCTGGAACGCCGCTCTGGGTGAGATACCGCGGTCTCCATCGCGTGCTCCCCCAGCACCAGACTAGACCGCAGGCTAATCACCCTGAGCTGCTATTTTGAAGTTCCAAACACGCTCTTATGCTTGTCCAAAAATTTTAAAACTCACTTGAGATGTACTATTTACTTCCCCGATCATGAATCAACTTAAAAATTAACTTTTAGAGGTTGGGAAAGTCGTAAATAAATTCCTCAAAGTTTGAGGGCTTTAGAAAAGACTAAGTCCTAACACTAAGCTGAAAATTTTCTAAGTCTGAGACCTCTTTTGGCATGCTTTAAAGGACTTAGATGATGAGGATTTTTGTGGGGTCTTACAATATCTCTCCCTTGGAAAAATTCATCCTCGAATGAGTTTGGCAGAAATGAGATGCTGAAAACTGAAATTATAATTGGCATGCATAACTTAAAGGATGACTAAACTAATTGCAAATGCAAATACTATCGAATGAATGGCTATGTAAAGCTGAAACTTGGAATGAAAAGAGATGATCTTAGAAAACTTGTTACCTTGAAGTGAATTTGAATCTGCAGCAAAAAAATGAGGGTACTTGTTATGTATATCCACTTCTGTTTCCCAAGTGGCTCCCTCAACGGATTGATTTTGCCAAAGGACTTTGACCAAGGAAACTTCTTTGTTCCTTAGTCTATGAATCTGACGGTCAAGGATCTCAACTGGAATCTCTTCATAAGAGAGGCTATCATGAATCTCTGCATTTTCTAAGGGTACCACAACCGATGGATCACTAATGCATTTCTTTAATAAAGACACATGGAGCACAAGATGTACGGAAGATAAATCTGTAGGCAACTCAAGCTCATATTCCATCTTCCCAATATGGATTAAAATTCGAAAGGGACCTACATAACAAGGACTAAGTTTCCCTTTCTTTCCAAATCTATGTACCTCTTTTATGGGTGAAACTTTCAAATAGATTAAATCACCAACTTCAAACTCAAAATCTCTTCTCCTTACATCTGCATACGATTTCTGACGACTCTGAGCTATTTTCAACCTTTTTCGAATCAACTTTACTTTCTTCATAGCTTCTAACACCATACTAGCCCAATCAAAGTGGCCTCACCCATATCGAACCAACCATCTGGCGATCTATATCTTCGCCCATAAATAGACTCAAATGGAGTCATCTTAATCTAGCATGGTAACTGTTATTGTAGGCAAATTCAATCAATGTCAAATGCTCATCCCAACTACCTTTAAAATCGAGCTCATAAGCCCTTAACATATCCTTCAAAGTATGGATGGTCCTTTCTACCTGACCATCTGTCTGTGAATGAAAAATGGAACTAAGATGGACTTGGGTATCAAGACCCTTCTGAAAAGTTCACCAAAATTATGCGGTAAACTGAGTACCTCTATCTTAGATGATGGACAAAGGAACTCCATACAATCTGACTAACTCCCTAATATACAACTTAGCATAGTCTTCAGCTAAATAGGATGCATGAACTGGCAGAAATTGGGTTGACTTAGTCAATCTATCGACTTTGACCCAAATCGAATCATGCTGACATCGTAAACGAGGTAACCCTACTATAAAATCCATGTTCACCTCTTCTCACTTCTATGTAGGAATACTGAACTCTTCTAAAATACCAGCAGGCCTTTGATGCTCTACTTTAACCTATTGACAAGTGGCATATTTATCTACGAACTCTGTTATATCTCTCTTCATACCACTCCACCAATAAATTTATCACAAGTCACGGCACATCTTGGTAGCACCAGGGTGAATGGAGTAATACGTACCATGCGCTTCATGCATAATCCTCTGCTTCAAATCATCTACATATGGTACACACAGTCTACTTTCATATCTCAGTACACCATCTCCCTCTTGGGAGAAAACCTCCACTTTCTGATCTCTGACTACCTTCTTTAACTTAAATAAGATGGGATCCTGATCTTGTTTCTCTTTTACCTCAGAAACTAAGGAAGATTCTGTACTACTCTGCACCCAAACGTTCCCCTCAGCTGAATCAACCAATCTGACACCCAATTTAGCCAAGCGATGTACTTCCTGAACTAGCTCTTTCTTATCATTCTCCACATGAGAAACACTATCCATAAATAATCTACTAAGGGTGTCTACCACTATATTGGCCTTTCCCAGATGATACAACACACTCATGTCATAATCTTTCAGCAATTCTAACCACCTTCTTTGATGGAGATTCAACTCTCTCTAGGTAAACACATACTGCAAACTTTTGTGGTCCATGAACACATCAACATGCATACCATATAGATAATGTCTCTAGATTTTCAAAGCAATCACAATGGCAGCTAATTTAAGAACATGGGTTGGGTTATTCTTCTCATGAGGCTTAAGCTGTCTAGAGGCACAGGCTATGACCTTACCTGTCTGCATCAACACACAACCCAATCCAACTCTAGAGGCGTCACAATAAACAACTAAACCATCAGTACCATCTAGTAATGCTAACACTAGGGATGAAGTGAGTCGATTCTTCAACTCCTGAAAACTCTTCTCGCAGGAATCTGACCAATGGAAATTAACTTTTTTTGGGTCAATCTAGACATAGGAGATTCTATGGACGAAAAACCCTCAACAAAACGTCTATAATAACCAGCTAGACCCAAGAAACTCCTAATGTCTGATGGAGAGATAGGTCTAGGCCAATTTCTTATGACTTTTGTCTTTTGGGGATTAACTCTAATGCCATCAACAAAAACAACATGATTGAGAAAGGCTACCGATCTTAGCCAACATTCACACTTACTAAATTTGGCAAATAATTTATGATCTCTAAGAGTTTGCAAGACAATTCTAAGATGATCTACATGGTCATCCTCACTACGGGAGTACATAAGGATATCATCTATGAATACTATAACAAATATGTCCAAATACTGTTTGAACACTCGATTCATGAGGTCCATGAAATCTACTAGAGCATTTGTTAGCTCAAAGAACATAAGTAGAAACTCAAAATGACTCTAATGGGTTTTGAAAGATGTCTGTGGAATATCACTTTCCCTTACTTTATGCTGATAATAGCCGGATCTAAGGTCTATCTTTGAGAAATAAATTGCACCTTGGAGTTGATCAAATAAGTCATCAATTCTAGGAATAAGCTATTTGATCTTGATTGTGACTTTATTTAACTGACGATAGTCAATACACATACACAAGGAACCATATTTTTATCGTACGAATAGGACGGGAGCACTCCATGGAGATAAACACTAGGTCTTATGAATTCTTTATCTAAAAGATCTTTGAGTTGCTCTTTCAAATCCTTAAGCTCTGTAGGGTCCATACGATATGGAGGGATAGAAATAGGTTGAGTATTGGGAAGAAGGTCAATCCTGAACTTTATCTCTCTATTAGAGGTACCCCTGAGAGATCTTCTGGAAAAACTTCAAGAAACTTATTAAACACTCAAACAGATTGAATTGTTGGAGCATTAGACTTAGTGTCCTTGACTCGAACTAGATGATAAATGCAACATTTGGAAATCAAATTTTTGGCTTTAATATAAGATATGAAATGACTCTTGGGAGACACTGAATTTCCTGACCACTCAAAGACTGGCTCATTTGGGAACTGAAACTTCACTACTTGGGTGCGACAATCTATGGACGCATAATAGGAATGGAGCCAAACCATACCAAGAATAAGATCAAAATCAACTATATCTAACTCTATCAAGTCTGCTAATATGATTTTATGAAGGACAGTAACAAGAAACCTTTTATAAATCTCTTTAGCAACAAATGACTCACTTATTAGAGTAGAAACCAAGAAAGCATCAGGGATATTTTTAGAATTTATCTCAAAATTTACTGCAACTAATAGGGTTACATAAGAGAAACTCGACCTAGGGCCTAACAACATACAAAAATCAAGATAAAAGACACGAAGCATACCAGTAACAACATCTGGTGAATTTTCCTAATCCTGGCGGGATGGTGAAGCATAAAACTAATTTTGGTGCTGGCTACCACCAGTACTGGATGGTGCACCCTGAGGAGAGGCTGGGCGACCTTGAGTAGCTGGTGCACTATTAACCTGAGTTTAGGGATGAACATCCTTATTTTCATGTCTAGCATGCAGGTACTCTTTGATCCCGTGACCTGCTTGGCCACAACCATAACAACCTTTTCGACCCTACAAACACTCACCCAGATATGCCTTACCACACCTAGCATATGGTGGATAACTAGACTTAACACTCATACTATTCTGAGATCTGTACATGGAAGACTTACCACACTGTTCCTGCCTATTTTTGGGTGCAGGAGAACTGGCTGGAGAAGGTGCAGGCATAGATGAATGATTCTAAAACTGTGAAGGATTTCCTCCTCTAGACATATTTTGACCATAATCAAACTGCCCTGTTCTACCCCCTTATTTACTCTCTCTTTTTCCTTTAACTTCTCTGCCCTAATCTACTGAGAATACATCATCAATCTAGCAAGATCCATATCTCCAATGATCATAGCAGTCCTACATTCCTTAACTACCAACCCAAACACATTGGTCACAAACTTACTCATGCTTGACCTAGGGTCAGCCATCTGATTAGGGGTATACTTAGACAACTGGTTGTACTTGAGGTAATACTCTTTCACTATTATTGAGCCCTCCCTCAGGTTTATGAACTCTTCTATCTTAACTTCCCTCATCTCACATGGGAAGAACTTGTCTAAGAACGCATCCTGAAAATCTGCCAAGTCATGGGAGCTGTATTCTCCCCTCTACATTTCTTCCACATCACCACCCAATCATATGAAATATCCTTCATCCTATAGGATGCTAATTCTATACTTTCCTTTTTAGAAACATTCATAATTTGGGTGATCTTCTTCACCTCATCTAGAAAAAGCTATGGGTCCTCACCTGCCTTCAACCTAAAGAATTTTAGCAGGTTCATTCTCATAAAATCTTGGATTTTAGCTACGGATAAGTCGCTATCTTGATGAGGTGGGACTGCAGCCTAACGGTTACCCTAAACATTAGTTGTCACAGCTTGGGCTAGTGCCTGAAAGGCAGCCCAAAATTCTACGTGTAACACATTCTTATTTAATGGATCTGCAGGCTGAGGTGGCTGGTTATTATTTTTGTGTGCGTTATCTCGATGAGGAGACATTTTCTATCATGTGAAAGCACGAGTTAGAAGCAGATAGAGTCACTGAATACACTATAGATCATAAAAGAAAATATGATTTCTTAAAATGCTCCATAGACTCTTGCTCATAGATGTGGCATGCTTTACACCGATGATCAAGACTCTACATAACGCAGCTTGTAGGAATCCCTAGGACTCTCTAAACTTTAGTCTCTAATACTAAGTTTTTAACGCCCCAAAATCTGATTCCTAGGATGCCATACGGTGCTCCAAACTACAAGTAGTCCTGAGCTAATTCTACTAAATTTGAATCTCAAAATAGTGGAAAATGAACATGAAAACAAAATAAATAAGGAAATCATATCTGAAGCATACTAATCTCATGAATCTTGATAAAACAATACTGAAAAATCTGAATACGAAATCAAAAGTCTAAAACTGAATCTAGTAGTCTGAAAAGCCTCTACTGACTGAATATAGAGAGTCACCGGGATAGGCCTCAGCTGACTCAAACTGTCTAAAACAAATACTAAAACATTTATTAAGAAACTAGAAATATAAATAACTAAGTCCCCAAACTATGAGGATTCACCAACTACAAGGATGTAGATGAGATACCCGAAAGTGATACTGCTAAGACTGAGCACCTGAACCTACATTATGAGACAATGTAGCACACAGACATATATGTGGATCAGAACTTTGATGATGTACTGAGTATATGGGGGTGAATGCAATAAGTAAACAATATCATCACAATTTATAAAATCATGCATGCTAAATGTAAATGACTCACATATGCTTGAGTAATCTAAAATCTGAAGATCATAAATCAGTAACAATAAAGCATAACTCCCTCCGTTTAAAAAAAATGACCTACTTTCTTTTTTATTCCATTTAAAAAAGAATGACCCCTTTCTTTTTTTGGCAATACTTTAATTTCAACTTTTCAAATGACATGTTTATGATCACAAGATTAAAGGGAATTTTGGCACATTTCACACTATTTTAATTTAAGGCCACAGATTCAAAAGTCTTCTTTATTTTCTTAAACTTTTTACCAAGTCAAAGTAAGTCATTCTTTTTTAAACGGAGGGAGTAATATGAATCTTGTAAGCCATTACATTCAGTTCTAAAATATGTTCTTTTCTGAAAACTACCACATAATATTGTGTACTGAAAAGGAAATACTTTATCTCAAGACATTTAAAAATTTTAAAATCCATAGCTTTCAAAACACATATTTTTATCTGAAGGCTTTAAACTAATAGATGATTTTAAGAGTAGGGGACTTCTTTTGGGAGGGTCTTCTAACTGACATAAACCATGTGAGCTTTCTTCATGGATTCCAACATCTTACTCACATTTAGGAGAGTTGTTCTACCCTTGCCATCAGAATAGAACTTCTTATCTTAGTGATCACAATCTTAGTTATCTATGTAGAAGTGGGAATAATCTTAATCCTATGGTGGCACGTAGTACTGGGGCATAAAACCTTGGCAACATACCCATCTTTGGTGCTAAATACTACTCCCATTGTTATGCTCAGTATCATAAGAAATCCGCTTCAAAAATATAGCACAAAGGTTACAAGAAAATCAATTATTCTTTTCTTTTCTTTAAATCTCAAGTCATATGAACAAAGTGGATTTTTTATCTTTGCTTAGGACCAAAATTTCAAATCTTTATCAACAATCTAAGAATAATCTTATCATGGGGTGCTCATGACACAACAATCTTGAAATATCAATCTCTAATTAGGCTTAATGACCCATGTATTAAACTCATGTAAAATCATAGGAAAACATCATGCTCAATATGCTTCTTGAAAATAATTCAACAATATCAAAATAATAAAATCAAGAATCTCAATATCATACTTAAACTCAATTGGGAAAAATCTGGAAAATCGCATTATACACATAATTATATGAAAATAGTCATGCAATTCATCATTCAATCACTTGAAATCTCGTG
This sequence comes from Capsicum annuum, assembly GCF_002878395.1. Taxonomy (NCBI): domain Eukaryota; kingdom Viridiplantae; phylum Streptophyta; class Magnoliopsida; order Solanales; family Solanaceae; genus Capsicum; species Capsicum annuum. Next base: position 18,374,158 of record NC_061115.1, read on the forward strand.
AGCTTGTAAATAACAATAATGGGTATAATTTCTAACTTGAATTTCATGGGAAATCATATAATAATTCTGTAAAATTGGAATTAAAATAAGTTTTGGGCACAAGGACAAAAGGATTGTCCGTGCTCATAACCCCACATACCTTGGATGAAGAATTAGGTGAAGAAGCTTTATTTTAAAGATCCTATTCGCGTTCTTAAATATGGATTCTTGGGTACCTTTACTTGGGAACCCTCAATCTAAAACTTTCTTGGAGTAATAATGCAGGATCTAGATTTCTTGGAGGAGGAGCTTTAGAGTTCTTAGGGTATTGATTGAGAGAAAAGGAATGAAAATAAGCCTAATGTGCTTAGAATAGGCTTAAATCTTGTGTTTGACGGATTGGTGTGGGGAAAATGACTCATTTACCCTTAAATACGGAAAAAGACTACAGAAATTACTCAAACCAGACTGGCCAGGGTGCCACGGGCTTTGGAACGTCGCTCTGGGCAAGGCACCACAATCTCCATCGCGGGCCCAGTACCGTACTAGGCAGGGCTCCGTGAGCTAATCACCCGGAGCTTCTATTTTAGAGTTTCAAACACGCTCTTACGCTTGTCTGAAAATTTTGAAACTCACCCGAGATGTACTATTGACTTTCCCTATCGTGAATCAACTTAAAAATTAAATTTCATAGGTCGAGAAAGTCATAGATAAATTCCTCAAAGTTTGAGGGCTTTAGAGAAGACTAAGTCCTAACACTTGGCTAAAAAATTTCTAAGTCTGAGACCTCTTCTGGCCTGCTTTAAAGTACTTAAATGACAAGGATTTTTGTGGGGTCTTACAAGGTCACAATTTGGACCCCTAACAGCTTAGATTTGGGGCATGTCAGTTATATGATTACCTCTCACAGTCTCAGTTTATAACTTAGTTCAATTCTACAACATCAGGATTTTTAGACACAGTCACTCAATATCAGTAATTCAGTTATTAGTAACTTCAGATATCAGTTACTCAGTTATTAGAACTCAATACTTATCTTTGAAAAAGATCAGGTGTAGTATACATATTTGCACTGTATTACATACTTATTATTTACAGTACTTTCAGTTATCTATGTTGTAATGTCCCGAGTCTGTACCCCGGATGCTACATAGTGCTCATAATCTCAAAGGACCACAAGCTAACCCCTGAGCAGTACCTACTGCAATAACTAAATAATAAAACTGTAAATATGCAAAAATTAGGTGGAAAACTTGCCATAAGGTTCAATACTATAAATAATACTGAATATGGTATCACAATACAAAAACTAAAGACTAAACAAGTATCTAAAAATACCCTAGTCTAAAAAGACTCTAAACTGTCTGAACTGTGGAGTTGATGGGACAAGTCCCCAACTAACTCCGACTACTAAAAATGAACTGAAATGCTAAAATAAATAATCACATCCTTGAACTATAAGGACTCACCACTAACTCTGTATACTGAGAATCTGAACTGCTAAGGGTGCTTGGGAGTGCGTGTGTCTGAACCTATGATATAAGACATCATAGTGCAAAAGAAAAGTATGTGTCAGTTCTTTGAATATACTGGTATGCTCAGTGAGGTAGGATTAAATGCATGGGTTCATATGCATGAACAATACTAACTGAATATCATGAGTATCACTGAATGATAGTACATGCATGAATATGTAAACTGTGTGAATCATAATAACACTGAATACTAAATCTGAATACTAATTAAATAATATCTGAGTATATTTATACTGAATTATAGTTAAATGAATAACTGTATCTAACAGTCTTGATTCTGCGGAACTATACTGAGTCCTGTACTGAGCTAAGCGACTGTGTCTTACAGTTCTGAATCTATAGAACTGAAATGAGTTATATTTTGAGACTGAATCTGAAATAGAGACTATAGGAAGTAATCATCTAACCAGCATGCCCCTTCTCTAACTGATTTGGGGTCCAACTTGTAACCCCAGTGGAAGGTTGTTAATATCGTGCCATGAGTAAGGACAAGTGTTGAGTCACCCTCATCTAGCAATTGCTTTAAACGAGAATGGTGGTACCCTCAACTGGCAGGTAGATCACCTCATCAACCCTCAGCTGGCAGGTTGATCTCTCAACCTATGCTAACTACGTAGTTCTAGAATGCAAGGACTGCTTTTAAGGATTACATTCTCTACTGGCAGTGAGTCCTCATTCTTAGGTTTACTCGGTGTTGAATTCTACTCCCAACTGAATAGACACTGGACTGAATTCTAAACTGTACTAGGCTAGCCTGAACTGTTACTGATTGCACTGTATAACTAAACTGAACTAATTTTACTGAACTAAAATGGACTGATTCTAAGTTCACTAAGTTTTCCTAAGTTCTGTAACTGAATGAATTCTACTAATATGAAATGACTGATACTACTCTGTGACCGACCATGGCTCTACACAAGCAGCTAAATTATCGGCTATTAAATACCCCCAGGACTCGATAGCATAAATTTAGAAGACATGGCATAATCTTGAGACATGATAACTAACTACTTGGTCATCATTAATCATTTGGGCATTTAAGCCAACACTTATATGACATGAACTTGTATACATGCTAACATGATATAATTTCACTATACAACTCGCATGGATAATTCATCAAACACTTGTGGGGCATAATATATGAATATAATACCAAAACAACATGTAGGCATCGTGATTCAATTACAAGGGTTTCTACATGAATTCACATGATAAAGAACACATATCAATTAACTCTACATGAATCTTATAATAAATCATGAAATAGAAACCCAATTAAGTAATAATAATGAATACATTTTTCATACAAATCATGGAAATCATGAAATCACTCTACATAAGCTTTAAAAGAGTTTCTTGGACTCCAAGGGTGTAAGAAACCCTTGGATGAACACTTCACATACCTTAGTTGGTGAATTTTGGAAAGCTAATGGTGGAATCTTGAGCCTTGAATTTGAATTTAATTCACCTAGGGCTTTTGTTCATGAGCAATTTCTGAAAGAATGAGTATAACTTGCTAAATATGGCTAACTTTCGTGTTATGGGGGCTAAAGGGCATGGGAAAAAGACTTAATTAACCCTGAGAATGCAACTTTTTAATGACTATAAACGGAATCATCTATGCGCAGGCCGACGCGCTGCGTTGACTTCATACCAGTTCAATGGAATTGGATGCTGGGAGCTAGGGAAAACATTTATCAATGTGATAGTAGATACAACGCGTCAAGATCACGTTTATTCACTGGTTTAGGATTCCAAAGGTTCTTCAAATGAAGTCCAAAAAATCTGAAACTTGTCTGGGAACACCTATTGACATTCCTGATCATGAATTATCTCAAATATCAATATTTAATGGACGTAAAGCTCGCAAAATAAGATTTTCAACTTTCGAAGGATAAAATAACACTAATCTAAATACTTAGCTAGAATTTTTCTAAGTATGGGACCTCTTTAACAAGATTAAAAGACTAAATTATGCTAAGAATTTTTTGGGGTCTTACATTATCTCCCCCTTGGGAACATTCATCCTTGAATAAGACTGACTAGGCTAAGAATACTGGTAGACTGAACTTACTTACTGAACATGAACATCTGAAACATGATTATTTGATTGTCATTACTGACATACTAAATTTCATACTTAACATGCATATCTGATGCATGAGTACATGACTGAACTGACTTATAAACATATGACTGAATATGCAATGGTAGCTGATACTAAGTTTAAAATGGAAAACTGAGCATGAAACTGAATAAGCTTAAGGAAAACTATTACCTTGAGTTGAATCTAAGTTTGCAGAGAAGAGGTGAGGATACTTGGTCCACATATCTGCTTCTTCTTCCCAAGTAGCTCCCTCAACGGACTAATTTTGACAAAGAACTTTGACTAGAGGGACTTCTTTGTTCCTCAGTCTGCGAATCTGATAGTGAAGGATTTCGACTGAAATCTCTTTATAAGAGAGATTGTTCTGAACATCTATGTCCTCTTTGGGTAATGCACCTGATGAGTAACCTATGCATTTCTTTAGCAAGGAGACATGAAACACTGGATGGACTAAAGATAGATCTGAAGGCAACTCAGGCTTGTAAGATACCTTTCCAAAATGGTTGAGAATTCAGTAAGGACTGACATATCGAGGACTGAGCTTCCCCTTCTTGCCAAAAACTTTACTCATTTTATGGGAGAGATTTTTAGGAATACAAAATTTTCGATCTCAAGCTTGAGATCCTTTACTGAAAATGCATGAATGGGAACATGAGAACATAACTGAGCCTAAAATGTGATACATGAACTGAATATCATGAACTAAACTGAGCTCCATGAATACATAGCTTACAGATGATACTGGAACTTGAGGGTCAACTTATGAGTACCCGCTACTCCAAACTAGATTCACATGAAAAAAAATTAGGAGGTTTATGACATGAAAGCTTGGGGGTTATAGTGCATCCCCCTGTTTGGACACTATGTCCCTCAAAGAATGCTGACTTGGCTGAGATACTGAGGAAAACCTAAGGCGATGCACTTGGCACCTCTGAACTGAGTTGTGACTAAATATCTAGGATCTAAAACTGCGACATAATACATGAACTGAACTGAACACACAACTACCTGTGTACTCTATCTTGGAACGGTTACATTCACGATACTTTAGATAGTATGACTAGATGGAAAGATGGAAAACTAAACCATACGACCTTGGTGTCCTGACTGCTAAAATAAATTACTGGCTTTACGGACCAACTCATGATAAAGACTCATACTTGACAAGAGCATTTCCTTCTACCTAATTATGACACTTCACTCGAGACTACAGAAAGTATTCACATAGGCATTGAGCATAAATACATAAATATACTAACTTATCTTATTAACTAAATGACTGATAGTTGAACACTGGGTATGTAAGACTGAATGGTACTTGTCCTGAATAACTAGACTGAAACTGTAGAGTATTATACATATGAGGAAGGGACTGATTGAGTATCATGAGATAACTAAGCATGAATTCATGAAAACTATATTATTTGAGAATACAATACCAAGCGTATAACATGATTCTAAAATAGTCTATAAATTGAGGCATTAAAATACTGATAATTGAATAACAAATAATTGTACGCTATGGCCAAGCAAACCTGAAACTGAACTGAGTTACTGATTTGATTGTTGGACTGGGACTGGGACTGTAACTAAGAAAGTAACTGAGACTGTAATTAAGACTGTAACTTGGACTCATAGTAGAACTGAATACTGAGTTCTGATAACTGAGTGACTGACATTTAAGATTGTAACTGAAGTACTGAATTTTGATGGCTAAGTAATTGATAACTGATAGCCATGGTTCTGTTGAACTATCTAAGTTCTTTACTGAATTTTGAGACTAAATACTAGTTACTGAGTACTGAATGCTGAAATGACACTGTAATTGAGGCCTGAGGGATTGAATATCAACACCATGGGTTCACCAAGAGATCTAAACCAAGGATATACAAGAATAAATCTGAATTTAGCCGGTCGCTAGGAGTGTAGCATGGGTCATGGGAACTGAGCATACTATATACCGTGACATGGGTACTTGAGTCATGAGCTGCATGACCTAAGTGTAGAGTTTCTGTATTCATGGAACATGATTCATAACACTAGGTGAACTGGAACTCCTTATACTAGGAACTGTAAGCATGTATGGTTGCTAACGTGCACGAGTATGGGCTATGATTATAGAACTGACATGTAAGACATAAATGGATATCATGATAACTGATGGTTTTTGAGAGTCTGAAGTATGAGTCTGAGATGATCAATGAGTTCATCCTCATTACAGGAACAGACAAGAGTGTCATCTATGAAGTCTATGATGAACATGTCTAAGTACTGCTTGAACACACGATTTATCCAGTCCATGAAGAATGATAGGGCATTGGTAAGACCAAAGGACATGACTAAGAATTTGAAATGACCATACCCAGTTCTGAAAGTTGTTTTTAGGATGTCACACTTCCTGACTCTAAGATAGTGATAGCCTGATCTGAGGTTTATCTTAGAAAAGTAACTGGCACCTTAAAGTTGGTTAAATAAGCCATCGATTCTAGGAAGTGGATACTTGTTATTGACCATGACTTTATTTGACTAATGATAGTCAATAAATATTCTGAGGGAACCGTCTTTCTTATGCATGAATAAAATTGGTGCATCCCACAAGGACACACTAGGTTTGATGAATCCCTTATCTAGGAGATCTTTTAACTGCTCTTTTAATTCTCTAAGTTCTGCTAGAGCCATTCTATATGGCAGAATAGATATGGGTTGAGTATCTAGAAAAAGATCTATTACAAAATTAATTTCCCTTTCGAGAGAAACTCCAGAAAGATCTTCGGGAAACACATCTGGGAATTCACATGCTACTAACACTGACTCAAGAGTAGGGTTTTTGAACTAGAGTCCTAAACTCGAATGAGATGATAGACAGGTCCCTTAGATATCATTTTTCTAACTCGAAGGTAAGAAATAAGCCGACTCTTAAGTGCTGAAGTGCTACCCCTCCACTCTAGGACGGGCGCATTTGGAAACTAAAACTGGACAATTCTATTTATACAGTCGACTGAGGCATAGAAAGAATAAAGCTAACCTATGCCAAGAATGACATCAAAATCAGTCATCTCTAATTCGACTAAAGCTGCTGAAGTGACTTTCTGAGATATCATAACTGAACAGTTCCTGTATACCCATCGAGCTATGATAGATTTACCCACTAGGGTAGAGACTGATAAAGGCTCTGCTAGAATTTTTGGACCGACTTCGAAATCAACTGCTATATATGGAGTAACAAAGGACAAAGACGCTCCTGGATCTAGCAAACCATACGCATACAAATGGAAAACTTAAAATGTACCAGTGACCATATCTGGAGAACTTTCCTGATCCTATCAGGATTGAAGAGCATAGAGTCTATTTGGGTGCTGCCCACTGGTGGCACTGGAAGCAGCACCCTACTAATTCAGGCGATCGAACTGAGCTTGGGGATGGTTATTTTGACCCCAAGAACCTGACTAGGGACAATCTCTGACTCTGTGGCCTAGCTTGCCACACTAGAAACATGCATCGTTACCCGCTTTATATATACCCAGGTGGTTTATGCCACACTTCTGACAAAGAGGATTTGGTCGGCCACTTTTTAGCCTAGACATTCTGGCTCTCTTATTCTTTCTCCCCTTTTTACTACGCCTCTTCTCCTCACTCTGTAGAGCACGAGCTATAAGCCTAGATAGGATCATAGCCAGATGATTGTTCTGAAAAACAACTGAATTATCTAGGGCAGTAAAAGCAGCTCTAAATTTAGTGTGAGAAATATGCTCATTCAGGGAATCTGCCTGAACGGGCGAAGGGGTTAACTGATTTTCATCAAATCTTTCATTAGCTTCTTTGGAAGACATATCCTAAAGCATAAGGAAGAAATGAATTAAACTAATAGTTTGACTTGATCTCATGCTCACTTGCATGACATGAATACTAAGAAAAAGGAAATTTTTCATAAAACATCTCGTAGCCACCAGTCTATAAGTGTGGCGTGCAACACACTTATGCACAAGACTCTACTAGATGCAACTTTCAGAATTTCTAGGACTCTATTGAACCTTAAGCTATGATACCAAGTTTGTAATACACCATGTCTGCACCCCGGATACTACACGGTGCTCATAATCTCGAAGGACCATAAGCTAACCCATGACTAGTACCTGTTGTGATAACTGAATAATAACATAGTAAATATGCAGAAAATAGGTAGAAAACTAGACATAAGGTTCAATACTATAAATAATACTGAATATGGTATCACAATACAAAAATGGAAAATGAAACAACTATCTAAAAATATTCTAGTCTGAAAGGCCTCTAAACTATCTGAATTGTGGAGTTGATGGGAAAAGTCCCCAACTAACTCTAACTACTAAAAATGAACTGAAATCCTGAAATAAATAATCACATCCTTGAACTATGAGGACTCACCATAAACTTAGTATGCTGAGAATCTAAACTGCTAAGGGTGCTCAGGAACCCGTGCGTCTGAACCTATGATATAAGAAATCATAACGCAAAAGAAAAGCATGCGTCAGTACTTTGAATGTACTGGTATGCTCAGTGAGGTAGGATAAAATGCATGGGTTCATATGCATGGACAATGCTAATTGAATATCATGAATATAACTAAATGAGAGTACATGCATGAATATGTAAGTTGTACTGAGATCGTAATAACACTGAATACTGAATCTGAATACTGATTAAGTGATATATGGGTATACTGATACTGAATTACTTGTAACTAAATAACTATAGCTGACATTCTTGATTCTATGGAACTATACTGAGTCCCGTACTAAGCTGAGTAATTGTCTGACATTTCTAAATCTATAAAACTGAATTGAGTTTTATTCTGAGACTAAATTTAAAACTGAGACTGTGGGAACTAATCATTTAATCGACATTCTCCTTCTCTAACTGATTTGGGGTCCAACCTTTATCCCCAGTTAGAAGGGTGTCAATATCGTGCCATGGGTAAGGACAAGTGTTAAGTCACCTTTATTTGGCAGGTGCTTTAAATGAGAAAGGTGGTACCCTCAACTGGCAGGTAGATCACCTCATGAACTATCAAGTGAAAGGTTGATGTCTCAACCTATGCTGGATACGTAGTTCTGGAATACAAGGACTTCTTCTAAGGATTACACCTTCTACTAGCAGGTGAGTCCCCATCCTTGGGTTCACTCGGTGCTGAATCCTACTCCCAACTGAATAGACGCTAGACTGAATTCTAAACTGTACTAGGCTAAACTGAACTGCTACTGATTGTACTGTATAACTAAACTAAATTGAACTGGATAGATTCTGAGTTCACTGAGTTTTCCTAAGTTCTGTAACTGAATGAATTCTGCTAATTGTGACATGGCTGATACTACTCTACCACTGACTATGGCTCTAGACAAGCAGCTAAATTGTCGGCTATTAAATACCCCCATGACTCAACAGCATAAATTTAAAAGATATGGCATAATCTTAAGACATGATAACTAACTACTTGTTCATCATTCATTCATTTGGGCATTTAAGCAAAAACTTGCATGACATGAACTTTTATACATGCTAACATGATATAATTTCACTAATCAACTCGCATGGACAATCCATCAAGCACTTGTGGGGCATAATATAAGCACATAATACCAAAACAACATGTAGGCATCGTGATTCAATTCCAATTTCACAATTCCAAAGGTTTTAACATGAATTCACATGATAAAGCACACATATCAATTAAATCTACATGAATCTTATAATAAATCATGAAATAGAAATCGAATTAAGTAATAATCATGAATACACTTTACATACAAATCATGGAAATCATGAAATCACTCTACATAAGCTTTAAAAGAGTTTCTTGGACTCCAAGGGTGGAAGGAACCCTTGGATGAACACTTCACATTCCTTATTTGGTGAATTCTGGAAAATTAATGGTGAAATCTTGAGCCTTGAATTTGAATTTAGTTCACCTAGGGTTTTTTTTCTTGAGCAATTTCTAAAAGAATGAGTAGAACTTGCTAAAAGAGGGATAAATTTCATGTTATGGGGGCTGAAGGGCGTGGAAAAAAGACTTAATTAACCATGAGAATGCAGCTTTTTAATGACTGTAAACTGAATCATCGATGCACAGGCTGATGCAACGCATCGTTGGTATCGACGTGATAGCTAATGCACCAAGTCGATTTATTAGAATTGGATGTTAGGAGATGGGGAGACATTTATCAATGCGATAGTTGATGCGACGCATCAAGATTGCATTGATTCACTAGTTTAGGATTCGAAAGGTGCTTCAAACGAAGTTCAAAAAATCGAAAACTTATCCGGGAAATCCTATTGATATTCTTGATCATAAATTAACTCAAATATCAACATTTAATGGACATAAAGGTTGCAAAATAAGATTGCCAACTTTTGAAGGATAAAATAACGCTAAGTTTGTATACTTTGCTAGAATTTTACTAAGTATGGGACCCCCTTAACAAGCTTAAAGAACTGAAATAAGCAAAGAATTTTGTGGGGTCTTACACATGTACTCTCATATTCAGTTACTCTATATAATTCATTTAGTTACTATTCATGCATATGAACCTTTGAATTCAAGCTTACCTCATCTAGCATACCAGTAATTTCCACATACTGACGTATACTCTTTCTTTACATTATGATGTCTCATATCATAGGTTCAGGCACTCAGGTTCCCAATTTCACATAGGCAGATTCAGTCAGTAGTCGAAGATTTAGTAGTGAGTCTTTATCTATCAAGGATGTTATTTTATTTCAGTATATTAGTTTATCAGTAGTTCGGTAGTTGTAGTTAATTGGGGGCTTTTCCCATCAACTCCATATTCAGAAAGTTTAGTTAAACTCTTTTAGACTAGACCGGTTCGGATAGTGTTTAGTTTTCAGACATTTTTACCAGATGTAATTATTTATTAGTATTTAGCTTTTGAACCTTAAGGTAATTCAACTTAATTTTGCATTTATTTTAGTATTATTATTTAGTTCTCACAGAAGATATCAGTCATGGGTTAGCTTGTGGTCCCTTGGGACTGTAAGCACCGTGTGACGCCCTAGGTGTACATTCGGGGCGTTACAAACATAATATCAGATCCTAAGGTTCAATAGATTCCTAGGGAGTCTAAAAGCCACATCAAGTAGAGTCTTGTGCTTGGGTGTATAGTGCACCACACTTATGGATAGGATGCTATGAGATGTTTTAGGAAAATTTCCTTTCTTTCAGTATTCATGTCGTGCAAGTGAGCATGAGTTCAAGTTAAATTTTTAGTCTAATACTTTTTCCTTACTTCCGATTATAGAACATGCATCCCAAAAAGTCTAACAAAAGGAGAATCGAAAATCAGTCAGTACCTCAGCCTATTCAGGTAGATTCCCTGGACGAGCATGTATCTTATACAGAATTCAGAGCTGCTTTCACTACATTATCTAATTCAATAGTTGCTCAGAATAACCTATGGGTTGTTGTACTTTCTAGGCTTAGGGTTCATACTCAGTAGAGTAAGGGTGAGAAGTGTATGAAGAAAAATAGAAAGAATAAAAATAAGAGAGTCAAAATAAGTGGTTTTAGGCCAAGGTCAAAGAGTGGTAATCGGCTCCCTTTCTATCAAAAATTCTTAGCCCCAAATCCTTCTGCATCTAGTACTCCAGTGCCAAAGTTTAGAAATGTCAGTCAAGATAGCACGTCAGACTCCAAGTCTCAGGGTAGCATGAAAAGAGGTCGTACCCACCTAATTTTTGTCAGAAATATGGTAGAAATTATTAGGGTATGTGTAGATGGCAGTGGCATATGTTTTGGATGTGGCAAATAGGACATAGAATCAAAGATTATCCTCAGTTAGGTTCATAAGGTCAGTACAGTCGTCGTTTAGCCTAGTTAGGTTGCCCAAATTAGCAGGGTGCCACTTCCAGTACCACCAATAGGCAATGCCCTAACAGGCTTTATGCACTTTAGTCCAAAAAAGATCAGGAAAGTTCTCTTAATGCAGTCACTAGTACGTTACATATCTTTTATTTATATATCCATGTCTTATTAGATCCAGGAGTTTCTCTATCTTTTGTAACTCCTTGTATGGCAGTCAACTTTAAGTCAGACTAGAAATCTTAACAAAACCTTTCTTACTGCTTACTTCAGTAGGTAAATCTATTCCAGCTAGATAAGTATACCAAAATTGCTTGGTTACAGTAATCCAAAAAATCTCTTCAGTTAATTTCAGTAATAAAGTCATTCTATTTCAGTTTCTTGATAAACCAATCCTTGAATGAAGGGGTAGCACCTCAGTTTCAGTTGATTTAAGTTTGAATCTCTAGATTGACCTAGTATAAAGAAAAGTTAAGGATTCTAGGTTAGTAAGTGTTGAGGTTGCTATATGATTCTTGTTGGGGAAATAGAAAGCTAAGAATCATGTTTTAGAAGGAAGTACTAACAATGGGCCTTATATTATCAGGTGTAGTCCTTCAGAATGGGTTTAGTGTTTACGAGTATTGTTATATCTTAGGCTTTATAGTAAATTTGTTTCTATTCAAATTAGATTTTATTAAGTGGCTCACAGACTTAGAATAACAGCTTTAAGCTAAGGGGTAGATGGTAGAACAAGTAACCAAGTTAGACTTTTTAGATTTTAGTATTAATGTTAGTATGTGTAGAAAATAAGTGGGAGAGCTTGATGACCACCCCGTCCTTATCTCAGTGCAAAGATTTTCACTTCAGGTATCATGATATCTACTTATGGCTTACATGTCAACTCTATGATCATAGCTCCTATTTGTGCATATTATCAAAATTCATATACGCTTGTAGTTTCTTGTATAACGATTTCCAGTTTCCTCAGTGTTATGAATCATGTTCCATGAATATAGAAACTCCAAACTCAATTCATGCAGCTCATTACTCATGTACTCATGCCTTATAGTGCGATCAATTTCCATGACTTACGCTATACTCCTAATGATCAGCTAAATTCATATTTTGTCATGTATATCCTCAGTTTAGATCTCTCGATAAAGTCCAAGATATTGATGTTCTACTCCTCAGACCTCAGTTAAGTGCCAAGTTCAGTATAGTGTCGATTTATGCTTTAGGTCCCCATGTTTTAACTTTCAGTGAACTCTCCTTATGAAATGATATATTGATGAGGAGTTACATAGAAGGGAGAGAATAAATGCTTTATGTTAAGAAAAAAATGTTGCATACTAGTTTTACATGAGGCTGTGGTTATGAAGATAGGCTTGAATGTCATGTTAGTGCGCGGGTAAATAGCTAGCAAGAGGTTGTATTTAGTTATTAGAGGGAAAATTAGAATTCTTCCTAAGACAAGAAGTTGAGAAAATGCAGAATATGAGTGTACATTTAGATCCTCAATTTGTGCCAGTCCCCATCATGTAGCTATCAAAACTTAGTCACAGTCTCAGTTCAGCATTCAGTACAAAACTCAGTCCAGTTTCAGGTTTGCTTGACCAAAGCGTACAGTTACCAGTTATTCAGTTGTTAGTATCTCAGTTTTTTAGAATTATGTTATGCTCTTAGTCTCCCATTCCTAGATAATACCTTTCCCGCAAATTCATGCTCAGTTACCTCACGTTCCTCAGTCAGTCCTTACCCCATAGGCATAGTACTTTATAGTTTTAGTCCAGTTATTCAAGTTAAGTATCGTTCAATCTTACATGACTAGTATTCAGCTATCAGTCATCCAGTTAATCAAATAAGTTAGTATTTTTATGCATTCATACTCAATGCCCATGATTTTTAGTAGTCTCAAATGAAGTATTTTACTAAGGTAGAGGGTATAGTTGAGAGAGTATTCGAGAAATATATTTAAGCCTGAAAATTTGTAGAGGTAGTATATAAGGCTTAGTCATTCTATTTTAGGTGATGTTTCATAGGCCTTGCCTCATATTATAGAATTTTAGCCACATTGTGATTTCTTATGTCTCAATCAGGACATACCAAGATTTCCTTGCTCCCTAAAGTCAATAGAACCATATAGAAAGAGTGTGAAGAAATGGTCCAGTTGAGTATAAGTTTTCAGTATGAGTTATTCCGTAAAGCCAAGAATTCAGTTTAGCAGTTAGGTGGATAATTTCGTATGGTTTCCCATCTTTTCACCCAGTCATACTATTCAAAGTTTCAAAAGTATGCCTATTCAAAGATAGAGAATCCTAGTAGTTAGGAGTTCAGCCCAATTCATGTGTCATGCCTCAGTTTTAGATATCAAATATTTAGTCATGATTTAGTTCGTAGGTTCCCCATGCATCATCTCAGCTTTTCCTCGGTATCTCAACCAAGTCAATATTCTTCATGGGACATAATGTCCCAAGGGAGAGATGCACTATAACCCCCAAGTTTTCATGTCCTAAACCTTTCAATTTCTCTTCACATACTGAATCTAGTTTAGAGTAATGGATACTTATAAGTTGACCCTCTCATTCCAATCTCAGCCGAATGACCATTCCCAAGTCATGGCATGTATTTAAGGGCCTAGTTCCATTCATGATAGTCATTCTGTGTATCATGTTTCAGACTCAGTCATGTTCTCATGTTCTCATGTTCTCATTCATACATGTTCAGTAAATAATCTCAGGTTCATTAGTATTCTCAGCTTAAGGTGATGGTCTTCCTTAGGTTTACTCAGTTCTATGATGCAGTTACAGTTATAAACTTAGAATCAATTATCATTGCATATTCAGTCATGCATTCATGAATCAGTTCATCCATGTAGTCATGCATTAGATATGTATGTTCTATATGAAAACTCATCTTATCAGTAGCTTCAGTCATGTATTCCATGCATCCGATATGCGTGTTCAGTAGAAGAACTCAGCTTATCAGTAGTTCAGTCATGTAGTCATGTTTTAGTGTACATGTTTAGTGTGTAAACTTAGTCTATCATTGTTCCTCGGCTTAATCAATCTCATTCGAGGATGAATGATCCTAAGGGGGAGATATTATAATACCCCGTAGTTTCATAGCCTGATTTAAACCTTAGTACGTGAGTATTCATACATAAATTTTTGAAATACCCATTATTTTCCAGTTTAGAGCTTGCCATTATGTAGAAAATTGAATTACTTTTACAATGATATAAAATTTATCTAAATTCGATAACCGGGTGAGAAGTTATGGCTTTTTTAATTTGCAGTCATTAAAAATCGTCATTCAGGCCAGTACCGCACGCAGAGAATGTCAAAATGGCAATTGTCAGTTTCCAGTGAGGTACCGCGATACCAACACATCGCGCCACAACTTATTTTCAGTTGTGTTATACAGTTGCATTAGCTCCTTATAAAATTACGGGTACATTGTTACATTTTAAATCACATTTTTCTCGAATGATATATATCATAGATCTCAACCATACACATTCTCGACTTGCTTTATGAATAGATATTATCTCAGAATGATTCGATGAAGTGGCTACGATACAATGCCTTGTATATCTTCAAGATATGGCAGTATATCCATATGTAAACACATTGCATTCTTGAGACCAAAATTTATGCGGGTCAGATAAGTACCCAACATCAGCATGACCAATAATATCAAGACTGCAATCTTGCTAACAAATTAACTGAAATAGGCTATATCAAGCCTCATAGTATTTGCAAGATAATAAGTGCTCCA
Organism: Capsicum annuum; assembly: GCF_002878395.1. Taxonomy (NCBI): domain Eukaryota; kingdom Viridiplantae; phylum Streptophyta; class Magnoliopsida; order Solanales; family Solanaceae; genus Capsicum; species Capsicum annuum. The sequence continues at coordinate 18,389,393 of NC_061115.1, forward strand.
ATTGTACTAAGATATGGTACTTCAGGACCAATGCAATTCGGTATGTTTCTCATTTCAGTAAATATTTTATTGTTTTTGAAAACTCTCCAAGAGTTCCAATAATACTCAAATCATCAAATTATCTCTAATAAGGATAATAAAAAGTTTTCCAGAAACTTTATATGCTTCAAGTATTTTGAATACTTTAGGAATCTTCATATAGATTATTGTCAAGTGACAATATCCAACATGTCAAGTGTGACATCTTCAAGTGTCTGGACTATAAATCAAATAAGTGATATGCTTATCAAGATGCATCCTTTCATGTCACTTGATAAATATTTCTATATGCTTAAATTAATGTAGAATTCATATCCTTGTAATCTTTTACACTATTGTGCCAATATTGTATCAAAGATATCGTCGACGGTTTCTCATTTTGTATCGGATCACAATGCAACCTAATATTTTGAGATCTCATCACTTCATTATTTTCAGGTACCTAAATCTCTCATAAGGTTTCATGAAGTGTTATGTCATAGTCTCTTCGAGAGCACATTACCTTCTTATTATGATTATTTTCTCCTTATCCTTTATAAGGATTATTTCATTTTGAACCAATTGGTCTACCACGCTTCACACATGCATAGACTTTGTCCTTTAGGGACACAAAATAGCAGGACTTGTAGCTTAAATATGAAATTAAATTTGAGTCAATAGATGCTTCCGACATATGACTTGAATTATCTTTTGAATGAGTATCTGGTGATAATTTCTAATATATTTCATAGATACTTATAATCTCCCCCTTATGTTAGGAAAACTAACATACATCCTCTACTTTTTTGAGGATTCCATCTTTGTGCATCTTTGTATATTCATTAATCGTATACCGCACATCAAAATTATTAGATGGACAATGTGTAGTTCCTGACTCAGAACGAACTTTGAGAGGGAATTAATCATCATTTATTGATTTGATCCATGCAAGTTCTATTGTATGCAACATATCATATATAAAATCAACACATGAAGTTTTGTTCTCATTAGCAATGATTTATTAATTTATCGAAGGCACTTGATACTAAACTATCATCATCAAGATGAATTATCTTGATTACACAATCTAAAAATTATGCTCTTAACTCAATTTTATTGAGCAAGCAACTTTATGAATGTTAAATTGCAAGTTGACAATAAACGTGCAAGTGATCATCTTATATCGATGTATCTTAATAGATCACATAACTGGTGAACGGGCCCATATTAACCTTTTATATTTTTTAGATTTTAAGGGATTCAATCCCAATATTAGTTGGTCCAACCAACTTATCATGAAAACAAGCGACATTAAAAGTTCATGAAGAATTTTCTAATTCTTCAATATTTGTTTAATACTTAATGTGCATATCTTTGAAATGTCATAATCGTTCATGTAAACTTAAGAACTTACTTGTACTAGTAAACTCCAACATGACACGTGCATTTTACTTTAGTAACTTTCAAATTTACTATTACATGAATAGATTTCATATTTACTACTTTAGAAGTAGATTTCAAAATAACTCTTCTCAGTTATTCTACCTTTTTTGGAGGTGGGTTGTGATACCATCACAATCAAGTGAACATTTACATTAATAGGCTTCTCATTCCCCAGGAATGGAATATAAGTGTGTCTTAAGTCTATCAAATTCTGATAGGTTATAACATCTTTCATGATATTGCTACATCAGGAGCACATCGAGGCATATGTATCTTTCAGAGTATCTCATATATTGCTACCACATTCACTTCAAGAATGGAGCAAATTGTCATCTTTCAGACCTATCATATATTGCTACCACATTCACTTCATGGAATGGAGCATATTCAATGGACAATTTTCATGATTTTTCATCAAAAATACATTATCTTGCATTAGACATCAAAATATCATCAATATGGTGCATTGAGATTCAAACAAAATGGACTTATCCATATAAAGATGTCTTAGGCATAAATCGATGGGACTTGAACCCAACAGTTTATCCTCATGATGCATTGTAACTGTTAACCCAATGTCTTACCCTCTTAATGAGATGAAATTTAAATTCATCATTTTATCTTTTAATAATATTGCTCTTTATGAAAAAAGTTAAAGCATAATTGATTCCAAATCATTTATTTTTCCTTAAATCTAATTATAATTATATCATTAGTAGCAAAAATACAAATAACAGAAGGAATTACTAACATTGAAATTACCTTTAGATTTATAATCTCACCTTATTTGGCAGAGCCTCGTGCAACTTTACCAATCTCACACGAAATACAAAAATAAACTAAAGATAGTAGAGTGTCGTGCTGATGACGTGTTATGAAATATAAAGCAAATACAAAGAGAAGAAAGAGAGAAGAGAGATACTTTTTTATTTCTCTTGAGGGATCTGTTAATGGGGTTTATTATAATGAAGGAAACCTTTATTTATAGGGAAGACAAACATGGGGGAGTTGGTTAAAAGGCCACTTCAAAAACCTTTTTTGACATTTAGACACCAAGTTTTCTTAATTTAAAAAATAGACACTTTAATGGGACCACAAAAAATACATGCAACCCTAGCACTCAACTTACAAAATATACACTTTAGCCCCTTTTCCATTTCTGCCCTAATTTTTTTAAAACTACACTTTAGTCCATGTTCAAAAATGTAAATATTGGATAATTAATTTTTAAAAAAAATATCCCAAAGCTTCTTAACCAATCCACTACCAACCACCCAATTTTAATGCCATTTTCTCAATTTTTCGATAATTTTTGGCCATTTTACATCGAATTTTTCATCATCCATCGGAAAGTGACATTATCTCCATTGTTTTAAGCTATTTTCGCTTATTTTTAGCTTCATTTTTCTTTCATTTTGATACAAAAAGCTTGAAAATCAGTCCCACATTTTGAAATTGATTCTTGGTTCAATAGCAATATTCCAACACTCCTTAGGTTGTTTGTAAGCTAAAATTCACCAAATTATTCTGGTGGTCATCAAAAAAGGGTCTATTGTGCATTGTACGACCAATATCTAATAAGAATACAACTTTAGTCTATTAAGTCTAGGCGCATAAACCACTATTCAAGTCTATTAAATACTATTATCGAGGTATATCATGTCTATTATAGATTACGTAGTTGTTAGTGGTATATTTTCAGGTGAATGGGAGGAGACTCCTAAATTTTGGGTTTGGAAAATTGCATCTAAGGAGACAGTCCATTTCCCTTCATCGCAATAGTTCATACGCCGATATGGTTAAAAGTGTAATGGAGAGTGGTGAATTAAGTTGTGATTAAAGCGAGGTGGTAATTAGTTACTTGATGAATGGAAGGGGGAAAATCCATCCAATGTTCATAAGGAATGTTAGACAAGTGGAATAATACATGCTTTGCGTTGATTCTGATAACTTGTAACACCCCGTACTTTTACCTAGCTTAAATTCATCCCAAAAATATGAAAGACTTGCTTTAAAGATAATAAATATACTTTTATACATGTGGAGTTTTTAATATTTTAACTTTTCATTATATGAGAAATTGAATAACCTTTCCATCGATATAAAATTCGCCCAAATCCGACACCCAGTTGAAGAGTTATGGCCATTTTAGTAAGACAGTGTACCACTTGAGCCATCAGCACATCTCAGAGCCAGCCAAAATGGCAATTGCCAAAAAACAATAATCCTCCACGATATTAGTGCGTTGCGCAAAGGCTTAATTTCAGAATTATCCTTTCCCAGTGTTCCAATGCGATACCACCCTATCGCAGTGAACTTCCAAGTCTCAACCAAGGTGGCAACGCAATTCCACCGCATCGCATCGCGCCACTATGCAATTTCTCAGTTGTCATTTTTCAGTGGCTTGGCGCGATAGTGGCATCTCGCACCAGGGTTCTAGATCAAAAAAAATTCACAAAAACTTAAAGTTGAACCCAGGGGTAAAACAGTCTTTCGCCATGGTTTTAATTCATCCAGATATGGTATTTAATCCCTAAAAATGTTTAAACCCTTGATTATTCACTTTTCCCCAAAATCAAAAGACAATTCTCTCTCAAGAAAACAAACCCTAGCTCTCAAGAATCAAGGTCAATCCCAAGAATTTCTCTAAGAACTTATCAAATTAAGGTATGTTAGATGTTCATCCATGGATCCTTACCTTACATGGAGCCTAAGAATCCTTTTTCAAAATACAAGATTTATGATTTATGATTTTCATGTTTAAATTAAATTGAATTCATGTTCATGGTGTTGTTTGAGTTTTAATCCATGATTTAGATTGCAAGTTCTAAGAATTGATTCCGGTATATGTTGAATTACATGATAGTCATTATAAACCCTTCAATTTACAAGTTGATTGTTGTAACCATGTTGACACTAAGTGTTTATGGTTTAATGAACCAAGTATGCTTCTAAGGTGTTTGATAAATTATCTATGAGAATAAAATAGGGAAAAGGCATTGTCCCCCCCCCCCCCCGAACTATATAAGAAAAGTTTAAGTCACACTTAAACTATCTAAGTGACCTATTACACACCTAAACTATAAAAAAGTGATACTTTTTACCCCTAGATCTGACGTGGAAAAAAATTATTAAATAAATTAAAAAAAGTGCGTCTACATTAAAAATTAATATAAAAAAAATAAAATACTCCTCTATCCAACCTCCAGCATTCATCTCCTCTCCCCCACCGCTAAACCATCATCTTCTTCATCACCCCCCACCCCCAAAGCATCATCTTCTTCATCACCCCCAACCCCTAAACACCAACCCCACCCCAACCAACTATCTTATTCATCATCCCCCACCCCCAAACTCCAACCCCACTAAATTGATGTCAATTTCACTAATTTCAAATCTCAAATAAAATTTGAATAAATAATTTTGAACTAAGCTTATATAGGCTCGCCAAAATTTAAATTGAATTTGTTGATTTCACTTCGACAAATTGGATTATGGAATAACTGTTTCTCTCAAAACCATCAAGGACAATAAAGTAATTGAAACATTCTTCTCCTCTTCTTCCTCACTCAGTTTGTTGTCAACCAGGCCAATGTTTTTTTGTTAAAACTATTGCTTCTTAATTTTCCTAAACTTCTTAATATCATCAAATTCACATGAACACTACAATATTACATCTCCATCGCCCAATCTTCCTCTAAAAATTTCCACCTAGTTTTTTTTATCCAAATCTAACTCACAATTTAGCTTGCAAGAACCATAAAGGTACAATCATTGAAAACAATGAAGAATTAAAAGAAAATTTCACAATCTAATTACAACCCGTTTGATTTTCTATCTGAAGAAATTGGCTTTTCAATTCTTGATTGTATTAGTGACAACCCATTTGACCAAAAATCATTCTCACTTGTTTGTAAATAAATTTTTTCTATTGAATCTCACCATAGGAAAACCTTAAAACCCTTTAGGCCAGAACACTTAACAAAGATTCTTAACAGATACCCGCAAATTACCAATCTAGATCTTTCTCTTTGTCCAAGAATTACACATGGAACACGAACAGTTATAGCTAGTTTGTGTAAAGAAATGTTAAGGTCAATTAATCTTTCAAAGTCTAAGTTTTTTACCCATGTGGGATTGTCTAATTTAGTTATGAATTGTGGGAATTCGGTTAAGATTGATTTGTAAAATGCTACTGAGTTGAAGGATGTGGGTGCTGCTGCATTAGCTGAGGCAAAGAAGTTGGTGAGGTGTAAGTCTATAACTGATATTGGTGAGGTGTAAGTCTATAACTGCATTAGCTGATGTAGCGCTGGCGTGGAAGGCGCGTGTAATACACCACATCATGTGCAAGTGGTACAATGCTTTACAGGGTGTAAAACATATCACTTTTTAATAGTTTAGGTGTGTAATAGGTCACTAGTATAGTTTAGGTGTGGCTTAGACATTTCTTGTATAGTTTGGGGTGAAAATGATGCCTTTTCCCTAAAAATGCCATTATAGCATGCTAATATGTATTTCCCATCCATGCACAAGTTAATGCATTACAAGTGTTTGATGAAATGTCTCTATGAATGAATTATGACCAAGTGAACATTGTTATGTTATTCAAGATGATGCTTTTCTTTACTTTTCATGCTATCGAGTCCTGGAGGTATTTGATACACAACAATTTAGCTATTTATCTAGAGCCAATGTCAGTTACAGAATAGTATCATTCATGTCACGATCAGTAGTACTCTCAGTTTGTTACAAAACTCAGTCAGTTACAGAACTTAGGAAAACTAAGTAATCTCAGTATCAGTCCAGTCTAGTATACTCATTTCAGTGTCTTTCTATTAGGAGTAGGATTTAGCATCAAGCGAACTTAGGGATGGGGGCATACACGTTAGTTAGGACTGGGTCCCTAGAAGCAATCCCTAAGTTCCAGAACTATGTAGCCGGCGCGGGTTATGATATATCACCCGTTAGATAGGACTGACATACTCAGGGATCACCCACTAGTTTAGGACTGATCTCAGGGGTCACCCCCTAGTTAGGATTGACTCCACAGAAGTTGTCTTTACCGGTGGCAAGGTACTGACACCCTTTTAATTGGGGTTTCAGATTGGACCCCAGCTCAATTATCTTATCTTACTTGGTGCATGTTGGTTAGATGATTACCTCCAACAGTATCAGTTTTAGCTTTGGTCTTTAGTATGGAACTCAGTTCAGTTTTACAGAATTAGAACTATTAGACATAGTCAATCAGTATCAGTAACTTCATCTATCAGTTACTCAGTTATCAGAACTTAGTACTTAGCTTCAGAAAAGTTCAGTTAGAGCATACATATATGTGCAGTATTACATACTTAGTATTTACAAAAGTTTCAGTTATCTATGTACTCTCATGTCCAGTAACTCTATATCATTTAGTCAGTTATTGTTCATGCATATGAACCCTTGCATTCAGCCTTACCTCATCTAGCATACCAGTATATTCCCATATACTGATGCATACATTCCTATGCTATGATGTTTCATATCATAGGTTTGGACATTCAGGTTACTGACCACACATAGTATATTCAGATTCAGCCACCAGTAGTAGATTTAGCAGTGAGTCCTCATCATTATAGGATATTTAATTATTTCATATTTTTAATAGATTTAGTAGTTTAGTAGATGGAGTTAGTTGGGGGATTGTCCTATCAACTCTACTTTCAGATAGATTCAGTTAGAGGCTTTTTAGACTAGACTTACAGACAATATTCAGTTTTACAAATGTTATATTTTATCAGTATTTCAGATGTTTTTAACCTTATGGCATTTTATCCTATTTTTTCGCATTAATTATAGTTATATTATTCAGTGCTCACAAAAGATATTATTCATGGGTTAGATTGTGGTCCTTTAGGGTCGTAAGCATCGTGTGATGACTAGGGGGTAGTCCTGGGTCATTACATAAATCCAGGCCTATATTGCGGGTTAAAGTTGTTGGAAGGTCCCGGCAAGAAGATTTCACATCAGCCCATCCCCCACCCCTGATAGTGGATGATACGCCAACGAAATATGATTGCATGCGTGGTGATAAATGGAATAATAGTGAAGATTATAAATAAGAGGAGTGTGGAGGAGGTGAGGACAGGCAACTCAAACCATAAAAAAGCTACTCTTTCTCGAATGACACCAACCTTTTTATAGGACAAACATTCAAGGATAAAAAAACATTGAATCTGTTGCTGAACCAGGCATCGATGAAAATGTCATCCAATTACACAACGGTGAAGAGTTGTAAGAAATACTTGAGGGTGAGGTGCGTAGATCCTACTTACTGGTTGATGGTACACGCATGTGCTATCAGAGAATATGGTTGGTTTAATATCCATAAGTATGTAGGAGAGCATACTTGTGGCATTGACCATGTCATGGCAAAGCACAAGAATGTCACTGTGGAGTTCATTGCCTCACTTATGTTGAACTTTCTCTTCGACAACAAAGGTCCAATCCTAAAAGAGATCAAGAGGATCGTATTTAGGGAGCTACATTACAAGCCGAGCTATTGGAAGTGTTGGTTAGCAGGCGTCATTGCGAAGAACATAGTTCGAGGTATGCCCGAGCACAAATATGCAGTGATTCTCGCATTTTCATATATTTTCAATTGCCTCAATCCTGGGTCTATTAATTTTCTCATGGTCGATGAGGAGTCGGGTAGGTTTATTTACTACTTTATGGTGTTTGGGGATTCCATCCGTGGATATGCACACATGATAAAGGTCGTTACCATTGATGGCACGCATTTGTCCAGCAAGTACGAGGGCATGCTGCTGTCCACTGTCGCTCAAGATATGCAAAATCATATCTATCCCTTACTGTATTGCGTAGTGAATAAGGAGAACAATGCGTCGTGTGACTTTTTCTTTAAAAAGCTTAAGGCATTTGTTGTCGACAAACCAGAGTTGTGCGTTATCTCCAAAAGACACGTATGCATAGATAATGGCCTAGAAAGGCATTATCTGTTTGTTCATCACGGTGTTTGTATGAGGCATCTCGGTGAAAATCTCTGAACAAATCACTATTGTTCAGATTCTCTATATTTGTACTACCAAGCGGCCAAGGCGTACACATTGGAAGAATTTAATGACTAATTCAACACCCTTAAAGAAAGATGCCCTAGTACAGCAGCTTACCTCGAGCATGAAGTTGGATTTGAAAAGTAGAGTCGGGCTCACTTTTCAGGTAATCGATTCAATGTCATGACCTCAAACATCGTCGAGTCGCTCAACTCAATATTGCGTGATGAAAAAGAGTATCCAGTGGAGGCCATTTTCAATTCAATTGCACATAGGTTTGGAGAAATATTTAGGAAGAGGTATGCGAAGGTGGACAATTCAAAGACAACATTCGTTCCCGTAGCCGAGACAATCTTGAGGTAAAATATGATTGAGGGCAACAAATTATATGTGAACAACATAAATAGAAGCACCAATGAATTCACTATGATTGGTTACAGTCATTCCACCAAATTTAATTTTTTGAGACAATCATGTTCTTGCAGAAAATACGACTTGGTGAAATTGCCATGTGCTCATGCAATGGCAGCATTACATTTGAAGCACAGGGACGAATACGACACTAGCATATATAACTACTCTTCACAAATATATCCGAAAGAATCATACCTTATTGAATACTTGGAACCTATTTGTGCAGCACCATTGGAATCGGAGTGGAGTGTGGCACGAGAGTATCTAGAAATGCAAGTTCTTTCACCTGATTTCGATCCCAAACTCGGAAGGAGGAAGGTAAAATATCTTAAGGGTGTGTTGGGGCCTTCAAGGTACAAGAAAAAAAACAAATACTCCTAGTGCAAAAGGCCGAGACATATAATCACAATATGTAGCCTTAATGTAGGATAATATGATTGGCATTGTATTTTATGTTTTTGGTTTGTTCAAATGTACTGGACAGTATGTAATATGTATTCTATTTTGAAAACCACTGAACTACAGTTAAAATTGACTTTTTTTTGTTGTGCATTATCGATTCCAGTTCATATATTATATACTACATACTAAATAGATTATAGACTGAAATAATCGACCAACCATATAATATATAATTTATCAGTATTTGGTCTACAGAGTAAATATTCAATATGTAGTGTATAATAAACCTACCTTTTTGTCTATTGAACAAACCCTTTTCTTCATACAATGTTGAATTCAAAATAATTATGATGCATTGGAAAAAGTGTCATTTTGGAAATAGTCATCCCAAGTTATGAAATCGACTATACATATTACACATTAACTGGACTCAAAATATATAATGGATAAATGCATGGTCTATGGGGTATAGTTTAAACTACATAGTATATCATCGACCAGTCATTTAGTCTATTAAAGAAACCCATTTTCTCATACACTGAACCTTTCAATGTAATTATTACACTTCAGGAAATGATATGATTTGAAATGACTCGACTGCCACAATCATCGCAACTTTTCATTTACAATTCCCACATGCCTTCTCCCTTTTCATCAACATGTGTATAGCTTCTATTGGTTGATTGTCTCATGCTCTGGTCTATTTAAAGAGGCCCTTGTCAATTTTAAACCAAATTTCTGAAGAAAACACTAAGGAGAGAAGAAGATGGCTAGGAGAAGGTCCACACTACGGCCAATGCACAGAATGACAACCATCGACAACATAGAATTGCTTAGGCTTTGGAGTGACTTGGATTTTCTTTTCCAAGGTCTTGCTACCGTTCAACGATGGCTAGACATAGAGCTCCAGAGGATGTCTTGTTTTCTTTGGGCCATAGCTGAGAGGCTCAACCTAGACCCCCGTGAACTCATCACCCCCCCCCCTTCATCCCCATAGTCTAGTCTAGTTTAGTTTAGTTTGTTTTGTAGTTCATTGCTGAATGAAGCTTTCATGGTAGTATTATGTAAATAAAAGTTTTACTTTTTGTATTTTTGTTTCGAATTTTTTCCCCAAAAATTATAAATATAGATGCAATGAACTTTATCTATCTATAAACAAGTTTATGTTTTCATGATATTCTATTTATCTATAATGATTTTACATCTTTCATTCTTTGTTGATTCTTCAGTAGTACATGTTTAAAGATTTGCAAACACTATTAAACTCGGAGTATAGTATGAATATATAATTGGCTATGCTAAATATGAATTATATACGCTCAATACGAATATATACTAGGTTATGTATGAATTATATACTGATATCAGTGTCGATGATCATGTATATTAACATGTTATCAATTTAGACTGAGGTCGATTATAGACCTATCATACAGTCTATGATCAACTTATTGAATATATTGGCAGCTTAAAATAATGACAAAAAAAAAAGAAATTAAATAAAATAAAATTAATGTTAGATAACACCATTAAAACATTGTAAAGCAATTTTGATACATCATTTATGAGTCTCAATCACTTTTGGACGTGATCAAGTGTTATCTAAGACACGGTGTAGTCGTAGACTATTGAGATGACACATAAAAAAAAGAAATAAAATAAAATAAAATAAAATAAATATTAATCATCCAAACACTAAAGAACGAATACATATCATGGGAAGAGATTAGACGTGTGTGATGGCCATAAGGAAGAGTGGCGGTTGTCACTTGTGAATGGTCAACGGACAAGTAGTGTCTAAGAACAAGGAGTCCTTCTTAACAGAGACACTTGTTCTGAGTAATTGGTTGTTACTACAATTTCCCTCCTCTATACTCATTTGATCGAGTGTCCAATTATTTTGTAATCTCATATTATGATATTTAGTCATTACATTGCGTGAATGTGTTTATTTATTTTATTTTATTTTATTTCTCCCCCTTTTAATATCACCTCCTTTGAAAATAGACCTATGGTAATATCTTGAGTATATTATAGATAATTAGCTTTATCCATACCAGACTATATTATTAGTGATATATCGATCAATTGAGTCTATTTTCAAAGGAGGTGAGATTAAAAAAAGGGAGAAATAAAATAAAATAAAATAAACATCATTCATGCTATGTAAACTGACTAAATACCATAATATGAGATTACAAAATAATTGGACACTCGATCAAATAAGTATAGGGGAGGGCAATGGTAGTAACAACCAATTACCTAGAACAAGCGTCTCTATTGAGAAGGACTCCTTTTTCTCATACACTACTTGTCCATTGAAAAATCACAAGTGACAACCACCACTCTTCTTTATGGTCATCACACAAGTCTAATCTCTTGTCATGATAAGTAGTCGTTCTTTAGTGCTTGGATGATTAATATTTATTTTATTTTATTTTCTCTCCTTTTTTGTATCCTCTCAATGATCTACGACTAATCCGTATCTTAGATAACACTTGATCACATTCAAAAGTGATTGGGACTCACAATTGATGTATCGAAATTGTTTTACAATGTTTTAATGGTGTTAATTGACATACTCTAATTTTATTTTATTTAATTTCTCCCTTTTTTTGTCATTATTTTAAGTTGTCAATATATTCAGTAAGTTGATCATAAACTGTATGATAGGTCTATAATCGATCGCAGTTTAAATTAATAATATGTCAATATACAGAATCATCAACACTGATATCCGTACATAATTCATACGTGACACAGTCGATTATAGAATATATAAACATTCTTTAGAGACCCTTTGAAGTAAATGATAATTCATTTAAATTCTCTCCTATGGTACAATTCCAACTGTCAGAATTTTCCAACAGTCCGATTTAGGTAGCTCTACTATATTAATTAAAGGGACCCTTTTGAACTCCTCCATGTTTATTTATTCATAACTTTCTAGTTTTTCTTCAACAATAACAATGTCGTAGTCATCTCAAGCGTCCAAATGTTCTTATATTTGTCGTTGTGGTAATCTTGAGGTGTTGAAAACATCACAAACCGACAAGAATTCGGGTCCAAAATTCTATAATTGTAAGGTTGGAAAGATTTTTTTTGTTTAAATAAGAATTTATTTTTGTTCATCATATAATCCAATTTACTAATTTATCCTCATTTTTTTAGGATAATGGTGGATGCTTTTATTTCAAGTGGCTTCCCTCGGATTCTGAGGTGTCAAAATTTCAAGACGTTGCAAAGTTTGAAATGTTGGAAAGGCTTAGATATTTCGAAGAAAATAAGGATCTTCTTAAGAAATTATATAGAGAATCGGAACACAAAATTGATCACTTAAAGGGATTGTTGAAAGATGTCAAAATTGAGAGTGATCAACTTAAGCATAGGTTGGCTATGGCTGAAGAAAAACAAAAGGGCATGAAAGTTATAGTGTATGATTTACTATTAATTTTAGGTTTTTGGAAAGGTGTAATGGGGGTGTAGTGGGATTGAATGTATTCTGACTCTTTTATTAACCGACTACTTTTTACTTATATTATATATGGTTTACCTTTTTCATTCATCGACTACACAACACTCTACTGTATATACTTTACCTTTTAGTCAGAGTCTATAATCAATGATGATATTTATGTAAAATCAATGATACGTTGATTATATAAAATTTATAATGTTTATCATAAACTATAAAAGCAGTTTAGAAAACAAAATTTTTTAGCTGTACACATCCCGAGCTGAAAGTTAAAAGTTAAGATTGTCTAGTCTAATAAAAATAATCATCAGCCACAAATAAAAATTAAACATTGTCTAAACATTCAACATTTTCGTCTTACACTTGTATCTTGTCGATGTCTTGAGTAACTTCATTAAGAAATTCATCTAAGTTCTAAAATTCATTCTCATTTTCTTTCTCCGCTATACCTTCTTTATCTGGTGCATCATTTTTTCCTTCTTCTTTATGCTCTTCTCCCCCTTCTTTCTCTACTTCTCCTCCATTCTTCTCTTTTGCTTTCTCTTTATCTCCTTCATTATTTTCTTTTACACAAACACTTTTCTTATTTTTATCTTTTTCATCCTGCTTGCCTTCGTCATGATCCTCCTTCTCCACACCAGCTGATTCATTAACTCTATTTTTTTCTTCACCAACGAATTCTTTATTTTTTTCTTCTTCTTTCTCTCCCTCGCCTTTATCAAGATTTTCCTTCTCTAAAACAACTGCAACCTCAGGGATCATCATCTTATCAGCATTGATCAAGTCCTATTCCAAAGTTGTTGCCTCAAGGAGCGCTTTTTTAATGCCACTGCATCGTGGACAACCCTCCCCACTGAATGTTGACTTTGCACCTGCACACCTACATTTTCTAGTATTTACAGTTTATAATAAACTAAGATATCGGTTGATGAAGAATGGTATAGATTCTATTATAAGTAAAAGGGATTATATAAAATATGCAACTTCTATAATATATAAAGCAGATATTACCTTCATCTTCATCTCTCTTCTTTTGCTTCTTTTTTTAGCTATCCTCAGCCTCTCCTCTTTCACAAAATAAATGATATCCTTGATCGACTTCTCCAGCCTAAACACGCGCTCTTCCAAATTTTCAATTATCGGTGTCTTTATCGATGCTCTCGACTTACTCGTCCCCTCACCCTGAGTAACATGCCTTGAAACAATATTTCCACCAAAATTTTGGTCATCATCCCCATCCTCACCATCCTCTGATAAGGTGATAACAGTCACACCCTCCAGATAGGCCTTCAATCCATCGATGAATATGTCCTTCGGTTTATCCATGAATGCTTTGAACTTTTTTATGTAGTGTTGTTTTATTTCGCAGACTGTGGGAATAAGGTACGGGTGCACTCTCTATAGATAAATAGGCAAATGTGATTGATTAGAAATACAATATTGGTAAAAGTATTCTTTAAAAAAATAGTTTCATAACTTTGTGTTACATTCGTTCAAATACGGATCACCTTCGATTAGTTTATCACCTTTTGAGTTGTGCCATCAGAGCAATTGGGGAATGGGCTGTGGGTCTTCAGTTGAAGAAGAAGTAGAAGAAGAAGAAGAAGAAGAAGTAGAAGAAGAAGAAGAAGAAGAAGAAGAAGAAGAAGAAGAAGAAGTAGAAGTAGAAGAAGAAGAAGAAGAAGAAGACAAAGAAGAAGAAGAAGAAGAAGAAGAAGAAGAAGAGAAAGAAGAAGAGCAAGAAAAAGAGGAAGAATAAGAAGAAGAAGAAGAAGAAGAAGAAGAAGAAGAAGAAGAGGAAGAGAAAGAGGAAGAGAAAGAAAATGAAGAAGAAGAGAAAGAAGAAGAGGAAGAAGAAGAAAAATACGAAGAGGAAGAAGAAGACGAAGAGGAAGAGGAAAAAAAAGAAGAGGAAGAAAAAGAAGAAAAGGAAGAGGAAGTGGAATAGGAAGAGGAAGAGGAAGAAGGAGAGAAAGAAGAAGAGGAAGAAGAACAGGAAGAAGAAGAAGAAGAAGAAGTAGACAAAGAAGAAGGATAGATAGATAGATAGATAGATAGATAGGTAGGTAGATAGATAGATAGGTAGATAGGTAGATAGGCAGATAGGCAGATAGGCAGATAGATAGATAGGTGGATAGGTAGATAGGTAGATAGATAGATAGGTTGGTAGGTAGGTAGGTAGGTAGGTAGGTAGGTAGATAGGTAGATATCTAGATAGCTAGATAGGTAGATATGTAGATAGGTAGGTAGATAGATAGGTTGGTAG
>NC_061115.1:18404562-18420852 GCF_002878395.1 Capsicum annuum
AGATAGATAGATAGATAGATAGATAGATAGATAGATAGATAGGTAGCTAGGTAGCTAGGTAGGTAGGTAGGTAGGCAGGTAGGCAGATAGGCAGATAGGCAGATAGGCAGATAGGCAGATAGACAGATAGGCAGATAGGCAGATAGGCAGATAGGCAGGTAGGCAGGTAGGCAGGTAGACAGGTAGGAAGGTAGGTAGGTAGGTAGGTAGCTAGGTAGATAGGTAGACAGATAGGCAGATAGGTAGATAGGTAGACAGATAGATAGATAGATAGATAGAAAGATAGATAGATAGATAGATAGATAGATAGATAGATAGATAGATAGATAGATAGATAGATAGATAGACAGACAGGCAGACAGACAGACATACGGACAGACAGATAGAGATAGACAGACAGAAAGATATATAGATACACAGACAGATATAGATATATACAACATTAATTTAAAGTCTAAAAATGGTTTCATTCATATTTTAACAGGGAAATTGCAAAATTTCAAACAACAACAAAATTTTAAAATTCAAGTAGAGATAATATGTAGGAAACATAAAATAGATGATTTCATTAGTTCATTGAAACATCATTTAAAGTAATATCAACACTAAAATGCGCGCAAAAAGGGCAAAAGAAAGAAGCTTTTATGTAACAAAATTCCTAACCCTGAATTTTTCTTTGCAATTAATAACAACTAATACTCCAACTACATAGAAATATAAATGATATCTTAAACTAGGGGGATGGTGAGGGGTGATCAAGTTTTTGAGCTTCATGTTCAGCCTCTCGATGATCGACCGTAAAAAAGGGTGATACAAATCAAAGTTCTCAATTGAGATGCTCTTTTTCCTGACCCAGACTATAGAAGAAACGGTCCAGGTCATTACGAAAGAAGAGGAACTCATGGTAACATTGGGAACACATTCTCCTTAGTGGTCTCAGTGTGATTCTCAGAAATATCTACTAGTATATCCCAATTTTGGGGGTAAAAGAAGATGAATATTGTGAAGAGTATATAGATGCTTATATAAACCAAAATAGAAGACTTTGTGCCTTCCCACCCAATGGTTGGTCAACGCGTGGATGAATGGAAGTCGAGTAGGTAGCATATACCCAATCGACGCAGCATGCTAGTGGACATGCAGCGGCTATTTGGATGCATTATAAATGCCCGATTGTTAATTTATTCGATTGATTCATTAGGGATTTTCAATATACCTAAAATAGGATTGATAATAAACTTAGTGATACATAAATAATACCACTAGACTGGATACACAATATATGATATAACTTAAACGGTCGATACTAGACACTGAGCAAAATTGAAAAAATAACATTAATTAGACCACTGCAAGGTTGTCAAGATACACACATTGTCAAAATACATACATTACCATGACTTACAAAAACAAAGTGGTACAAGCCTATCTAGGATTTGTTGTTATTAGATGTTGTTCTCTTGTGTCCGGGTCTCTTGCACAATGAACGCTTGTTCCTCTTCTTGGTCTTGAAACCCTTTCCTGCGCCTTAATGCATTTTCTTTTCTCCTTTTGAACTTGGTGTCGACAAGGGGTGGAATATATTCACGTCTAGCAATTTCTGTGGTACACGCCATTCGAACTCTAAAGGGACAACATTAATTGATTCTGAATAAGCAAGGAGGTACTCATTGACTTTATAAATGGGCGAAGAATACTCGTAGATGCTAAAACCATATTCATCTCCTTACTTCTATCACAAAGCGTCCTTCACGTAAGTAAATGGTATTTTGAGCAAGTCATACTTCCTGCAAGAACCCAAATTTTTCAGTAGGTTGACTTTGACTGTAGGACCCCTGCCGAACACGGTGAATTGGTTGTCGTTCCCATTTACGTTCTCCACATATAAGGAGTCTCCATCGCTCATATTATCCCTTTTGATCTTTTTGGCAGAAGGCAAAAAATTGTTACCCTTATAGTTAAGGACATATGCCCGTCTCTTCCTGAATTTCTCACCAAATATCTTAGCAATCAAATTGAATATGGATATCACGGGGTACTCCTATTTCGGCTATCAATATAACATTGATCGACTCGGTACTATTTATGGTTATCACATCATACCTGTTGCTGGGGAAATATGTCCTGCTCCACTTCTCAAAACCAAGTTCATACTCGATAAAAAAGGCTGTCTCAGGATAATTAGTTCTTGAATTCCTCAAAATGATTGCTAAACTCTTCTAAAGAATACGTCTTTGTTGTGTGGTAGAATAGATAGAGGTAATCTCCATATTGGTGATTTACCTGAATATTTTCACCTAGGCAATACCCATGATGAGCATAGTTGTAAGCCCTCACAATGTTGTTGGCGATGCTCATATGCCTATCAGAGATAAAACACAAATCTGGTCCATCGACCACTATAGACTTCAGCTTCTCAAAGAAGAACGTCTAAGAAGCATCGTTCTTTTTGTCAACGACGCAAATGGAAATTGGATAAACATGGTTCTCTGTATCCTATGCAACTACACTTAGTAGAACGCCCTTATACTTGCCGTGCAAATGAGTGTCGTCAATCGCAATAACCTTTCTCATGTGGGTGAATACCTTAATGCAAGCGTCCAAGGCTAAAAAGTAGTATATAAACCTACAAATTCTCTCTTTTTACCATGATGGAAAGGTAGAGAAAACATTAAGAGTGTCGATCATGTAGAAAAAAGTCAGTTGGAAGGAATACCCGTGCTCGGTGTCCCTCAAACCATTTTCTTGGTGATCAAACCCCCATCCAACATTTCCAATAGTTTGGTCAACTATTAAAGGTCTTGAAAATAATCCCCTAAATCTCTCTAGTATCTGGACCCTTGTCATCGTGATAAAAATTCACATAGAGCGATGCAATGACTTTAGCCGTGATTTTCTTATGGCTTTGTGTGGCGTGTTCAATGCCATAAGTGTGATCGCTGGCGTATTTGTAGATGAGAAATATGTTCGTGCATTCATACTTCCTCGTCCGTAAAATCCACATGCAACTAGGAGAAGCACATTTCACCTTAAAGTATATATTTGCTACAACTTTTCAATGTAGTATAATCAAAATAATTTTTCGTCGATGCTAAGGCCAACAACAATTTCAATTCTTTCTTACTGCTAAATATTTGATCTATATGAAAATTAGTTCCATCGGAGAAGGTGTGGTTGGGTTGTGATCCCAATCCACACTCATCTTGAAAGAATTTGGGATCTTCTGATTCTATTAAATGATCTTCTGTATCCATTGTATGAACATCAGACCTCTCACCTTCCAACGAATCATCTTCTTCAATTATCAAGTGTAGTGGTGGGGTTGTCGGAGATCCCATAACGATATTTATCCTCAGTAATGGGTTAGAGCCACCGGCAGCGATATCCAACATATACAAGGACAACTGTTGATCATTCTTTATAAATGTGGGATGTATTTTCTCCCACCCATTTATTAGATAGATAATCACAACATCGTTTGGCTCACAAACTAATTATCCGCTCTCAATTATGCTTTGAATTATGTCTTCGTATAAATTATTACGACGCAACGGGATGGGAACTGTCTCCTTACTAGATACTAGATGATTTCCAATTTTAATATTTGAAAGCCTCCTCCCACACACCCATATAATCACCATTGACAATAATTACTTCAGCTACTACCATTATAGACCACACTGATTGATAATAGATTAAGGTATCGATCTATACCTGGTCGATGACTGGTATGAAAACCTCCATACAAAAACATGAATGAACAAATTTGGATATAACGCCCTCCTATCTCTGGAATGGGAAATGTATATGTAGGGCTTCTAAACTACTTAAATATATCTAATGACGAGGTATTGAGTGGATTTGCAAAACTTTTCAAGCTAGTAAAAATGGTGAAAAAATATTTTTTATAATTTTTTTTCAGAAGGATGGAACAATAATGAAGGCAATGATCAAGAATGAAGATTTTCAGTTGTGATGAGCAGGATTTCGCCAGAAAAGTTGTCGGAATTGAAAAATGTAGCTGAAAAATGGGAGCTCCTTTTGATGGCCTCTTGGATAATTTTTTTTAATTAAATATAGGGAAATATGAAAAATGGTGGGAAATATTAGATATTAGTTGGATGAGGTGGGGGGACTAAAGTGTAGAGTTAAAAATTTGCGCGGTATGTTTGGATGGTCAAAGTGATGATGTCATAAATGTAGGCGTACACTACATTTTTTTAAACTTGACATTAAATGTTGCATTTAGTTTTTAAAGTTTCTATTTTGCAAAAAGCCTCTATTCTATTGAAGTGATTCATTTTTATCCTGAGAGGATATATTTCATAACTTCGGATACTTGAGGGAAATAATTTTCTTAAGGACACACCGTGAATTCAGTGGACGTGAATCTTTTTATTTTCATCTTTTCCTAAACATTAGTTTTGCTATTTTTCAGAAAATAGTTTGAACTTCATTTTTATTGTTCATAAGTTAGGTTGAACTTATTGTTGAAGTTAAAAGTTATAAATATAGAGTTGAAACTTCATTTGATAGTTCATTCATTAGGTTGAACATATTGGTGAAGTTCATTGAATACAGATTTTACAAATCCGAAAACAACAATTAATGCTTCCCTACACCAAATACTATCTCCAATTATCCGTATTTCTTCTCATTTCTATATATACTAGAGGAGCATGGCCCGTGTCAACACGGCCCCAATATTAAGATATTTTGATTATGTATAATAAGTAGATTGATGTTAATTCGAATTATGAATTAAAAAAATTAATACACAAAATATATTAACTACTGGATAATATTTTTTAAGGAGCCAAATTATCTTCCAAGATAATTATGTATAACTTATTCATATAAATAAAAAAATTTGATGCATTTTATAGTTTAGATCTTTAATCATATGACTGAGATTTGTTACATTAAGTATAAAATAAGAGATTGGAATTAATATATAAGACTTGACACTTGTTGTAGAAAATAGAAAATAATTATTGTAAAATATAAAGGGTTATCTAGTCATTGCATATTACATTCTATGTGGATTGCAATTAATAATCCAAAATTACATCATATTCCCGTACTAAGCCGACATAATAACATCCTTTGCTTTCGTTTTTCCTTCTCTTTTATTTGTCAACTTGTTCTTTGAAGTTAAATTAAATTAATATTTTAAATTTTAAGTGTTTCAAAAATTACATAAAAAAATTATAAGTTACCATCCGTCATATCAATTTAAGTTATTTGGCTTTGAGAACACGATAAAACATAATTTTGTAAATGTTTTATCGAACTTTGTTTTTGTATATGTTCCTTCCATTGAAACGTAGGAGTAATTTGCTAGAGTGTATTAAAATAATTTTGAATAGAACGCATTAGTAATGCTTGAATTAGTAATATTGGTACTATTTATGCTATTATTATTTGTTTTACACTGTTTGGTGTGTTGTATTAGAACTTGTCTTTTCAATTTTGATATATTTAAACAAAAGTTTTTTTTTTTAAAAAGGATTGCATATACATTCTAAGATTCATCCGGGATCTAGCATGGATTCAATATATGTTATGTTTTGTCTCAATTTATGTGACACATATAGAATTTAGATAATCAATCATATTTTTAATATGTATTTAGATAATTTAATTTGTTAACTATTGTAATTTATAATATTTTTAATGTAATTTTCAAATAATATACGTTACTTTTCTTATCCAAGCTTTTGTGGCATTGATAGTGAATTATATTTTTAAAATAATTTAAGTTTTTAATTATTGTGATTTATAATACCTTTCTTCTATTTCAATATAAGTGACACTAATATAATTTCGAGAATCAACCAAATATTTTATATCTTTTAAATTTTTTAAGTTGTTAATTATTGTAATTTATATTATTTTTATGAATTTTTTTGAGATATATAACAGATAAAAAATTATTTTTAGATTTTTTAAGTTGTTAGCTATTGTAATTTATAATACTTTTTATGTAATTTTTGAATAATTTATGTTACTCTCCTTGTTCAGAGTTTTGTATCGTCGATAGATAATTATATTTTTTAAATAACTTAATTTTTTAAATATTGTGATTTATAATATTTTTTCTATTCCAATTTAAATGGCACAATGTTTAATGAACATAATAATTAATTAGGGGTGAAATAGTAAAATCACGATTGAAGCAGCGAAACATAAATATCTTAAATGACTTACAACAACTAACTAGAAGTGACAAAAAAAAATTACTATAAAAAATTATGTGAAAAAAATTTAAGTGAACCTCATATAAGACGTTAAGTTAATTTAAAACATCAAGAGTTAATTTATTATTTTTATATCTATTTTACCTTTATTATTAAATTTTATTAATTTTTTAATACTCAAGTGACATATAATAATTGATTAGGGATGATATTCAGTAAAACTATGGTTGAAACAGCTGAAGCAGATATGTGATAAATATCTATTTTATTTTTTAATTAAATATTATTAATTTTTTAATACATAAATAATTTATAATAATTAATTAGAGGTGATATAGTAAAACCACAGCTGAAGCAGACATGTCATAAATATTTATTTTATTTTTTTCTAATTAAATATTATTAATTTTTAATAAGTAATGACTTATAATAATTAATTATGAGAGATATATTAAAATCAAGGATTGAATATATTAGTATTAATTTTTCAATACATAAATGACTTATAATAATTAATTAGGGTGATATAGTAAAATCATGGTTGAAGCAGCTAAAGTAGATATGTCATAACTGTCTATTTTATTTTTTAATTGAATATTATTTATTTTTAAATATATAAATAACTTATAATAATTAATTAGGGGTGATATAGTAAAATCATGGAGTAAGCATCTATTTAAGCAAGCATGTTCAAACCCTCTCTTCTATATAAATTATTACTAATAAATATTATTGATTTTTAAATATATAAATAACTTATAATAATTAATTAGGGGTGATATAGTAAAATCAGGGAGCAAACATCCATTGAAGCAAGCATGTTGAAACCCTCTCTTCTATGTATACTAGAGGAGCATGACCCATGTCAGCACGGGCCCAACTTTAAGATATTTATTTATCTTTTCAATCTTGATATGTTTAAATAAAAATTTTAATAAAAGGATTGCATATGTTTTCTAGGATTCATCCGGAATCTAGCATGAGTTCAACATATGTTATTTTAATATGTATTTAGATAAATTAAGTTGTTAACTATAGTAATTTATAATATTTTTTATTTAATTTTTAAATTAATATACGTTACTTTTCTTGTCCAAATTTTTGTGGCTTTGATAGTCAACTATATTTTAAAAATAATTTAGGTTTTTAATTATTGTGATTTATAATACTTTTCTTCTATTTCAATTTCAGTGATACTAATATAATTTCAAGAGTCGACCAAATATTTTATTTCTAGTATTTTTCTTGTAATTTTTTTTGAAATATATAACATATTAAATTATTTTTAGATATTTTAAGATGTTAACTATTGTAATTTATAATACTTTTTATGTAATTTTTGAGATGTCCAGATTTTTGTGTCGACGATAGCCAACTATATTTTTTAAATAATTTAAATTTTTGATCATTGTGATTTATAATATTTTTTCTATTTCAACTTATGTGACACAATGGTTAAATTATCATTATAATTAATTAGAGGTGATATAGTAAAATGTAATTATTATTATTTATTATTTTTATTATGTGTTGATTCAAGAAAAATTTGGAAACATTTAGAAATTTGTTGAATGTTACAAATGTTAATAATCCATTTGGTGCTTCTTTATTTCTCTACATTTATTTCTTGTGTGTTTTTACTCTTTTGCCCTTTGAGTATATGTAGTAATTTTATTTTTTTTAAAACTGTATTTTTTTAAAATCACGATTGAAGCAGCAGAAATCAGGCAATTTTTAATTTTTTTTGTTAATTATTTTTATTTACAATACTTTTTATTTCATTTTCAATAATATATGTTGATTTATATCTTCTTTTGTCCCGTCCTAATTTATGTGGCACTAATATAATTTTGATAGTCAATCAAATATTTTATGTTGATATATCATTTTGTTATTCTTATTTTTCTAATACATAAATAACTTATAATAAGGAGTGATATAGTAAAATCATCGTTCGAAATATGAAAATTTAATTTAAAACATTATGAGTTAATTTTGCATTTTATGTCTATTTTATTTTTATTAAATACTATTTATTTTCTTAATACCTAGATGACTCATAATAATTAATTAAAAACGATTGATTATGTTATTACTATAAAAATTAATATAATTTTATTATATCCAATAGTAATCATCGATAATTCACCAAAATAGTATATTAATTAAATACAGAATGCTATATTTTCATATGCAAAATATCATATTATTAAACATTATTGGATAGTGCATTATATCTATCTTTCACAATAATAAAAATTTACTATATATCTTTTTTTATTTCTTTTTGACTTGATACATATTGACCCAACACAAATTCTAAGAAAATATTCATTAGAAATTTATTTTATTAAATTAAATTTATTAATTTTGTACTTTAAAAATTTAAAGTTAAGTTTAAATATTAGTATTTCTATATAAAAAAAATAATTTTAAAATTAAAATTTAATAAAATAAATAAATAAATAAAAAGATTAATTTTCTACATAAAAGTCAATTAAAATAATAAAATTAATTTACTTTAAATATTTAGTTGCAATTAATTAAGATAATTTTTTATTTTGTCATGATTTATGGTGCACCGATAAAATTTTGAGAGTTGATTAGAACTTTTATCTATTTTTAAAAAAGTATTTTAACTTGTTAATTATTGTGATTTATAATAATTTTTACGTAATTATCAAATAATATATTTACTCCTTGTGTCTCAATTTATGTGGCTTCAATACAATTTTGAGAATCAACAAAAAAATTTTATATCTTTTAAATATTTTAAGTTGTTAATTATTATGATTTGAAGTAATTTTTCTTTTATCTCAATTTATGTGGCATTGCTAAAATAATGAGAGTCAATAAAATTTCTATATGTCTTTTACATATTTTAAGTTATTAATTATTGTGATTCATGGTAACAAATTAGTTTTGAACATGATAGCCAATTAAATAAATAAAATAATTTACTTCCAATATGTAGGTATAGTTAATTAATATGAATTAATAGAATATATTAAATATTTAAACCATTATGATGAAACAATGGAATTATTATACTCCCTCCGTCCCATTTTACTCGTTCCAAATTTTCTAATTTGTTGTCCCATTTTCCTTATCCTTTTTTACTTATCAAGACAAGACATTTTTTTCCCCATTATACCCTTAGTGTAATTGATTACTCCTTATTATTAGCATTCTTGAAAAATGTTGCAAAGAGGAATATCATTAAGAGTACACCATTAAGAATATAAATGGTGTTTTGGCATTAGCCACCCATCAATATTGGAACTAACAACAAGACACAATTAAGAGGGGGAAAAATGGTAAAGTTATATTACCAATCATTGTTTTCTTGATAGCTGTGTCATCCTAATTTGGGATGGGTAAAATGGGACGGAAGGAGTATATTGGGGCATGGTATGTAATTAAGTGGAAGTGGAGGAGTTTTTTAGTAATTGCATGAGAGGTGGTCGAAACCACCTCTTCTATATAATACTAGAGGAGCATGACCCGTGTCAGTACGGGTCCAATATTAAGATATTTTGATTATGTATAATAAGTAGATTGATGTTAATTCGAATTATGAATTATAAAAAACTAGAGGTGGTATGAGTGGTGGTCGAAACCACCTCTTCTATAAAATAGAAAAGATATAGAAGATACTCCCATAGCAATGAAAAGTCCAGGAGAAGCAAGAGTTGAATAGGCACAAAAGAAGAAACAGCCAAACCAAATAGGTAATTTTCTGCATCTCTAGTTCTATGCTAGAAAACAGTATTCATTAATTATATTGTCTTATACCTTAAGTTGAAGGACATCACATTTGGATAACCCTTTTACTTAACTCTTGAGATTCCTAGTCATCGCTATTTTTTCTGTTATCATTGAGTGTTCGATATTTATATTAAGGTCTACTCACCGTATGATAGAACTAATGTGCTTTCCATTATTTTAATGAGTGTATCCATCCTGATTATTTATCGATCAAATTAGTTTCTTTTTTCTACAGGTTTTGACTGGACATATTGGGTTCTTTTCATCAAGTAACACTAGTGTATAGTAAAAAAATTTTGTTATTGCTTTGCCTTTACTTTTTAACTCAATAATAATAATATATAATACCTACATCCATGAATTGAAATTTAAAAGAATGTGTCTTTTATTTTAGGAATTACAGTTGAAGAAAGAGGGATGGCACACTCCATTGAGGTCTCTCTGCTCTCTCTCTCTCTCTTTCAACTATACAAAGTAATTAGTTTTTTAATTTCATTAGCCCACTTTTCTTTTGGCAATTATGTTAGGCTCATTCACTCTAAAAATATTTTTATAAGGTCTAATATTATTCATTTAAGGTCAAACTCGTATGGTTTTCTCAGAAAACCTCTCATTTAATACCTCTCTCATTTTTGAAGACTTTAAAAGACACCAGAAACAATAGATATTGATTATGAATCAATTCATTTCTCTATGTAATTTGCTATTTCAATATTTCATTCACAAGAGAGATATTGTATAGAATCAAATTAGGGAATATGAGATACACATGTTAAGATGACTCTTGTATACGTTTAAGTTTTAAACTAATAGTTCTGATGAAATTTGAGTGTCTGTATTTATCTTTTATAAAATATATTTTCTCCGTTGTAATTTGTTCGTCTGATTTTAATTTGACTTGAATTTTAAAAAAGTAAAGAAAACATTTGAATCTTGTTATATATATATCAAAATATCTTTTTATTTTATGATCTTAAATATATCACGTAAAACATTTCTCTTCTCTTTTTTCACTCTCTTCGTTTTTATACATCAATTTTTCTAGCTTTCTTCTTTAGTTGATCTGATTGTGCCAAGTTTTTTTAATCAATTTCTTGTTAAATAATGAATTTTACTTTAAAAGACACCAGAAACAATAGATATTGATTATGAACCAATTCATTTCTCTATGTAATTTGCAATTTCAATATTTCATTCACAAGAGAGATATTGTATAGAATCAAATTAGGGAATATGAGATACACATGTTAAGATGACTCTTGTATACGTTTAAGTTTTAAACTAATAGTTATGATGAAATTTGAGTCTGACTATGTATTTATCTTTTATAAAATATATTTTCTTCGTTGTAATTTGTTCGTTTGATTTTAATTTGTCTTGAATTTTAAGAAAGTGAAGAAAATATTTGAATCTTGTGATCTTATATATATATATAAAAATATTTTTTTATTTTATGATTTTAAGTATGTCAGGTGAAAAATTAAAATTAAACAATTGTAAAAAAAAAAAATACGTTTTTTTAAAAGCGACTAAAAAAAGTAAGACAAAATAAAGGGGTACGTTTTAACTTTGGTGGACATTTTTTATCACATAACAGTACCGTCCGATTTGGTAAAAAACCTACACGCATCCGGTGTATACACCAAATTAATGTTTTTAACCCTAGTTATGTAATTAAATTAAGTAAAATACATATTGATTAAAGATGGTTAAGTAACATGAACTTTAAATTCAAAAATATGACATGCATGCATTGGCTTGATATATGCATCGGGTACGTGTAAGTTTTTTCCGTCCGGTTTTGATTGATGCAACATAGGATTCGACGAAAAACAATCAAAATGTAAACAAAATAATGAGTATTAAAAGAACGGTAAAGGGTCAAAACTATCTTTAAATTATTTGAAATGAAGCAAAAATATTTTCCATTTATTTTTATCTCTAAAATACCATTTCATTTATATTTTGGCTTTAAAATACTTTTCTATTTAATTTTTGGCTAAAAAATATCCCTCACTTTAACAGAGTGTCACCAAACACACCTCGTGAAAAAAATTGCCATATGTCTAGTCTAAGTCAACATTTTATTTACGAAAAAGATCAAACTACCCCTGAACTATCCGCAATGGAGTAAAAATATCCCTCTGTTATTTTTTGACTAAAAAATATTAATCTATTTATTTTTTGGCTCGAAAATACCCCTACTTTAATGAAGTGTCACCTAGCACACAATGTGAAAAAAAATTACCACATCAACATCTCATTTAATACCCAACCGACCCACTTAACCATTCAACTTAATATCCCATTTAATACCTATATCTAATCTATCTTTAAAAAATCCATTACGTCTTCACTTATACTCTCCCAAAAATAAAATCAATGAAGACTAGGGATTTTGAGGAAAAAGATACCTCGGTTGAACTCTTTCATATTCTTTGACATGACAAAGATTGATCGAGTTTTAACTCATGTACTAAGGCCTTTCTTACTCTCAAAATCCCTAATCTGCAACGATTTATTTTGGGAGAGTTTAAGTGAAATGAAGGGTGAATCCTTATTTATCTTTAACTTATGAAGACGGGGTTGAAGGTTTTGAAAATGGGTCGAGTATGGGTTGGATGGTTAAGTGGTTCAGTTGAGTATTAAATGAGATGTTGACATGGATTGGCCATGTGACAACTTTTTTCGTGTGGTGTACTTGGTGGCCATCCATTAAAGTGAGCAGTATTTGTGTGCCAAAAAATAAATTGAGGGGTATTTTTGAGTCAAAAATATAAATGGAGGATATTTTTGCTTCATTTCGAATAGTTTAGGGATAGTTTTGGCCCTTTTTCGTAAATGAGATGCCGACTTGGATTGACAATATGGCCATTTTTTTCCACATGGTATGCTTGGTGGCACTCTGTTAAGGTGAGGGCAGGGATGGATGTAGAGTTAAACGTGCGGGTTCCCGGGAACCCACTAACTTTCGTACGGTTCTTGAATTTATATTGAAAAGAACTAGTAAATATATAAGAATTATAAGTTGGAAACCCACAAACAAAGTGTGTTATTGATTTAGTGGTAAAAATTATAAGTTAGGAACCCACAACCTTTAAATTCTAGATCCGTCTCTGGGTGAGGGGTATTTTTTGAGTAAAAAAAAATGAAGTATATTTTTACTCTATTTTAAATAATTCAGGGATAATTTTCACCCTTTTATATTAAAAGAATAAATAAAATAAATGTTTTAAAATGTCCTACTCTTTTCCATTACAGATAGAAGAAAGGAGGGAAGCGGATCATTTAAGTGGGATAAATGAAAAAAATGGACAAGATTCATCAGGATCACAACCAAGGGAAATTGTTAATCGAATCTCTGGAATGTTTAAGGGTTTGGATAACTCGTCTCTTAAATCGTGTACGATATTCAAAGTAAATGTGGGGCTACGTGAATCAAATCCAGGTGCTTATACACCAAAGATGGTTTCTATAGGTCCTTACCATAGGAAAAATCCTAAGCTTCGTCCAATGGAAAAGTACAAAGTATTATACCTACAAAGGTTTCTTAAACGACAAGAGGGGCTTGATCTGGAAAGTTGCATCAATGAATTGGAGGAATTGAAGGAGGAAGCACTAAAATGTTATGATGATATAGAAGACCTCAAGAAAGACACGAGTCACACTGATCAATTCTTGCAAATGTTATTGCTTGATGGTTGTTTTGTGGTTGAGTTTATTCGAGAGCTACATGAAGTGTATCCTCCAGAAGAAGAAAAAATTATCGATACTAGTATTGGTTGCATACAAGTGAATCGAGACTTGGTGTTACTAGAGAATCAACTTCCCTTCTTTATCCTCGACAAGCTTCATCACATGACAAAGCATGATAAAGAATTACCATTCGCAATAATGGCGAAATATTGCTTTCCTATTAACTTGCCAAAAGGGACTGATGAAGCACTTCTAGAGATACATAACAATGCTAATGCTGGAAATATCAAACATTTACTTCATCTAATACACATGTCATGGCAGGGGGATCCTAACACAGATCCTTTGGAAATAATTAGGTCAGAGTCGAATCATAAGGGCAATAAGGTCATGTCAAATGCAACAGAGCTTTCTGAAGCTGGGATTAGCTTCAAAAGCTTCGGAAATATATATAGATCGTATGAAGAAGATGATATTGGGGATACAAGTTTATTTGATATAAAGTACGAGAATGGACTGTTGAAAATCCCTCGTCTTCAAGTAGTTGATAGTACTGAGTCAAATCTGAGAAATCTCATTGCTTTTGAGCAACAATCTAATGTGCCTCATAAATATTTTAGTGATTTTGCAATTTTTATGGATCATCTTATCGACTCAGAAAAAGATGTGAGTTTGCTTCGCCAGAAAGGAATCATTGTGAACAGGATAGGAGAAGACAAAGAAGTGACTAGAATCTTTAACAAAATTGGAAAAGGGGTCTATGTTCCCGACGACTTCTTTACCAATAATGAAGAATACAGAAAAATAATTCAACATTGTGAAAAAACTTCGAACAAAATGAAGGCAAGTTTGGTGCGGAATTATTTTAGCAGTCCTTGGGTAGGAGCTTCAACTGTGGCAGCCATCGTTCTCCTCTTACTCACAGCTATACAAACTGTTCTAGCTTTCACAGGCGGAGTTAAATAAGTGATAGTTGTGTTAATGATTGTTTGAATGTCTAGTGTTTCCTCATAACTCCTTGCGTGTAATTGCATGTGTTGATGAGCTAGTTTTTCATTTATTCTATTTTAACCCCTTCTGTAATTGGTTTTGTTGTTAAGTGCTAATAATCGATCTATTTCAAGTATCTATTAGTCTTTTGGGGTCATTAATTGTGTTCTTCCTTCTTTTCAAAATATGATTCGATTATACATTGGTCTGAATTAACCAAAAAAACAAATAAAATTGAATGTGAGTTTCAAATTCACTCAAAAAACTTCAACATTTATTTGAAAGTTATATATATTTCCAAATACATTTTTTAAACTTCTTTGTAAAAAATACCATATACTTTTTTATATCAAATTAAGCCTATTCTAAATAATTTCACTATGTGTTTATTTAATTCAAAGTATAATTAAAGTATATGGGAGTAAGAAACCAAATTTGTTTGAGAGAAGTACACCAATAATTGGAAGTTGAAGAGAAGTAAATCAACTACTGAAGATTGATAGAAGTGCAACATTAACTGAAGAACAGAGAGAAGTGCTCCAACACAAAAGAAAAAAATTAAAGAAAACGTTCCAACCAAAACAAGAAAAAATGGAAGGCTCGAGAGAAGTGCACCGAAACAACAATAAAAATAGCGTTCGGAGGAAAAAATACAATGAAAAGGTCATGAAAAAGATTTTGAAAGGAAGTTATAATTTTAATCATGCAAATGCATATATTAAAAACCATTGCATTGCTCATACCATCATTTGCCATATATTAGTGCATATTTAATATACAAAGCTAATACATGCATTATGTAAGACTATGCTTGTCAAACGGGTCGGGCCGAGTCAACTCGAAACCGTCCCATCAAGTTTATCTGGGTTCTGGGCCGGATTGATACCTGACCATTTTTAACGGGCCGATTCGGTATCGGGCCCAACAGTAATTTTTACTCAAACAAATTGGGACCGGCCCAGTTAAACATAACCCGGTCCAAACTGGTCCACACCAGTCAAATCCGGTCAAAGCTTAAAAAAATTGAAATTAAATGTTTTTTTCAATATACACCATATATACCCACCTATATACATTTTAAATACGTTAAACAATGTAAATATAGCATATATACGCTAAACATATACTACTTTAGTAAATATATACACATGTATACGTTAAATATATACTATTTTAAAGTCTATAGAAAATATATACACATATATACGTACAATATAATATATGTACTACTTTAAATAATATACATACAACATATATACACTATATATATACTACTTTTGAATACATATACACATGTATACATTAAATATATACTACTTTAGAGTCTATAGAAAATATATACACATATATATGTACATTATAAGATATGTACTACTTTAAATAATACACTTACAGTATATACACATGTAAACGTAAAATATATACTACTTTAGAGTCTATAGAAAATGTATACACACATATACGTACAATATAATATATGTAATACTTTAAATAATATACATACACTACTAAAAAAAAGAGGAAAACCGACCACAAGTGGTCAGTTTTCCTCAATTTTCGACCACAAAACTGAGCAAGCGCGTGGTCAGTAAAACTATGACAACTTTTTAAAAACCGACCACATGTGGTCGGTTTT
>NC_061115.1:18420952-18466734 GCF_002878395.1 Capsicum annuum
AAAATTCATTATTATTTTATTAAAATAAAAAAAATAATTTAAAAAAAAATAAATAAACCGACCACAAGTGGTCGTTTTTTTTTTAAAAAAATTACTTAATTAATTTTAATAAAACCGACCAATCTTTTAAAATTAATTAATTAATTTAAAGAAAACCGACCACTTAATTAATTAATTTTATAAAAACCGACCACAAGTGGTCGGTTTTCTTTAAATTAATTAATTAATTTATAAGAAAATCAACCACATGTGGTCGGTTTTTTGTAAAAATTCTCAAAAAAGGGACCATATGTTGTCGGTTTTTTTGATAATTTTAAAAAATATTAAAAATTTCTAAAATACAAATATTAAAAATTAAATTATTTACAATACAGTCCACCAATCATTTACAAACATTAAAAATCAAATCAAATAATTTACAATACAGCCCACCAATCATTTAATATACAATCAGCCAACCACCATAAGAATACAAACATTAAAAATCAAATTATTTACAAAATTTATCGAGATTCCAAATCCAAACTATAAAACATACAAAAGACTAAAAACTAGAACTCATCATCTGGATCTTCATTCTCAGCCTCACCCATTCTATTATAAATATTTCGTTGATATATCCAGCTATAATCAGGTTCCATCTACACAATCAATCACATTCAAATAATTAGTTCAAGTCACAAAAGTTCACATTTTAAATACCTACAACTAAACATTTTCAAGTCACTAATTCACTTCACAAGTTACCTAACTAAACTTAATTCAAAATGAAAAGTTCACGTTTCAAGTATCTACACTTAAACATTTTGGAGTAACTAATTCACTTGTCAAGTGACCATAGTTTACTAAAATGAAAACGCAAATTCACATTTCAAGTACCTAAATTCAAAACAAAAGTCACTAATCCATAATTCAAGTACCTAAACATTTTCAAGTTACCAACCTAAACTAATTTCAAAAAAAAAAGTTCACATTTCAAGTACCTACACTTAAACATTTTCAAGTCACTAATTCACTTCACAGGTTGTCAAACTAAACTTAATTCAAAATGAAAAGTTCACGTTTCAAGTACCTACACTTAAATATTTTCAAGTCACTAATTCACCTCTCAAGTGACCACACTTTACTAAAATCAAAACGCAAGTTCACATTTCAAGTACCTAAATTCAAAACAAAAGTCATTAATTCGTAATTCAAGTAACTACAATTAAACATTTCAAGTCACTAAATTACTTCACAAGTTACCTAACTAAACTAAATTCAAAATGAAAAGTTCACATTTCAAGTACCTACAGATAAACATTTTCAAGTCACTAATTCACTTCACATGTTACTAAACTAAACTTAATTCAAAATGAAAAATTTACATTTCAAGTACCAACACTTAAAAATTTTCAAGACACTAACTCACATCTCAAGTGACCACACTTAGCTATATTCAAAACACAAGTACATCTTTCAAGTAACTACACTTAAAAAATTTCGACTCACTAATTCACTTCTCAAGTGACCACACTTAACTAAATTCAAAACATAAGTCCACATTTCAAGTACCTAAACTAAAATCTTTTCTAGTCATTTATTCACTTCTCTAGTGACCACACTTGACTATATTCAAAAAACAAGTTCACCTTTCAAGTAACTATAATTAAACATTTCAAGTTTCAGAGTCACTTCACAAGTTACCTAACTAAACTAAATTCAAAATGAAAAGTTCACATTTCAAGTACCTACACTTAAACATTTTCAAGTCACTAACTCACTTCTCAAGTGAAAACACTTAACTAAATTTAAAACACAAGTTCACTTTTCAAGTACTTACACTTAAACATTCTCGACTCACTATGTAATAACTGTACCTTTTTCTTAGCTTGAAATCATCTCAAGGATGTTAGAACTTTTTTTGAAATATAAATCCATTTCTGTACATGTGGTTTTTTTAGATTTTCACTTTCTATCATGTGGAAAATTTAATAACTTTTCCGTCGATATAAAATTCACCCAAATCTGATAAAAGGCCAAGAAGTTATAACTATTTCAAGTTCCCTTCGTAAAACAGTGCTATATTGGTTAGTAATGCGCCGCGCCACAAGCTGAAATGACAATTGTCCTTTTCCAGTTTCTCAGCGCGATTTTCCCCGCGATGCGCCAAAGTTCCAGGTCACAAAAGAGGAGGCAACGCGATGGCTCCGCGTTGCGCCATCCCTCAATTTCCCAATTGTCAAAATCCAGTGACACAACGTGATTTCCTCTATGTCGCACCAAGGTTCTAATTTGAGAAATTTTACTGAAATTAAATGATGCGTCTAGGGTTAAAGGGGTCAACTTCCCACCCCTATTTAAGCCCTTTAACATGTGATTTAGCCACTTTTCACCCAAAATATACTAGTTCTCTCAAAAACCTCTCAAGAATAAGCTAGGGTTCCAATTGGGGATTCAATTTTAAGAAAATCTCTCCATCAAACTTCATGAAATCACGAACTAAGGTATGCATAGTTCTCATTCATGGACTCCTTTCATCCATGAAGCCCAAGAATCCTTTTTTCTAAATTAAAGTTTATGAATTTCTTTGTGAATTTCATGATTGGGTTGCTTTTGTTCATGTTAATAATGTGTAATTTAATTCTATTCCATGATTGGGTAATAAAATCTATGTGGGTGGATTGACATAGATATGGATTCATGCAAACCTATGATGAAACCCTTGAATGATGAAATTAGAATTGAACCATGATGTTTAATTGTTGTAAAATGTTGTTTACACATACTATGCCTATCATGTGTTTGATTAAATGCATATATGAAGGAAAAGTGCCCAAATTAGTATGATATCATGAAATCCCCATGTATGTACAAGTTAATGCCTATCACCTGTTTTGATGAAATGCTTCAATAAATGAATTATGGATTATGGTGATCATTATGTGTTCAAGTAAGTCAAGCTCTGTCATTTTCCTTCTATCGAGTCCTGGGGGTATTTGTACCCGAAATATTAGCTGTGTGCCTAGATCCATGTCATGTTTTCAAGATACTCTCAGTCAATCTATGAATCCTTAGACTTCAGACAGTCTTATGACTCAGGAAATCTCCATGATCTCATGAACTCAGTCAGTTGTCAGATATCAGTAGTATTTCGTCAGTCAATGGAATTTAGTAACTCAGTCCATGTACAGTTCAGTTAATCATGTTCAGAGTCTAATCAGATGGGAGTAGGAATTAGCACCGAATGAACCCAAGGATGGGAACTCACCTATTATATGAGGGTGTGATTCTTAGAAGCAATTCTTGCATTCCAGAACTATGTAGCCAGCATAGGTTGAGACATCATAGCCTTCTATATGAGGATAGATGAGGTGGCTTAACCTGTTATATAAGGGTTCCCACCATTCTCACTAGAGTTACCTGTTATATAAGGGTTACTTACACGTTGTCCTTACCATTGGCGCAGTATTGACACCCTTCTAATCAGGGCACAAATTAGACCCCAGCTCAGCTATTATAGCGCATATGAGGCATGTCAGTTTAATGACTACCTCCCATAGTTTCAGTATCAATCTCAGTAAAAGAACTCAGATAGTTCTTCAGATTTCAGGACTGTCAGATACAGTCAACTCAGTTTAGTAAAGGAACTCAGATAGTTCCATCAGATTCAGGACTATTAGATACAGTCACCCATGTTATCGGTTATCAAATTATATCAGTTATCAGTATGTCATGTTATCAGTATTCAGATCCAGTAATCCTGTTATCTCGATATCAGTGTCAGTTATTATGTCTCATGCATGTATTCTCATGTTCATGATAGTCAGCCAGTTATTATTATTGTTCATGCATATGAACCCCATGCATTTAGCCTACCTCACATGCATACTATTACATTCAAAGTACTGATGCATTCATACTATGGTGTCTTATACCATAGGTTCAGAGACGCGAGCTCCAGAGCAGCAGTAGATTCCAGTCTCAGTAGTCAGAGTTTTAGCAGTGAGTCCTCATCATTCGAGGACGATATTATGAGTTATCGCATTAGTTAGTTTATTAGTTGGAGTTAGTTGGGGACATGTCCCATCAACTCCTCATTCATACAGTTCAGTCAGTTGGAGGCTTTCTAGACTATTATGTTCAGACAATTATTCCAGTTTTGTTTTAGGTATCTCATACCCCACAAAATGTTATGACTTACCAGCTATGTTCAGTTTGAACCTTATGGCCTTGTAGTTCATGTTTCCACATTATTCAGTATTTTAAGCAGTATCCCGATACAAATATCAGTCATGGGTTAGATTGTGGTCCTTCAGGTCATGAGCACCGTGTAGCATTTCGGGTACCAAATTCGGGGTTACACACTAACTCACTTCTCTAGTGACCACACTTAACTACATTCAAAACACAAGCCCACCTTTAAAGTAACTAACTTAAACATTTTTTATTTACTAATTCACTTCTCAAATGACCACACTTAACTAAATTCAAAACACAAGTCCACATTTCAAGTACCTATACTTAAACATTTTCAAGTCACTTATTCACTTCTCTAGTGACCACACTTAACTAAATTCAAAACACAAGTTCACCTTTCAAGTAACTACACTTGAACATTTTCGAATAACTAATACACTTCTCAAGTGACCACACTAAAGTAAATTCTACACATTCATGACAATTCATATGTCAAAAGTCAAAACTTTATTTACCTATTAACTTTGTAGGTCTAAAAACCTAATGTTACCTCCTATATTGTGTAACTCTCTCATTACAACTTCCTAATAATCACATTCTTGCAAATTTGTACCTACTATCACAAAAAGATAATGCACATTAATAATATAATTTCTTCAATATTAAAATGTACACCAATAATAAGTTATCCAGTAAACTTCCATAACAAAACTAAGATTAACTTACAAAACATTACATACTCAAATTAATGTCGCTGATCCATTGAGCATTCAAGATGCATTATAAGGCAAAAAAAAAGAAAATCAAGTTACTCTTAGTCAAACTTATTCTAGTCTAATTGTAGGTGTAAAATGGAGCAAACTTAACATCACGTAATCAATGAAAATGTATACACCTTGAGGCATTGTTAAGATTAATAAAACTAACTCAATAACTCTAAAATGCTCACCAAAATAGATTTCAGGATAAATCTGTTCATATTATGATACATGGAAGGCAACTCAAATTTGTAAGATCAAAGTTTAAATAATCCCAGGCCATAAACTTTTATGCTAATACTATTTTAACTTAAGGAATACAGCGTTAGCTGTATCTTACATAGTACTATTTCCTCTAAAAAGTCTACACTAGAATACTGACGACAAGATAGTTTTGACAAGACAATTTCTAGTAACACAGTATTTTAATTTATAGCAGGACAGAGTCAAATGTATATAGATCAAAAAGGAAAACAGAATATAAATGGAATACTTCTCAAGTGACCACACTTAACTAAATTCAAAACACAAGTTCAAATTTCAAGTATCTACACTTAAACATTTTCAATTCACTAACTCACTTCTCAAATGATCACACTTAACTATATTCAAAACACAAGTCCAACTTTCAAGTAACTACACTTAAATATTTTTCGACTCACTAATGCACTTCTCAAGTGACCACACTTAACTATATTCAAAACATAAGTACACATTTCAAATACCTACACTTAAATATTTTCGACTCACTAACTCACTTCTCAAGTGACCACACTTAACTCAATTCAAAACACAAATCCACATTTCAAGTACCTACACTTAAACATTTTCGACTCACTAACACACTTCTCTAGTGACTACGCCTATATTCAAAACACAAGTCCACATTTGAAGTAGCTACACTTATACATTTTCGACACACTAACTCACTTCTTTAGTGACCACACTTAACTATATTCAAAACACAAGTCCACCTTTCAAGTAACTATACTTAAACATTTTTGACTCACTAATTCACTTTAGTAAATTCAAAACACAAATTCACCTTTCAACTACCTAAGCTTAAACATTTTTGAGTCACTAATTAACTGCTCAAGTGACCACACTTTAGTAAATTCAATTGACAAGTTCACATTTCAAATATCTAAACTTAAAATATTTTCAAGTCACTAATTGAATAGTCAAGTGACCACACTTTAGCAAATTCAATTGAGATGAGATGCACTAGAGGAAAAAGAAATATTCTAAGGAAATAAGATGTTTAACACACTAATAATGTACCTCGGATTGAAAGAAAATTTCCACAAAGTTGATTGAACATAAAAAAGGTAAATATAGCATTGACCTCCCAACCAACAGTCAGAGAACTTGTTCTTGAAATGGCCAAGTAAACTGAAATACGTCCACTTCCATTATCACGTGTTTCCATTAGGATAAATGATCATTTTCCTGTATCACGTTGATAAATACATTCAATATTATAATTCGGATCATTTAGGACAAACTTTGTTTAAAATGATTCACTATGTAGTGTCTTTTCTTACACAGAAAATGTCCATAATTCCTTAATTAAGATATATACAACAAGCCACAATTTACTACTATTTTAATAACATAATTTGACTGGTCAGTCAGATGACAAAAATAGTGTGAATGACATGATTCAAGAAAGGAGATTTAGTATATTGACTTTAATTTCTGCATAGAACAATAGCACAAGAAAAGGTAAAGAGTAATCACTTTAATAAGCATTCTTCAATAGAAAAATAATGCATTAGTGAGGATTGAGATATGTCTTACCATTTATAGCCACTAGGTGTGGGAGGCGCCGGAGGCGTCTAGTGAGAGGAGATTCACTGGTCAATGGCAGAGCGAAGGCTGGTTCATCCGGTGGCGGAGGCTGGCAGCGCTGAAGACGAAGAGCCCTCGACGAGCAGCGACGGGTGGACTGTTTAGTTGGTTGCCATTTGGTGGTTGCATAGAGATGATGGTGGCGATGGCTGAGAAGCAGCGACGTTGCCATTGATGGTGAAGAGGTCTTAGAGAGAAAGAGAAGGGTAGAGAGAGGGAAAACATGGATGAAATGAGGAGATTAGGGTTAGGTTTTAGGAATTTTTCATTTAAAAGGAAAGAATAGGCTCCTTTAATCCCAGCTGTCCGATCAGTTTTTGATCGACGGTTGAGATCTAGAGGTTGAGAATTTAATTAGGATTTGACTAAAATTTAAAAATTGAATCACAAATTGATTATGATTGTAATAAATTGGCTACAATTATAATGAACTAAATAAAATAGACTAAAATTGTAAGAACTTGGATAAAATTGGGTTAAAAGGTAAATAAATTGAGTCTAATTAGATACAATTTGTCTAGAATTGTAATAAATCGGGTAAACTTAATTTAAAATTGTTATGAATTGGCACAATTGAGTTAGAAAATACACAAATTTAAAAAATGCCCGTTATTTCAATAATAATAGATAATGTATTTTGTATAATAATTGTGAATGTGCATGTTTACAAAAAATAATAAAATATTATATTTGAATTGATAATAGTAAAAAATGGTAAGATTATGACTGTAAATGTAAAATAAAATAAGCATGTTTATATGTGCTTACATACATATATATAAAATAATAAAATACTTTATACATTTTTTAAATCATAAAATGTAGCTTGTTGAAAATTATTTGATACCAAAATAATGCGTAAAAATATTAATATTAAAGGTTAAATAATTTTGACAAAATAGCAGCCTAAGAGAGCATGGAGAGGTCAAAATTGGGTGTCAACACTTCCAAATACGCACTATATACATCGATCACATACACGATTATTTTACTACCCCATAATATACATCGGCTAGTTTATCTTATGTTATTATACCTTTAACAGTATACTATATATCACCTTAATCGATCGCATGATATCAACATATTCAATATATAACTGGATATATTTCGTTAGCTTTAATTTTAACTACGTATTACGTACATCACATCCACAAGTATATTACCTTATAATAGAACACGCTCATTATATTCTGGTGAATTATTAATTATATATTCCATTATTATGATTGCAAATACGTACTATAAACATCAACTTTCAAATACGTACTATATAAACATCAGTTTTCAACTTTCAAATATGTACTATAAACATCATTTTTCAATTATCTATCCCAACGGTATGATATATATATATACGCACACACATATATACACATATTCATTATACAAAGATTATGTATGTTTAACGTCATTTAACGTCTATATAAAGGAAAATATTTATTTTATATATTGAAAGATAAGTAAAAAATAAAGATTACGTTTAACGTAATTTGTATATTATATTTGATATATTTTTTGGTGTAAATTTTGCACAAAATCTAGGATTTATTAATTTTTATTATTATTATTATATTGGTTATTGACTACGTGTAATCAATATATTATTTTTACTACAACTAATAATTGGATTACATAAAGTAAATATTAGATTATATAATTATTTTTTTCAATAATTATTTACTTTATTATTTTTTTTATTTTTATTTTTAATTCCAAACTGACCACAAGTGGTCGGTTTTTAAAAAATATTTTTTTTATTTTAATGAAAAACCAACCACATTTGGTCGGTTTTTAATAATTTATTTATTATTTTATTAAAAACCAATCATAAGTGGTCGGTTTTTACTTTTTTTTTTCATAAAAAATTGACCACAAGTGGTCAGTTTTTAAAAATTATCTTCTTTTTATTTTATTTAAAAACCGATCATATGTGGTCGGTTTTTTAAAATTAATTTTTTTTAATTTCATTAAAGTGGTCAGTTTTTATTTTTTTTGTTAAAAAACCGACCACTAGAAATATATATTTTTTTCAAAAAAAATTATAAACCGACCACAAGTGGTCGGTTTTTTAAAAAGATTAATTAATTTTATTTTAAAAAAATCGACCACATGTGGTCGATTTTTTAAATATTTTTTAATTATAATTTTTTAGAGAAAATCGACCACAAGTGGTTTTTTTTTTTTAATTTGTAAAAGAAATAATAACTAATATAAAAATTATTGAAATTATTATTTTGATATTTTAAAATATAAAAGCGACCACATGTGTTCACTTTTTTACAATTTTTTTTTAAAAAAAAAATTAAAAAATCGACCACATGTGGTTGGTTTGTTTCGACCACATGTGGTCGGTTTCTTCCGACCACATTGTGTAGTCGGTTTGTTCCGACCACATTGTGTGGTCGTTTTTTGCGATTTTTTTTAGTAGTGATACAATATATATACAATATATATATAGTTATTACTACTTTAGAAAACAAATACACATGTATACGTTAAATAAATATACTACTTTAGTGTCGATAGAAAATATATACACACATAACATATACACACTACAATCTACATATTATACTACTTTAAAAACATATACACATTAAATAGATACTATTTTAATATATAAAAAATATATAGATATATATGTAGAATATATACTACTTAAAATATCACTTGAAAGTTGAAACAATATACATACAACATATATACACTATATGTGTACGTTAAATATATATAATTTAGAATCTTTAGAAAATATGCTACTTAATATAATAATAATTTAAGTTTTGAAATTTAAACTTATATTGATTATATGTTTTCATTATATTTGAACTTAAAAGAATTTTTTTTTTTCATATGTGTATATATGTTTGTTATGTTTAATTGTTTATTACTTAGTGTAAAGTTTGATAGTAATATGTTAAAAGAATATAATTCAAACAACAAATTCAATTTAAATGAAAAAAATTACAAACTAAGGAGAGAATGAATATTGTATTTTATTGATTGGAAAATGATCCAAAGCTTATAATTTACATGAATGAAAAATCTACAAATTTCGCATCATTTTTTTTAACTCGTTCATGTTAATATTAACGAAAACTACCATATGATAGTCAAAATCAATGGGGACAAAATCATGCATTGGACTTGATTGTGCTGAGTTCTCCCCTAAAGTTAGAATTTCTTCAATATCCTGTCCGTCTTTCGGCTCCACCTCCATTCCTTGGTTTCTTCATTCCTCTCTAATTCAATCTCTAACGCAAACTAGAATATTCATAACATTTCTTCCCAATGAGTGTCGATTGTCTCCAAGCTGTTGTCGTCCCTGACTAAAAGCGTTTTTCAATGTAACGGTTGACATTTGAACATTCAATATATCTCTAGCTAATCTTAAAAGCACATGATATT
Organism: Capsicum annuum; assembly: GCF_002878395.1. Lineage (NCBI taxonomy): Eukaryota > Viridiplantae > Streptophyta > Magnoliopsida > Solanales > Solanaceae > Capsicum > Capsicum annuum. The sequence goes on from NC_061115.1 coordinate 18,431,152, forward strand.
GTCTTTCATTATTCTTCCACCAATTCAATGTGTTGATCCTTACTTTACAATCCTCTGTCAGCTGTCAAAGATAATACCTAAGCTCTTCTCGATAATTTGTTGTGTATATTGTTGACAAAGAAACTCTGTCCCAAACATTTAAATCATAAGAGTAATCAAGAAAACCACTATGTTTCGGCCTTTTAGAAGATGATGGCTCCTCGGGAGCTTGAGGAGCAACAGTTAGAGTGATATTTATCGGTACAACTATATCAAATAAATTGGCATAATGGTTATATAATTTTTCTATGTAAATGTTCGCCTCACTCATAGCCATAGAAAAATCTAGCTTTTCTTACGGCTCTATCTCTAAGGAATTATAAATAACTGTAATACCCTGTACTTTTACCAAGCTTAAATTCGTCCCAAAAATATGAAAGACTTGCTTTAAAGATGAATACACTTTTATACATGTGGAATTTTCAATATTTTAACTTTTTTATTGTGTGGAAAATTTGATAAGCTTTCCATCGATATAAAATTCACCCAAATCCGATACCCGAACGAAGAGTTATGGCCATTTTAGTAAGACAGTGTACCACTTGAGCCATCAGCACATCGCGGAGCCAGCCAAAATGGCAATTGTCAAGAACCAGTGAGCCTCCGCGATATTGACACTTGGCGCTAAGGCTCAATTTCAGAATTGTCCTTTTCCAGTGTTCCAACATGATACCACCGCGTCGCGGTGAACTTTCAGGTCTCAATCAAGGTGCCAATGCGATTCCACCACGTCTCTCCACCATGCAATTTTCCAGTTGCATGGCGCAATAGTGGCGTGTCGCGCCAGGGGTCCAGATCGAAAAAATTTCATAAAAACTTAAAGTTTCGTCCAAGGGTAAAACAGTCTTTCCCATGGTTTTAATTCCTTTAGATAAGTGATTTAATCCCTATAAATGTTTTAACCCTTCATTATTCACTTTTCCTCCAAAATCAAAAGGTATTTCTCTCTCAAGAAGACAAACCCTAGCTCTCAAGAATCAAGGTCAATCCCAAGAATTTCTCTAAGAACTCATCAAATTAAGGTATGTTAGATGTTCATCCATGGATCCTTACCTTCCATGGAGCCCAAGAATTCTTTTTCAAAATACAAGATTTATCATTTATGAATTCTATGTTTGAATTAGATTGAATTCATGTTCATGGTGTTTTTTGAGTTTTAATCCATGATTTAGATTACAAGTTCAAAGAATTGATTCTAGTATGTGTTGAATTACATAATAGTCATGATAAACCCTTTAATTTGTAAGTTGATTGCTGTAACCATGTTAACCCTAAGTGTTTATGATTTAATGAACCAAGTATGCTTCTTATGCGTTTGATAAATTGTCTATGAGAATGAAATAATGCCATTATAACATGCTAACATGTATTCCCCATTCAAGTACAAGTTAATGCATTGCAAGTGTTTGATGAAATATCTCTATGAATGAATTATCACCAAGTGAACATTGTTATGTTATTCAAGATGACGCTTTGCTTTACTTTTCATGCTATCGAGTCCGGGGGTATTTAATACCCGACAATTTAGATGTTTATCTAGAGTCAGTGTCAGTTATAGAATAGTATCAGTCATGTTATGATCAGTTGTACTCTCAATCCGTTAGAGAACTTAGTAGAACTTAGTCAGTTACAGAATTTAGGAAAACTCAGTAATCTCAGTAACAGTCCAGTTCAGTCCAGTATACTTAGTTCAGTTTCTTTCAGTTGGGAGTAGGATTCATCACCGAGCGAACCTAGGGATGAGGGCATACCCGTTAGTTAGGACTGGGTCCCTAGAAACAATCCCTAAGTTCCAGAACTACGTAGCCAACATAGGTTATGAGATGTTACCCGTTAGATAGGACTGACATACTTAAGGATCACCGCTAGTTTAGGATTGATCTCAAGGGTCACCTGTTGGTTAGGACTAACTCCACAATAGTTGTCTTTACCCATGGCACGATACTGAAACCCTTTCAATTGGGGTTACAAATTGTACCCCAACTTAGTATCTTACCTTATTTGCGCCATGTAGGTTATATGATTACCTCCCACAGTTTCATTTTCATCTTTGGTCTTCAGTATGGAACTCAGTTTAGTTCTATAGAATCAATATTATCAGATACAGTCAATTCAGAATCAGTAATTCAGTTATCAGTAAGTCAGATATCAGTTACTCAGTTATTAGAATTCAGTACTTAGCTTTAGATAGCTTAGTTACAACATGTATATAAACACATAGTATTGCATACTCAGTATTTTCCATAGTCCAGATTATCCATGTACTTACATGTTCTGTTATTCTATATCACTTAGTCAGTTATTGTTCATACATATGAACCCTTGCATTCACTTTACCTCATCTAGCATACCAATACATTCCCACGTACTGACGCATACTTTCCTACGCTATGATGTTTCATATCATAGGTTCGAACGCTTAGGTTCCTGACCACGCATAGTAGATTCAGATTCAGCCAGTAGCAGTATATTTAGAAGCGATTCCTCATCATTCGAGGATATTCTATTATTTAATATTTTCAGTAGATGGAGTTAGTTGGGGGATTGTCCCATCAACTCCACTTTCAGACAGATTAAGTTAAAGGTTTTGCAGACTATACTTTCAGACAGTATCCAGTTTTACAGATGTTATATTTTATCAGTATTTCAAATATTTTGAACCTTATGACATTTCATCCCATTTTTCTGCATTAATTACAATTATATTATTCAGTGCTCACAGCATATATCATTCATGAGTTAGCTAGTGGTCCTTCAGGGTCGTAAGCACTGTGTGACGACTACGGGGTAGTCCCGGGTTGTTACAATAATGGTACTAAAGTCACACATAGTATTATATTTCATGCATGAATTTAGTATAACACCAACCAAGTAAATTGGGGGAAGTTGGAAAAAATACTTTTTAAATTTAGAAAACATATCACCATCAGCTTCTTTGTAACCTTCTCTATCCTTATATTCTTTAAGCAAACAAGAAATGTTGACTAAATAAGCTAAACTATTGCAAATAGTAGGATAATAAGCACCGAAAAATTCAACCGTAGCTATATAAAATCTTTTTAGAAACTTAACAAGATTATCAATTGCAATCCAATGAGAATTATGTAGCATACACTCAGGAAAAGAACCACAAAATTGATTAAAAGTAATTGTAATAGGAACTTTATAATCAAGACAAGTTTTTAAATAAGTATAAGTAGCATTCCATCTAGTATCACATTCTTCAGGCATTAATATCGATCTAAGTCCATTTTGTTCACATTTAACTTTAAATTCTTTTACTCTACCTCTTCGATTATTTCCTTGAATAAAGCCAACAGCAAGCCGGAGTTTTTCAATATAAAACTCAAAAAAATTTAAGACCATATCTTACAATTAAATTATATACATCACTTAACATGAAAAATTCAGGTAACGGCGGAGAAAGTTCAGCTTTTAACTTGTCAATAACAACCTTGTTGTTAGATTCATTATCAAAAGCAATACATAAAATTTCTCTTTCAATACCATAATATTCTGCGACTTTAGTAATAGATTCAAAAATAAATTTTTCAATATGTCTATGATATTCATCATACAAAAAAGCTAGAATACATTTTTGCATAACAAAATTACTATCTATCCAGTGACAAGTAATGGTTAACTAATCATCTTTATTAACAACATGACCAAGATCAAAAGTTAGAGCAATTCTACATTGAATATTTTCAAATAATGCAGATAAATAATAAACATATTGTGCATGGAGTCTAAAAATATCAGCACGACAAGTACTTATAGGAATACCATTAAACATAGGATTACAAATTGCTTGAATATAATGAATAAAAGTATCAGAAGAAGCAAAGGTGAAAGGCAAACAACCTACAATTATAATTTTCATTATTTCTTTCCGGTCCTTCATTTTATTATAATTTTTAGTTAATTAACCGATTGTTGGGTTCAATCTAGTTTGTGTTGGCCCACCAATAGGCTTACCACCTTGTGCAATAAGTAAATCTCTAAGGTGATTATTTCTTAAATGTCTCATCATCGAACCCATACCCCTTTGATTGCCTCCTCTTTTATGCTCATATATCATTTCACAAATATTGCATTGCACCTTAGTTTGTCCTTCTATTTCCGAAAAAAATTCCCATACAATACTAGTTTTTCTATGACCTCTTGGGGCACGGGGAGGATGATTAACCGATTCAGATCTAATATTAGCATTTCCTACTACGGGTGTCTCATCAATATTATCATAATCTTCACCTAAATTAACCGCATCTACTTTATTTTCTTCTTCTATGCCATAATTTTTCTAAGCTTCTGTATAATCTATATCATGAGCACTTACACCTATTTCTTCCTCAAAAGGTTGACTAACCGGTACCAAAGGCACACGAGTATATCTATTACTTGAATTACCTCTACCAGAACTGCCACTTTTTTACCGAGGTTTCTTATTTTATCCATATTAAAAAATAAACTAAAAAATATTTCAAATATACACAAATAATAAAAATAAATATTCAACAATTAATACACTAATTAAAAATTAAAGGTAAGAGATGGAATGACAATACCAAATTTTAGAAGTATCCGAAAGTTGTGACTTTAGAAACTTCTCCTTGTATTTGTAATTGCAAAAATCAAAATTAAAAAATAAAATTGAGCACTTTAGGAGATAAATTAGAAGATTTGAGAGAGATTGAGATTTGAGAGAATGAGATTTGTGTGAAAAATGAATTTTGAATTGGGGGTATTTATAGAAAATTTTTTGAATTATTTTTTTTTAATATTAATAGGTAATTGGCCAAATGGCCGTTGGTAGGCCAATGGCATTATAACCTTTGGGCCTCCAACGATCCATTTGGGCCAAAGACTCAACGGATACAATTTAAAAATAAAATTTTTATTGAAATCGGGCCGGTCTGGTTCGATTAATTGGTGCGCCTGGTCTGATTTTCTAACAGGGCCAGTCCACCGAGTCAACCCACTTGGCCGGCCCAAGCCCGATATCGGCGACCCTACAACCTTTGGTCTGACTGAGCTGGGTTAATTGGGCCAGGCCCATCGGTTGGGCCGAGTTAAATGGGCCAGGTGGAAAACTACAAGGCAAAAGCATTTTCTGCACAAGAACGAGTAGATACGGAATTCTAAGTAATGTAGAAGACCAAAATCAAGGATGCAGCATCACAAATATCATATAGAGATACATTACTTTAGTTTTCCCTCTATTATAAATTGGCCAATTATTTTATTCTTTCCATGGGAAAGTTGCAACAAATTTGAATTTTCTGTCTTTTACGTGAGCCCAGGCTTTCATCAATACTGAAATATTCATGAAGTTGTTGGTTCTTTCAATCTTTTGCTACAAAGTTGCTTACTAGCCTCAATTGAGTCCTAGTCCTTGTATTTAGTTACTTACTAGACATTTCTAAGAAGCCATCGCTCTCGAGCATCCTTTAAGTGCACAATGTAACACATGTAGTCACATCCAAAAAAAAAGAACTAGAAAATCTTGGATTGAATGGCCAAATACTATAACTGAAACAGGACACTAAACATCAAAGGCATCAAGAAGTGTTACAACTTGTTCTACAAATAAATTATCTTTTCAACAAAACTGCAGTGCTCTTATGCAACCTATGTTGGGTTCATAATAAATGAGAAGTGTGAATGGAAAATGGAGAAAAACCAAGTGGAAGAGAAAAATTGAGATCACACCAATATGGAAAGTGTACTCAAAAATAGGAAAGCTTACTAAATTCTTCCATATTGGTGGGAGAAAGAAGCTTTAAAGTGTTTATAGTGTGAAACACACTCCCACATAGATAAATGAGGCAAGGAATAAGATATGCCTCACGCCATCGTCGCCGTCGCTCGATCGGCTTGAATTTGGATTTATTTATGTTTTTGGACAAACTTTATTTGAATTTCGAAGAATGCCAAGGAAAAATGCAGTAAATTTTTACTGCAAAGTTTTGGACCTCCATTTATATACACATGCAGTAATAGTTGCACTCTTTCAAGTGAACTAATGCATTATTTTCGAACTGGTGCTTCAGAAATGATACATTGTTCTGAATTAAGGCTACAGAAGGTTGCAATGGTTCAAAATAATGCTTTAGAAGGATATAATCCTTCAATGAAGTGACACACTAATTCATGAAATAAGATGACTGTTCAGGAAAAGATACAATCTTTGATGAACAGACATGAACTTATAGCAAAGGTAACCTTTGGAATGAATCATTGCCTCTTTTCAGAAGAGGCATGTTATGGCTATATAAACCTGCCTTCATCCACAGGTTTTAATACAAAAATTTTCAGAATACAAAATACTTCCTGTCTTACAAATTACTTTGTGTGATCAATCAAAATGTTCTGTGCGTTCGAAGATATTTCAATTATTTGAGGTACCGCTACAATCTGTCTATTTGGCCATTTTATCCTGGGTGAAAGAATTCCAAAACCTTCGGTACAGTGAGGGGAATTATTTCCTTAAGAAAACTTCGTGAATTCGGACGACTTGGCCTTATTCATTTCTGTTTCATCTACTTTCTGAAAGAATATAATACACCTATTGGAAAGGTCATTTTGATCTTGTGTTGAGGGTATTTGATATACTTCATTGTGTTCTTGTTTATAATTGAACTCTAGTTGAAGTTATTGTTCTACATATACAGATTCTGTGTACCTGAAGTACAAATGAAAAATAACAACCTATAGGCTTAACATCAAAGCGAAAACTTCTATTAACTAGTTGGTAATGGAATGCAAAACTTTAAACTAAAAGCACTTAGCTCACTCGTTATGCAAATCAACATGGAAAAATGAAGGAAACAATTCATTATGCAAACCAATATTGTTTTTAAGTGCAAGCCACCATATTAAGATCCAAAATCAAAGTAGCTGCAAAATTGGAAAACAAGATAAGCCTTTTTAACAAGCACAAACCTACATAAAATTGTAGCGTTCTCTTCTAATTGATTCATTTTCTGCAATGGCAAAATATGCTAACATTGGGTAGTGTCCAACATAGGATGCATAATTGTCACGCTGAATGTTCATTGCCCACTTACTAAGCCAAATAAAGAATATCCAAAGCATCAATATCTCCAAAGTTATCTATAATAATAAAATCTCAACATAGTCAATAAATGTCAAAAAGAGACATCAATAATCCACCTACAAAACCATGGTTAGAATAAAGAACCTCAATTTCAAGGAATGCAGTTACAAAGATGCCGAAGGGAAATATGACATCTCATGATTCAATATTTCACAAAGAGTCCCTCCTTTCTTAAAAAATCAGACAATAACAACTACAACATACCCAGTATATTCCCACCAAGTGGGGTCTGGGAGGGTAAGTATACGCAGTCCATACCACTGCCTCATATGTGAGAAAAAGAGGCTGTTTCCGATAGACCCCCGACCCAGTGTATAAAAGTATAGAAAAGAAATAGTAAAGGGACAAGAAACAATAAAAGTAACCACACCCAATAATAACATAAATAAGACTCACCAAGTAATACGATGAATAATAACACACTCTGAAATAATACTAATACTATAACTGCAAACACAACTAACAAAACAAAGACCTCTTACCTATTAACAATGACACACCCTTCCTACTATCCTTCTACCCTAATCCGCCTACTCCACACCTTCCTATCTAGGGTCACTTCTTCGGTAAGCTAAAGTTGCTTTATGTCCTGTCTTATCACCTCCCTCCATTATTTCTTTGGTCTACCTCTTCCTTACCTAAAACTATTCCTAGCCAACCTCTCACACCTCTACACTAGGGTATCCATGCCTCTCCTCATCACATGCCTAAGCTATCTCAACCTCACTTTTTACATCTTGGATTCCACTGACCCCACTCCTACCTTATCTAGAATAACCTTATTTCTAATCGTATCCTTCTGCGTACACCTACATATCCAGTGTAAGATTCTCATCCCTTCCACTTTTTTACTGGCCAACACTCTACTCCACATAATATAGCTAGTCTAACCACCACTTTGTAGAACTTGTCTTTGAGTTTAGGGGTACCATCTTGTCACACAAGATTTTAGAGCCTTCATTTCATCCATCCTACCCTAATTTGGTGAGTTATGTCCTCATAAATCTCACTATTCCCCTTAACCACAGACCAAAGATACTTAAAACTATCTCTTTTCTGGATGGCCTGAGTATCAAGCTTTACAACCACATCAGCCTCATGCAATACCTCGCTAAACTTAAAATCCAAGTATTTTGTCTTGTACCTACTCAATCTAAACCCTTTCGACTTTAGGGTTTGCCTCCAAACCTCTAATTTAGCATTAACTCCACCATGGGTCTCATCAATGAAGACCACACCATTCATAAATAACAAACATGAAGGCACCTTACCTTGGATTTACAAAGTCAAAATATCCATCACTAAGGCAAAAAAAAGAGGCTAAGGGTCGATCCTTGGTCTAACCCCATTAAGATGGAAAAGTTATTTGAGTCCCCTCCCACAGTCCTAACCGAGTCTTGGCTCTGTCATACATATCCTTAATCGCCCTAGCATATATGATAGCATCTAGGTTGGTGTAATGCCCCGAGATCCCATCCAGAGATGCCATACGATCCATATGACCCCAAAGGATCACAAGCTAAATCTTTACTGATATCTTTACCTGTACATTGCATAATATCAAAAATAAATACGAAAATTATCCATTAGGTTCAACACATCTATGAATACTCATAATACAGAAAACTGAATACTAATACATCCGTAAAAAAAGACTCTAAACTATCTGAACTGTGGAGTTGATGGGACAGGTCCCTAAATAACTCTGTCAACTAAAATAAACGAAGTCTGAAGTAATAATAGTAAACTGAGATTCATCCTCGAAAGAAGAGAACTCACTGCTACTGTTGTTGACTGGGACTGAACTACTGAGGATACTCTGGATCCTATGCCTTTGAACCTATGCTATCAAATAAAACACCATCGTGCAAATGCGTCAGTACAGGAATATACCGAGTATGTAAACGAGGTAGGCTAATGCAAGGGCTCATGCATGCACAATATTTAAACTGAATAATCATGAAGATGCCATATGAGAACACATATATGAATGCACAGACCATGAAAACAATCATCGCAACTCTAGATACTGAAACTCGAATACCACTTTACTGCAGACTGAACTCACTACTGACACTGAGATACTGAATCACTGACTCATATGATATTGATAATGACTCATCGAATACTGGATATGAGATCCTGGATGTACTTACATCAAGGACTAAATTTTGAGCTTACTACTTTCGACTGACAGAATTAGAGATCAACTTTTCTTATCGATTATTCTGGAAGCGATTAACAATGATAAAAAGTATGATCATATCCAAGTCTGAAAATAAGAATACTCAATAGAATCTGATATGGAGATCAAGCCTCTCTGACGGGAGATCTCTAGATATGATTATAAAAATACTCAACATGGTCTGAGACTGAGATCAACTTTTTTAACAGATGGCTTTGGAAGCTTTATCAATGATAAGAAATATGATTATATCTGAATCTGACGACAAAAATATTCAATAGAAATCAGATACTATGATTAAGCCTGTCTGGCGGCATATTTCTGAATATGCTATCAAACAATTGTATATGAGACAAAGCCTATCTGATGGGATGGTCCATAAATCAATGGAGCTATCTGAATTCCTCGTAAAGATAGATGATTATATCTGACAGTCCTAATTTTTGAAGATTGATTCTAAAACTGAGACTGAATCTGAAACTGAAATTATGGGAAGTAGTCATCTAACCGACATACCCCTACTATCTCTTAGCGGTCTAGCCTCTACCCTCGATAGGAAGGGTGCCAATACCGTGCCACAGGTAAAGACATTATCTTTTCTCTAAGGCCAGGCTCTCTGGCGGCGACCCTCAACAGGACGTCAAGCTTAATTGATAGGTGAATCCTATTCCTATGCTGGCTACACAATTCTGGAAAGGAAGAATTTCTTCAAAAAATAACACCCTCTACTAGCAGGTGAGTTCCCATCCTTGGGTTTGCTCAATGCTGACTCCTACTCCTAACTGAAAGACTCTAAACTTAAATCTCAATTGAACTAAATCTGATACTGATCATGTTTCTCAAGAGATCTGAATGAGTTACGCTAAGATTACTTAGTTTCGTATCTGACGGAAAAGGTATTTGACTGACGATACAGAGCTTGAATAGATTACTCGAATCGCTTCTGAGATTAGAATTGAATCACTTGAGTACTATTAGAATTGAGCTGATTACAGGACTGAGGCTAAATTACTAGTGATACAGAGATTACAGAGATAACTGAGATTACTGAACTTTCTTAAGTTCAGCACTTGTTTGAGGATACAGATTTCTATAGTTCACTGAGTTTTGAGAATCATGGCTCAACTGGAATTATTGAGAAACTGACACGGGCTCTAGAAAACAGCTCTATTATCGAGTATAAATACCCCCAGGACTCGATAGCATAAAAGTAAAGCATAATCATTCATTTATCATCACAATCATTCATTTATCATCATAATCATTCATGCATCATCATAATCATTCAAGACATCACCTCAAACATTTAAAGATCACAAATGTCTATTCATCATCACAGTCGCCGAGGGGTCACTTTAAGCATCTCGAAATCATAATCATTTAATAACATAGGGGAAACATGCTACTAGATCATACTCCATTCAACAAAGTTTTACCTTAACTGTTTCATACCTATATCAGTCTTGACATGTGTTTGGATATCACATTGCTTGGGGAAGATTCTTACTATCATGTCACAACTTACTTGGTAACCACTTGACATGTATTAAAAGCTTAGCATATATCAAAGAGCACATAATCGAGAAAGTTACAACCATCATATCTCAACTTATTTACTAGGGTCTTTCAACAACCACTAGACATGACCGATTTTACACCTACATGGGGATTTCATGCTATCTTGGCACATTTCACTCACTAAGGCATTTTATCAAAAACTACTAGGCATGCATAGACTAGCTCATAATTTGGGGCTTCCTATTCAACATACTAGGGTCAAAGCTCATAAATTTTGCAGGCTAACATAAATCAAAACTCAACAACACATTAAACATCAATTTCAACTCATAAAAATCATTAAAAACTCATAAATATAACATATTTTAGTTTTAAAAAGGGTTCTTGAGCTTCTTGGATGAAAGGGATCCAAGAATCAACATCTACATACCTTAACCTTTGAAATTGGATAAATTCTAATGCTTGAGACTCTATTCGCACTTGTAATAAATGATTCTCGAAGACCACACTATGAGGAACTTGATTCTTGAAGAAATCTTGAAGAATTTATGGATAATTTTTGGAAGATTAAATTTCTTGATCAAACCCTAGATATTTCTCTTAAGAGAATTGGAAGCGTAAATGAAGGAACTAGGGTTTGGATGGGGTTCCTCATATTTATAAAAACCTCCAAAATATGGAAAAAGACCAAAATACCCTTGCAAAAACGTCCTTAAATTGCTAAAAAAAATATAGTTGACGACATCCGTGACAAGCTGTCAAGTTGGTGATAGGCCGTCATGAATTGTCGTCACAAAAGGGTGAAATTTTGAGTTTCTGGTTAAGGTTGTTGACATTGGTGATAGGCCGTCATGGGCATGACGGTTTGTCATAAAATATTATCACCAAGGTCAGAAATCTGCCCAGGTCTGACGACATTGGTGATAGGCCATCACAGGCATGACAACTTGTCACAATTGTCGTCACTAGTTTCCCAGACAGACATGCTGGAGTAAAATGAGCATAACACTTTGCTCCATTATTGATTATTGAAGAAATTGGTATCGTTCGAAAGATAATTCAAAGATATTTCATGTGATACATAGTAGGTCCTCTAATTCTATATATAAAAGGAGTTATGGTCAATTGAAATTGACCCAAATTTTGATGGTCACTAAAACTTGAACGATAGGAAATCTTTTATCTCGTCCATAAGTTAGGAGACCTCTACGATATTAATTCATTCTCAAATAGATTCCCACATGATTCAAAGTATTCCAGACTTGGGAGGATATTTCTAAAATATTTTGACTCGAATTTTTGCTTTACCAAATATGCTATAAGGCTCAGACTGGAAGAGGATTTTGTGGGGCATTACATTATCTACCCCTTGAGAACATTCGTCCTCAAATTTCACTTGATAGACTGAGAATACGAATAAACAGAACTTACTCAATAAATGAAAATATCTCAGATCAGGACTAAGCAACTGGAATGACTGACATATAGAGTTCTCACACTGGGCATGCATATTTGATGCATAGAACACTCGACTGATGATACTCATAGCTGAATTCTCATAATACACATGCATATCTGATGCATGGACTCATAACTGTGATGATCTCATGAATACACGGCTGAACACACGCTGACAAGCTAAACTCTTTCTACTAAATGTGCATATCTAATGCATGAATTTCCGGGTAAGCTAACTTTCGAAAGCACGACTTGACAATGCAATAATGACTGATGCTAACTTCATAAAGAAAATTTGAACATGAATCAGGATGAATCTAATGGCATGCAACATCATAATACTATGGGGTATCTCCTCCTTAGGACTCTATGTCCTTCTAAACACACTTCGCTGAAATACTGGGGCGGTGCGCGGGGCACCTACAGACTGGGTCATGATTGACCAATTAATATCTGAAAATCATGCATGACTCATGGTAACATATAAGCTCAAAATGAGAGTAAAGGATCTATCAATGTATGTCATAAAGATAAAGGGCTCATAACTTACCCGGGTCTATTTTAGGGAATTCTTCCCAATAAAAGCGAGCCTGAAATGCACGGAGTCTACCCCTCTGAGTCAGCACTCTACATTCACGCATTCTATGGCCTAGCTCAGCAAAACTAAAACACACATCGCTACCGGCTCTACACACACCTTGGTGGTGCCTGTCACACTCTCCACAGTGCGGATGGGTACGAACACCACTAGTACTACTCTGGGCTTTGGATCTTGGCGTTCCCTCAGATCTGACATCCCAAAATACAGGTGCAGGTACACTAGCTGAAGATAGAACTAGAACTAAAAATCTCCGACCATACTGAGAACTACTACCACTTTGAGACCCTGACTGCGAGAAACCACAACTACCTGTCTTGGCTCTTTTACTCACTCTCTCTCTTTCCTTCATCTTATCTGCCTTAATCTGTTGCACATGAATCATTATCCTAAAAAGATCCATATCTCTATTAAGCATAGCAGCTCTACACTCTTTCAAAAATAACCCGGATACACCAGTCACAAACTTACTCATACTCGCTCTAGGGTCAGCTATCAAGTCAGGAGCATACTTAGATAATTGGTTAAACTTAAGACAATACTCTTTCACGGTCATGGAACCTTGCCTTAGGTTTATGAACTCTTCTACCTTATCCTCTCTCATCTCTAGTGGGAAAAAAACAATCTAGAAAGGCATTCTAAAACTCTAGTCAAGTCACAGGAGCTGCATTCTTCCCTCTACTCTTCTCCTACATCACTACCCAATCATGACCAATATTCTTCAACCTATGAGATGCTAACTCAATACTCTCCTTCTCAGAAATATTTATAATCTAGGTGATCTTCTTTATTTCCTCTAGATAAAGCTGTGGGTCCTCACCTACTACTGACCCAAAGAATTCTGGTGGGTTTATTTTTATGAAACTTCTGATTCTGACTGCGGCTGAGTCCCCATCTTGCTGAGGTGGGGATGTAGTATGACGGTTTCTCTGAACACTAGTCACAGCTTGGGATAGCACCTGAAAAACTACCTCTAAACTATCTGAACTGTGGAGTTGATGGGACAGGTCCCCAAATAACTGTCAACTAAAAATAAACAAAGTCTAAAGTAATAGTAGTAAACTGAGATTCATCCTCGAAAGAAGAGAACTCACTACTACTATTGTTGACTGGGACTGAACTACTAAGGATACTCTGGATCCTATGCCTCTGAACCTATGCTATCAAATAAAACACCATCGCGCAAATGCGTCACTACAGGAATATAACGAGTATGTAGACGAGGTAGGCTAATGCAAGGGCTCATGCATGCACAATATTTAAACAGAATAATCATGAAGATGCCACATGATAACACATATATGAATGCACAGAACATGAACGTAACTATCGCAACTCTAGATACTGAGAATCAGATATCACTTTACTGCAGACTGAACTCACTACTGACACAGAGATACTGAATCATTGACTCATCCTATACTGATAATGACTCATCTAATACTGAATATGAGAGTCTGGATATACTTACATCAAGGATTAAATTCTTAGCTTACTACTTTCGACTGACAGAATGGGAGATCAACTTTTCTAATTGATTATTTCGGAAGTGATTATAAATGATAAGAAGTATGATCATATCCAAATCTGGCAACAAGAATACTCAATAGAATCTGAGATGGAGATCAAGCCTCTCTGACGGGAGATCTCTAGATATGATAGTAAAAATACTCAACATTGTTTGAGACTGAGATCAACTTTTCTAACAGATGACTTTGGAAGCTTTATCAATGACAAGAAATATGATTATATCTGAATCTGACGATAGGAATATTCAATAGAAATATAATACTGTGATCAAGCCTGTCTAGAGGCATATCTTTGAATATGATATCAAACAACTGTATATGAGACCAAGCCTATCTGACGGGATGATCCATAAATCAATGCAACTATCTGAGTTCCTCATAAAGATAGATGACTGTATTTGACAGTCCTTATTTCTAAAAATTGATTTTAAAACTTAGACTGAATCTGAAATTGAAACTGTGGGAAGTAGTTATCTAACCGACATGCCCCTCCTATGTCTTAGGGGTCCAGCCTCTACCCCCAGCTAAAAGGGTGCTAATACTGTGCCATGGGTAAAGACATTATCTTTTCTCTAAGGTTAGGCTCTTTGGCGGTGACCATCAATAGGACGTCAAGCTTGCTTGACAGTTGACTCCTATTCTTGTGTTGGATACACAGTTCTAGAATGTAAGAATTGCTTCTAAGAATCACACCCTCTTCTAGTAGGTGAGTTCCTATCCTTGGGTTCGCTCGGTGCTGAATCCTACTCCCAACTAAAAGACTCTAAACTTAAATCTCAACTAAACTGAATCTGATACTGATTATGTTTCTCAAGAGATCTGACTAAGTTACGCTGAGATTACTTAGTTTCGTATCTAACAGAAAAGGTATCTTACTGACGATACAGAGCTTGAATAGATTACTCGAATCACTTCTGAGATTGGAATTGAATCACTTGAATACTATTAGAACTAAGCTGATTACAGGACTGAGGCTAGATTACTAGTGTTACAGAGATTACAGAAATAACTGAGATTACTGAGCTTTCTTAAGTTCTGCACTTGTCTGAGGATACAGAGTTCTATAGTTCACTAAGTTTTGAGAATTATGGCTTGACTGGAATTATCGAGAAACTGACACGGGCTCTAGACAATAGCTCTATTGTCGGGTATAAATACCCTCAGGACTCAATAGCATAAAAGGAAAGCATAATCATTCATTCATTATTACAATCATTCGTCCATCATCACAATCATTCATATATCATCATAATCATTCATGCATCATCATAATCATTCAAGACAACCTCAAGAATTTAAGGATCACAAACGTCTATTCATCATCACAGTCGCTGAGGGGTCACTTTAAGCATCTCAAAATCATAATTATATAATAACATAGGGGAAATATGCTACTAGATTATACTTCATTCAATAAAGTTTTACCTTAAATGTTTCATACCTATTTCAGTCTTGACATGAGTTTGGATATCACATGGCCTAGGGAAACTTCTTACTATCATGTCACAACTTACTTTCTAACCACTTGACATGTATTAAAAGCTTAGCATATATCAAAGATCACATAATTGGGGAAGTTACAACTATCATGTCTCGACTTGTTCACTAGGGTCTTTCAACAACCACTAGACATGACTGATTTTACACCTACATGGGGATTTCATGCTATCTTGGCACATTTCACTCACTAAGGCATTTTATCAAAAACTACTAGGCATGCATGGACTAGCTAACAATTTAGGGCTTCCTATTCAACATACTATAATGGCCCTTATGCTTCACCTAAGCTCTTTATCAAACCTATGGGGGACATGCATCGCTTATTCAACTATTTATACACCCCAAATTCATGAACACATCACATAGAAAACAACTTCAAGAGGGTCTATCACAACATCACATAAATTCCACATACTAGGGTCAAAGCTTATAAATTTTGTAGGCAAAAATAAATCAAAACTCAACAACACATTAAACATCAATTTCAACTCATACAACTCATTAAAAACTCATAAATATAACATCTTTTAGTTTTAGAAAGAGTTCTTGAGCTTCTTGTATGAAAGGGGCCCAAGAATCAACATCTACATACCTTAACCTTTGAAATTGGATGAATTCTAATGCTTGAGACTCTATCCGAACTTGTAATAAATTATTCTCGAAGCCATCACTATGAGGAACTTTATTCTTGAAGAAATCTTAAAGAATTTATGGATGATTTTTGGAAGATTAATTTCCTTGATGAAACACTAGATATTTCTGTTAAGAGAATTGGAAGAGTAAATGAAGGAATTAGGGTTTGGATGGGGTTCCTCTTATTCATATAGACCTCTAAAATATGGGAAAATACCAAAATACCCTTGTAAAAACATCCTTAAATTGATGAAAAAAAATTGTTGACGACATCTGTGATAAGCCATCAAGTTAGTGATAGGCCGTCACGAATTGTCATCACAAAAGGGTGAAATTTTGAGTTTCTGGTTAAGGTTGACGACATTAGTGATAGGCCATCACGGGCGTGATAGATTGTCACAAAATGTCATCACCAGGGTCAAAAATCTGCCCAAGTCTGATGGCATTGGTGATAGGCTGTCACAGGCATGACTGACGGCCTGTCACAATTGTCGTTACCAGTTTCCCATCCAGACATGCTGGAGTGAAATAGGCATAAATCTTTGCTCCTATATTAGTTTTAGAAGAAATTGGTATTGTTGGAAAGATAATTTAAAGAGATTTCATTTGATATATAGTAGGTCCTTTAATTCGATATATACAAGGAGTTATTGTTGATTGAAGTTGACCCAAGTTTTAACGGTCACTAAAACTTGAACGATAGGAAAGCTTTCAACTCGTCCATAAGTTAGGGGACCTCTATGATCTTAACTCATGCTCAAATAGATTCTCACACAATTCAAAGTATTCCATACTTAGGAGGATATTTTTAAAATATTTTGACTTGGATTTTCTCTTTACCAAATACGCTCTAAGGCTCAGACTGGAAGAGGATTTTCCTGGGCATTATAGTTGGCCCACTTGCATTAAGATTGGCGGGCTTCAATGTGAATCAAGAAGATATTTATTATGGAAGAAGATCCCAAGAACGATTCCAAGAATTATGCAGAATAATGGACAAAGTGCTACATATTTTTAATGATTCAAGTCAAAGCCCAAAAGGAAGAAGATTGGTCCCATATGGATTTGATTAATTTCGGAAACTTTTGCTTTCCTAGTTTGAAGTTTTATAGTTTAGAAGTTTCCTAGTTTAAAGTTTTCCTAGATTTATTTATTTCCATAAAAGTAGAATTCAAATTTCATGCTATTTGGGATAGGTTTTTTTCTATATATAGGGATGAATTTTATTATTTTCAATCAGACAACATTATTATTACTTGAGAGTTTCTTATTTACACCTTTGTGTGTGGATACTTGGGATTATCTTGCATCCTTATAAGAATGAATCTTTAGAAGGTAAGATTAATTCTTAATTTGATATCCTTGGTTTCTATTAAAGTTAATTAAAAAGGGTGATTAGTCTTATACTAATTGTTGTCTTTAGTTTCTTTGAAATAGGGGTCTAGATCACTTTTAATCTAAGTTCTTGAATTAAATCTATTAGAATCATAATTAGTACTAATATACTATTTTTGAATGCTAAGATCAATTAGGGTTCTTAGCTCTTCATCTCAAAATTGGAGATTTATTCTCAAATTTCATCTATCTTTACTTTCTTGTCTTTAATCTTAGGGTTTTCGTTTCCGCATTATTTTCTTGTTTATTAACGTAACCTGATTCTTATCAAGTGGTATCAGAGCAGTTTTATCATGGTTCCGTTCTTGATAATTCTTGGAAATTTTGCAGCCCCCCTCCCAAAAAAATATCTTTTTACCTTTTTTTGCCTTTTAGTAGATTAAAAAAAAAAAGAGGTTGCTTGCAAATCCAGAAATTCCAAATTTATCGTATTTCTTGTTTTCCAACATTAAGAAGGAAACTAATAAGAGGGAAAATTTTAGATTTTTTTTTAAAATACTACCTCCTTCCCATTTTATGTGTCGCCATTTGACCGGGCATGGAGTTTAAGAAATATGTGATGACTTTATCAAGTTTACAAAATTACCCCTTTAAAGTTATTTTAGTGTTTACTTTTTTGTTGAATTTTCTTAATAAGTGGGATCCACTAAGGATAAAATGGGAATGATGCCATTAAATATTTACCAAATAAGGAAAGACGACATTCTTTTTGGGACAGATCAAAAAGAAAAAGATGACACATAAAATGAGACGGAAGGAGTAGTTTTTATTCTCACCAAACCCAATTCATTTGGGAGTTGGTAGTTTCTTTTTCTCTCTGCATCCCACTTCTAAAGTAATTGCTACTAGTAGGGTTAGTAAATAAATCCTAAAGGAACCAGCTAAGGGTTGTAATTTGAGTGGAAAAAGGCAAGAGGGGTGAAAAAAAAGACTAATTGAGAGAATTTTTTTGGTTAAATTTTGGAGATGTCTCAAAAGGATACTGATGCTGGGACTGAAAACAATGACATAGCCGAGGCACTTAGAAGTACTCTTCCCGAATCGATGCATTAGAGGTTATTCAATATCCACCTAGCCAAGTGATATAACTGATTTGAGGAGTAGTATTTTTCATACAAGGTATGGGATAAAGGATAATATTTTCTCTATGATTATTGATTTTAAAAGTGATGCTAATGTGATAAGTTCATATGTGGTGGAGAATTTAAAACTTACATGCATCAAACACAATCATTTTGGTGAACTTAAGGCGACTAAGCAATGCATGATTTGTTTCTCCATTGGAAGGTACTCTGATAATGTTCTTTGTGAAGTAATTCCTATGCTAGATTGTCATATCAAGCTTGGACGTCCATGACATTTTGATGGAAATGCAATTTATGATAGGGGAAGGAAAAGAGTTTCTCTTGAGATAAATAAAAGATAATATAAACTCGTACCTTTAACTCCATCCTAAGTTTCTGAAGATCAAAAATGTGTGAAAGAAGCAATGAAAAAATTTTGAGAGAGAAAAGAATGATAGGAGTAACAGAGTGCATGTTGATATTCCAAGAGAGGAAAGAAGAAAGGTTGTGCAGTGTGAAAAGAATAGGATGTCGAGTGAGATAAAGCGAAAAGAAAAGAGAGATGATCATGAGAGTAATAAATAGAGGGATAATAATAAGGTAGAGAAAGAAAAACAAGGGAGTTTGAGGGAGGTTATTTCTTATTCTAACCCTAACTTTCCTACTTCTTCTTTTAGTTGCTTTGGCTCTCTTATAGGTACTCATGGAAAAGTTTGCATTGAAAAGACTTTATTGGATGAAATCAATACTAAGGTGGTTAAAACTACATGTCCCATTGAGCAAGTGTTTGTTCATAAGAAGGATAAAGGTAAAGAGAATTATTTTGGACTTGTTCAAGAGGAGACTTATGACAAGAAGTCCAACAAGGCGGATGTAGATCTAACACCAATAACCAAGGAAACACTAGGTGATATCATTCCATTGCTACATAAGACCAAATTAAGACATAACTCCTTAAGTCTTGGTGATTGTAAGGTTAAAAAGACGTTTGCTACTAGTGATGAGGAAATACATGACTATTATGATACAAGTGATCAAATGCCATTTGTTGAACCTATTCATGATTCCTTGTTAGTGAATTTGTGCAGCTACTTAGAATTTAATGGAGATTGTATTTTGAGATTGAAAGGTTCTTCTAACCTTCTTGAAATCTCCTATGCTTATGTGAATAAATATTATGTGGAAAAATCTTTGAGAAGTGTAATTGATGATGCTTGGCTATATCATAAAAGTGTTAAATTTGATACATATTTCATGAAACTTATGACGTCTTTGACAAACTCAGTGGAGTACTTTATTGATAGAGCTAAATTGGGGGTGTACATATCATTCCCTACATCATCTAAATATGAATATTTGTTGTGCTCATACAGGAAAGAGAATTTTGTATTGGGATCATAATGTCCACATGCTTTATAAACGTATATTTATACATGCAAGGATTAATTGGGTTAAGTGGACACATGTTCACTATCTTGTTTTGTTCCTACCATTGTTTTTTTCAAGTAATGGATGTTATTTACTATTGATGTCTTCTTGATTTTGCAAGATTCAAATTCAAGGACGAATTATTTTCAAGAAGAATGGAATGATAGCATTCAGGTTGACCCACAAGCATTAAAACTGACGGGCTTCAATGTGAATCAAGAAGATGTTCACTATGGAAGAAGAGACCAAGAACGAGTCCAAGAATTATGGAGAAGAATGGGCAAAGTGCTACACATATTTCATGATTCAAGTCCAAGCCCAAAAGAAAGAAGATTGGGCCCATATGGGTTTGATTAATTTCGAAAACTTTTGCTTTCCTAATTTAAAGTTTTCTAGTTTAGAAGTTTCCTAGTTTAAAGTTTTCTTAGATTAATTTATTTTCATAAACATAGAATTCGAACCCATGCTATTTGGGATATTTTTTTCCCTTTTGTTATTTTCAATCAGGCAACATTATTATTAATTGAGAGTTTGTATTATTTACGCCTTTGTGTGTGGCTACTTGAGATTTATATTGCAACCTTATAAGAATGATTTTTTAGGAGGTAAGATTAATTCTTAATTTGGTATCTTTGATTTCTATTAAAGTTAATTAAAGAAAGTGACTAGTGTTATACTAATTGTTGTCTTTAGTTTCTTTGAAATAGGGGTCTAGATCACTTTTGGATCTAAGTTCTTGAATTTTCTCTATTAGTATCATAATTAGTCTTAATCCACTAATTTTGAATATGAAGATCAATCAGGATTCTTAGCACTTCATCTTGAAATTGGGGATTTATTCTCAAATTTCATCTATCTTTAATTTCTTGTCTTTAATCTTAGGGTTTTCGCTTCCGCATTATTTTCTTTTTTATTAACGTAACACGATTCTTATCAATATACCATAGGTACACCTCTAACCACCTCCGTAAAACCTTCCTTGAAAAATCATTTCTAGAAATGTTACATCATGATTCAATTTCATCAATACTTCCATCCTATTTCTTTCCTTTTGGACTCGGTTTTCCAAAATTGCCAAAATAATCTTTTACATATGCAACAACCCTAAGGTCGTTGATAATTTAGGTTTGGTTTATGATAGTCCATAGCTCATAATGAGTGCAAGGTACTCATTTATAAGACATTTTATTCGATATGTAGATTGAAGTCAATAACACATCTCCTCGGAGAAGATAAGTAAATTTGTTTGCGTCATCATGGACCTTGTCATGTGTCCAATAATGTTATATTCCTATTATATACTACACTATTTTGTTAAGGTATGTTAGGAATACTTAATTGTTTGAAAATGTCATTTCTCTAAACAATTCTTCAAATTGACTTGATGGATATTCACGGTCTCTATCGATTCTAAAGCAATCAAGTTCTTCCAATTTATTAGAAATCCAAAGAGACATAAAAAAATGTGTGAAATCAATAATTATGATAAAATACAAAAGCCCCCCACTTGCTCTCACAGTCATTGAATCACAAATATCAGAACAAAATAATTATAATGGGAAATTATCTCTCTATCTTCACCTTACTAATGACATAATCCTAGATGTAAAAGTATGGAGATTGAGGATTAGAATAAAAGGATAGTAGGTAGCTGAGTATTGTCCTAATCTTATGTTGGAGAGGTAGAGGCTAGTGTCCTCTACTAATTTTCTTCTTATTTAGTAGTACGATTTAGTATGCACCCAGGACTTTATTCTTCAGTTCTTACTACTATTGATTAATTTTCTTTGTTTATTCTTACTACTACCATTTCTTTATTTGATTTTTAAAATTGTTTTTTTTTTCATTACTTACCTTCCAATACTACTTTGATTATTTCTTTTGAGCCAAGGGTCTACTGGAAATGGACTCTTTGTCCCACAGGGGAAGGGGCAAGGTCTACATACATCCTATTCTTCCACTTGTGAGATTACACTGGGCATATTGTTATTGTTGAAAAAATCAACTTTCTTGGTCTTCCTAAAATGATTTATGTCTAATCTTTTCGATAAGACAATTCTCGCATGTGAGCATTTCAATTTTGGAGAAAAAACTTAGCAATCTTTTGCCAATCAAGTTGTACAATCTTTCCCTTTGTGGCCTAATCTTATATGCCATGTAATAACATCATTGTTACTAAAATAACAAAGTAGAATGCAACAACCAACATAATAGTCATATATTTAAGGATTATAATCTAGAACGATAGAACTACCATGAAAAAATCCAAAACCATAAAATCATTGTCTAAACTAATTCTAACACCATTACGATTAAAAATTATCTAGAAGAACACAAGTGTTATAAAAATCTCTGTTTATATCAAAGGACGGACACCATGCAAATCCATTTTGCAAATGTCTATCTATTTGACTTCAAACTTTGCATTATTTCCTATATGTATCACCCTGATCCAGGTGACACCCAACGAAACCCTAAAAATGCTTCTTGATCACAACTCACATGCTCGATGGCCCTAAATTATACAATCCACATAGTAAGCTTCAACATATCTTTTGTTAGACAATGTTACCCTTTTCCGAGTGACTCAAAGAATGGTTAATACCTTCAAGAGTGTTGCTCCTCAGTACATACCGCATCTTATGTCTCAAGATGTCGTAATTCCCTTGTTTAAGTTAGAAATAATGTTTTTTGCTACCATGTGTGTTATATGAGACAAACAAGTTCTACTTACCAATAGTGCATGTGATATATACACCTAAGTAAATTAATTCTCATAATAATTTCATACTTAGTGTAAAATAAAAAAGTCACATAGTTTTCAATCGTTATCTACAATCCAAATGTTCAATCAAAAGTCAAATATTTTTATTGTGTATTCTGTTAATGACTTTAACTTAAGTCTGAACCTATTTATAAAAAATAAACAAGATACGGGAAATGAGAGAAAATCAACGTAATCCATATATTGAAAAAAATTACAATATAAAATACAAGTCCGCAAGGACATAATTTTCCCACTTGGCTTTAAGTAGTCAAATATACATCCAATAAGGCTAACTTGGTCAATCCTTGTGATAAAAATCAGCTAATTATCACTTCTAAGGTTGTTGTACTGAATCTGCTAAAATTGTCTAAATTTTCCCAATCCAAGATTTTAATAAAATTTGTCAGTTAGAGTCATACTAATTGAAAAAAGTGAACATGTTTATGTATCGTATACTCGTAGCATTAGAAGGCATCTTAAAGGGGATAGTTTGCAAAATAGATACCTTCAAAACTTATTTTGGCATTTAGACACAAGTCTTGGAAAATTAGGTGTTTAGACACTAAAATGACATCATCACTTCTTACATACAAACCTACCACACATGTTTTAAACTTTACACTTTAGTCCCCTTCCCCATCCATTTAATATTTAATATTTCCCACCTTTTTTATATTTCCACCATTTTTTCTTATTTCCTATTCTAATTTTAAAAATTGTCCAAGAAGTCACCAATAGCAGCTCCCTTTTTTCACCAATAATTTTCGATTTCGGCCACTTTTCCGAAGAAAAGTGGCCCATCACAACTGAAAATCTCCAATCCCGATCCTTGCCTCCATTGTTGTTCCATCCTTTGTGAAAAAAAATGTAATTATTTTTTATCATTTCTACAAGCTCAAAAAGCTTTCCAAATCCACTCAATACCTCGTCATTAGATATATTTCAGTAGTTTAGAAGTCCTACACATCCATTGTCCATTCCAGAGCTAGGATGGCATTGATTATATCCAAAATCAATCGATTTGCATCTTTGTATGGATATTTTCATACCAGTGATCAACCAGCTATAGACCGTTACCTTAATCTATTATCAATTTGTGTGGTCTATTATGGCAATACCTGAGGTAGTTGTCATGGGTGGTAATTATATGGGTGCTTGGGAGGAGGGTCCTAACTATTGGAAGTGAAAATCATCTAGCAAGGAGGCAGTTCCCATCCCGCTGTGTCATAATGGATCGTATGACGACATAATTCGAAGCATAATTGAGAGCGGAGAATTAGAATGCGAGCCAAAAAATGTTGTGATTAGCTATTTAATGAATGAGGGTAAAATACATCTCATGTTTATAAATAATGATCAGCATATGTATTTATACATGTTGGATGTCGCTGTAGATGGCTCTAGGCCATTATTGAGGATAAATGTCATTTCGGGGTCTCCGACAATCCAACTACCACAGCCAACAATCGATGAACATGATTTATTTGAAAATGAGAGTTTGGATGCTCATCCAATGAATTTGGAAGTTCATTCAATGGAATTGGAAGATCTAATTTTCTCTAAAGAAACAAGAGAAGAGTGCGGATTGGGAGCACAAACCAACCACACCTTCTCTGATGGAACTACTTTTCAGGTAAATCAAATATTTACCAGCAAAAAGGAGCTGAAATTGTTGGTAAATGTAGAAGTGGTGAGAAAATTCTTTTGATTATGCTACGTTGAAGAGCTGCGGTAAATTCCTCAAGGTGAAATGCATTTGACCTAGCTGCGCATGAATGTTGTGGACGAAGAAGTAGGGTCAAGCATAACCACGACCCTCTCCTCCTCCGTAACGACCTAAACCATCTCTTTTATGGTCTAGGACAGGACAGAGAGAACTGCCATCGCGAACTCTGGTGTATCGCTCATTTTTTACGGGCGATTGTGGAGCAGCGGCTTAACATGGAGCCCGAGAAAATGATCAACTCCCCCCACCATCCCCTTAGTTTAGGTTTAAATTCTGTTGTTTTTTTTGTTTTAAGTTTATTGAAATGAGAATCTTTCATGGTTAGGAATATGTTAGATGAAAGCTTCTTTATTTTGCTATTTTTGCTCGTCTTTTGTTGTACATATGGTTTACACCATTGCAATGAAATATCTTTGTTTCCTACATTTGTCTCCTCTTTAATTTTGTAATTTTGTTCTTGTTTGAATTTTTGCAATTTTTTCTGTTAGAAGATGAATCAAACGGTTGTGAGATGTGAAAATTAATTGATATATGATAATTAAAAATGAATTTGGTCTATCCAAGGTTATTTTGTTGTAAATACGGTGCTAAACTATTGAATTGAACATATGAATGAAGTATTTTCATGTTTCCTACATTTGTCTCCACTTTAATTTTACAATTTTCTTATTTTTAAAATTTTTGCAATTTACCCTGTTAGAAGATGAACGAAATAGTTGTCAGATGTCAAAATTAATTCATATATGCTAATGAAAAATAAATTTGTTCTATCCGCGATTATGTTTATTTATATAAAATTAAATACAAAGTTGATGTAGTTTATTATCTATGGAGCTCAATATCTATGCGCGAACATCTACGTAATCTATGCATTCCACTATGAGGTCCATCGATTGTGTCCAGTGTATATCATAGATTATAAGCCTTGTCAATAATATACCGTATTGATTTAGTGATCTTAGTAGTATATTTGAAAAAAAGGAAATAATTAGTTAATCAAAAAATAAATAATTGAATTTTATTCTATTAAAGGATCTTAAACACGTCGTGTGATCATATGAGAGTCCACGTAAATTGTAGAAGGTGATCAAGGATGTGTGAGGATGGACTGCGGATGAACAAATGAATTCCTCTCAACATACTTGTGCTTTGGTAAACATTGCCCTAAGGATGTTGGTTGTTCAACCAAAGCTCATCACCTCACGCATCTTTGATCAACACTTTTAACTTACGTGGACTCTAAAAGGATCACATGACTTGTTTAGGCTCTTCGATTGAATAAAATTCAATTACATATTATTTTATTAATTAAATAATTCTTTTCAAAATATGTGCTAGTCACGGTCTATAAATATGTGCCCTAGTTTAGTACATTTATCAATGAAGTTGTACACCATATATGCTAGACTATGCTTTGTTATGTACTCGAGCTAATATAGTCTATCATAGACTGTAAAATACTTCCACAATTAAATAACTAGACTATGATATTTAATCATAGACCATGACTAGCACATATTTTGAGAAGTATTAATTAATTAATAGAATAATAAATAATTGGATATTATGCAATTAAATGATCCAAAATAAGTCATGTTATTGTATGAGAGTCCACATAAATTGAAAGTGGTGATCAAAGATGTGAGGTGATGAGTTGTGGTTGAACAAATGAATTCTCCACAACATACTTGTGTCTTGGGTTAACATTGCCCCAAGCATATTTGTTGTTCATCCACTACACATCCTCACACATCTTTGATCACCTTATCCAATTACGTGGACTCTCATACGATCACAAGACTTATTCAAACTCCTTTAATTGCATAAAATCCAATTAATTATTATTTTATTGATTAAATAACCCTTCTCAAAATATGTGCTAGTTATGGTCTATGAATATGTATCATCGTCTGGTGCGGTTACTAAGGAATTAGCTCTTAGTTTATGCTAGACGGTTAATCTATGTGCTACATCATCTACAAAATGCATGAGAAGGCATCGATTATAAATAAGGTCTATGAAACTAGTCCAGCAATAACAAAAATTTAAATATCAGATTTTTACAACGGTAATAAAGTACACATCAAATCACATCCAACGGTAATATCTCACATTTTTCTTCTATAAAAGGAAGGTTATTTTTGTGTTAACACTCTCATTTTTTTTAGCTTTAGTTTTTGTTAACAACTACAATGTCTCAAGCATCCCAAACGTCAAATACAAAAGTTTCCTACATATGTCGTTGTAGCAATCCAGCTATTTTTAGGACGTCACACGCCGATTCAAATCCAGGTTGAAAATTCTTTAACTGTGCGGGTGGAAAGGATAATGGTAGATGCTCTTTTTTTAAGTGGCTTGACGAAGACTCACCGATGAGCAACCCATCAACATCAAATTTTTGAGGTGCTTCCAAGTTTCATATACTATAAAGGTTTTGAGAATCTGAAGAAAATAAAGATCTACTCATGACATTACTAAAAGAAATCAAAGAGCAAAGGAATTACTTGAAAGGATCACTAAAAGAAGTTGAAATGGAAAGGGATCCACTAAAGCAAATGTTGATTTTGACCGAGGAAAAAGAGAAAGGCCTAAAAAAATTATTGTATGGTTTGTTATTGTTGTTGGCTTTCTAGAAAGGTGTAATAGGAATATAGGAAACTGGATAAATAGATGTATGATTTCTTAAATCAATCGTAGGTGTAATCTATAATTAATAGAGAATTATGTCTATGTTTTTTATCATCGACCTCTATAAACCATGATAGTTACTGTAAATATATGATTTACTCAATCGATAGTTTGTTAAGTCTATAAATTATAGAGAACAACTTCTACAATGTTTTCAATCAACTACTATAAATTAGGACAATAGCTGAACTGGTAACGCAATGCAGTTAACTGTTCAATCTAACGAGATAATGGAATAACTGAAAATAATTTCATTAGTAAATGTCATCATTGACATGCCAAATATATGTAATTCAATTATCCATAAAAAATAAATCACTAAAAACAACAAATAATTAAGAAATTGTTTGTTCTAAATCCACCAAACTACTTGTTTTCTTGATTGAGTTCCGCAACAATGACCATCACATCCACTTCTTTTTCATAATGTTTTTTCTCCTCTTCTTCAACTTCTTTCTTCTTATTTTCCTTCTCTTCTTCTTCTGATGATTTCTTCTCTTCTTCAATGTTTTCAACCTCTTGTTCAACCACTAATTCTTCGTCTACTACCTTCTCGTTTTTGTCTTCTTCTTCTTCTTCTTCTTCTTCTTCTTCTTCTTCTGATTTCTTTTAACTGCTCTATGAACTCTTCTAACCATTTATGATCTACAGAAAAAAACAAATCTGTAGTGGTCGATTTATCGACCATTGGTCTATTAATAAAAATGAAAAAATACAGCAAAAACAAATTTGTAGTGGTCGATCTATCGACCACTAGTCTATTAAGAAACACGAGAAAACGCCTCACATCAAACATGTAAATCAAGTTCCAAATTCACTAGATATTGGCAGTGCAATTCACAAAAATAAGAACACCATTAAAATGGGTCCAATTCAGTACAAAAATTTTAAAATCAATATGCAATATAAGTACAAAAATTAAAAAGAAAAATTATTCATCATCCAAAGCAAAACATAATTAAACATGCGGAATCGACAATGTTCACTAAAAATACTCAAATTTTGACTAATTCAATGAAGAAAAGTGTAATTTTTGTCAAAACTGAAGAACCACAACACAAAACCTCATAAAAAAATTACTAAAATGGATCTAAAACTGATCGGGGAAGAAAATTAGACTTACCTGAGCAAGAGAAACTGAAAAAATTTTTCTAAGGAAGCAAGAATCGTGCAAACTTTTTTTTCCGAAAAACATAAACTAAAATTAGGAGAAGAAAGGTTTTAAGGAGAGAGAAATGTAGTTGAAAATATTAAATAATTTTATGAAAAATTAATAAATATAAAAAGGGGACCATGTTGTATTTTTTAAAAAGTTGTATTTTTTCCTAAGTTTTAAAAATGTTAAAGAAGCCCATGACCCCACAACCTGTCCAACTTTTTACCTTTTTCATACCCTAACCCTAAAAAATAAATCAAACGTGTCTAACCCTCAAAATAAGTTTTGAAAGTGGGTAGTTATCAAAATTGTCTCATCTTAAATGTATTAAACTATATGAGTTTTTTTCTTCTTTCTTCGGTACAACCCTTTGATCCCTTAACAATTTGGCTGAAAATGACCCAACATTATCTCAAATAGTGGTGAGGCTGTACCTTTCATTGGAAATGTACCTTATGCAATGAGGCAGAACAACACCTTCTCATCTTCCTTTTCTTCACTCTCACTTCCCCGTGCAAAGTGTCTCTGACTACGCTTCCTAAAAATTCCTTAATTAAATGACTCTATCCTTTCTAACTCTTCTACTTCTGCTTCAACTCCTTTCCTTTTCAAAGCCCTCGACGCTTTTTTTGTTTCTCTTCTTTTACTATCAGAAACTTTGCTATGCACCTCTATCTCTAGCCATAATTTTTAGATGATCTACAATAGACCAAACAGACAGGGGGTTAAAAGAGCAACAATTTGCAACAACAGATTCGATAAAACAAAGAATAAAAAACAGTCCAAATAACTTTATGGGTGTGTTTGGGGTGTTTTGATACGGAGTATGAGAACATTTTCTATAAAAATAAGTTGTTTCTTACTTATATTCTTGAGTTCATTATGCAAGTAGAAAAATACTTTCTAAAGGTATTTGTATACATTTAACAAAATCAATGAGAATGAATAAGGTAGGAAAAAAGATTTGAAACTTTTTTAAAAAATAAATTAAGTAAATTAAATCTTTTTTGTGTATGGTGGTGAGGGGGGGGGGGGGGGGCAGGGGTAAGTAAAAAATTTTAATTTTTTTTAGAAACTAATTTTAAAAAATAATTTTTTTGGGGAGGGGATTTGGTGGGGTGAAGGGATCCGGGTAGGGGAGTGAGGCGGGGTAAGAAAAAAATAAATTTTTAAAGGAAATTTAATTCTTTTTTTTTTTGGGGGGGGGGGGGGGGGGGGGAGGGGGGGGGGTGGGGTTAATTTTTTTTTAATTTTTTTAAAAAAATTAAATATTTTTTTCTAGGGGGGATGGTAAGGGGTGGGGTTTGGGATAAGGAATGGGGTAAAAAAACATTTGAAATATTTTTTTGGATTGGAGTGGTAGGGGTGGGGATGGTATAAGGGATTGGAGGCCGGGGTAGGGGTGAGTGATTTTCAGAGTTGTATGAACATTTCAACTTGAGAGTGAGGTTGAAAAAGAGTTTTGTAAAATGTTTTCCTTACTTTTTGAAGGAAAGTCATTTTCCTTAAATTTGAGGAAAATAGGTTGATTTGAAAAACATTTTTTTAAAACATTAAAGACAACCAAATATGAGAAAATGAAAAATATTTTTCAGAAAATATTTTCCTTCATACCAAACACACTATAAGGAAGAACAATTCAGAAAACCTAAAAATCAATCTTTAATGGACCACAATTATATTATCAAAACATGTATTTGCAACAGCACAAACAAATCAATTTTGAATCAAAATTAGCAAAATATAATGGTATTTACCATTCCAATGAAGAACAATTCAAAAAAACCCAAAAATCTAAATTAGAATCATCAAAATAAAAAAATAATTAAAAATTTAAAGTAAAACACTGACAAAACTGCAATAAAAATGATATACAATCACTTGATTAAAGCTAAATAAATATATGATAAGTGAATCATTGCCCTAATTTGAAGAAATTTTAAATTTTCTTTAAGAAACCCAATAGTCGAAATATGAAAACAATCGATATGTAGCTTAAAATGACCGCAAAAGCGATAATGTTCACCTAACTTTGAAAAACAATGGAGTTGCGGGCTTGAATGGAAGAAAATCATCGATGAAAAAAATGGGAGAAAACTCGTGGGAGATGCGGAAATATTAGAAGTCAGTAAATACAAGAGGGGCAGGGGGTGAGAGAATGGGTTTTTATGTATTTTAAGGGGCACGGTGTTAAAGTATATAAAAAAATTACTAAAAGGGGTTTTCTATGTTTTTAGAAATACTTTTTATCCCGAGACTCACCTCTTTATTCCAAGACCTTACTTACTAGGGCTAAGTTGTCAAATACTCATTTTGAAAACTTTATTTGATATTTAGACACAAGTCTTGGAAAATTTGTCAAATACCCACTAATTATAAGGTCATCATCTCTTCTTTCCAAGTTAACAAATCTAGCACATAAGTTTTTAATAATATACTTTAGCCCCCTCCTTCATCCATAATTATATTGAAAATATCTTTTCAAATATAATTAAAAAAAAACTTACAAAAGCTTAAAATAAAAGCTCCCATTTCCCTCCAAAATTCTCTGATTCAGGCACGATTCCGATGATTTTTTTTCGGCGATTAGCTAAAAATTAGTCCACAAATATCATAATCTTGCCCATTGCATCCATTATTATCCCATTTATTTTGTATCTTCTCAAACACACTTTCCACCACTGTTAAAAAGCTTCCAAATTGCTCACATTACTCAAAACCTCTTTAGAAAGTACACTATAGTAGCTTCGGCGACTCCAACTTGATTTCCTATTCCATAAACCCAACAATCATTGATTAGAAGCAATATTTGTAATTTCACTATTTTATACGGATATCTGCCCAATCATCGATGATTTATTTAACAAACATATACCTGTAGCATAATTGAGGATCGACTCCAGTGTAATTCTAAAATATCTATTGTAGAGTTTGTTCTTGTTTCTGGTGATTTCATGGGAGAATGGGAAGAGACTCCCAAATGTTGGAATTGAAAATCTTTTACTAAGGTGGCATTATCCATTGAAATTCACCGCAGTGGTTCATACGATGACTTGGTTGTAAGCGTAATGGAGAGTAGGGATTTAAATTACAAGCCGAGCAACGTGGTGATTATTTATCTAATGAACTCGAGGGAAAAGGTGCATCCTACGATCATAAATAATGACATACTTATGTCCTTGTATATGATGAATGTTGGTGTTGATAGGTTTTGGCCTATTTTAAAAATAAATGTAGTTGAGGGGCCCTTTGAAGAACTGTTGAATTCATCATCACCTCCACCTCGACACTCGATAGTCAACAATAATTTGAATAAAAACAAGAACGATAGAGATCATCCAATGAATATGGAAGATGATTCTATGGATATGGCATATGATTAATTGAACTCGAAAGGTGTTGAAAAAGATTGTGGATCGGGATCACAACCAAGTCATTTTCTTCTTTGATGGAACGAATTTCTATTTTGAACAAACATTCAACAACAAGAAAGAGCTAAAAATGATACTAGATAGAGCATCAATGGAGCGGTCTTTTGATTTTACTACGGAGAAGAGTTGTAGAAAATTCTTGAAGATGAAATATGTATCTCGTAGTTGCGGTTGGTTGTCATGGTCAATGAAGTAAGAATGCTCGAACAAATTTTGCATATACAAGTATTTGGGGTCCATACTTGCGGTGTTGAACATGCTATGGGAAAGCATAAGAAAATCTCATCTGAGATCATTGCTTCACTATGTGTAAATCATTTTTGTTATGGTAAGGATCCAAGCATAAGAAAAATTTAGAATATTGTGTTTAGTGAGATGCATTGCAAGGTAAGCTATTGGATGTGTTGGAATGGAAGTGTAATTGCAAAGAACATAGTTCGTGGGACACCGAAGCACAGATGTTCTTACTTGCTGGTTTTTTTCTACATGGTCGAGTCACTGAATCTCGGTTCTTCTTATTCTATCATGGTTAACAAGAAAAATGTATCGTTCGTGTACTTCTTTTTAGATTTTGGAGCTTGCATACAGGGATATACCCATATGAGAAAGGTTATGAGGTTGATGGCACACATTTATATGGCAAGTATGGGGGTGTGTTGCTGATTGTCGTTGCACAGGATACCGAATATCATATTTATCCAATTGCCTTTTGTGTTGTAAATAAAGAGAACGATGTTTCTTGAACCTTATTCTTCAAGAAGTTGAAGTCTATAGTAGACGATGATCCAGATCTATGTGTCATCTCCGGTTGACACATTAGCATTGTCAATGCCTTCTCCCGTGTTTATAATTGTGTGCATCATGGACTTTGCATGAGACCTTGCTGAAAATCTTTGTGCAAATCAACACTATGGAGAGCATCTTTATCTATTCTATGCTGCGACAAAGGCTTACTGTTTTTATGAGTTTAGTGAGCATTTTGGAAAATTCAAGGATAAATGCCTCGAGGCAGCACATATAATTGAAAATTTGCTTGGTTTTGAGAAATGGAGTAGAGCACACTTTTCCAACAATAGGTATGATATGATGACCACAAACATGCCGAGTCACTTAACTCAGTGTTGATGGATGAACGGAAGTATCCCATATCATACATATTCAATTCGATTTCTAAAAAATTTGGTGATAAGTTCAGGGAGTGGCATGCATTTATCGGCAGTTTAAATAATAAATTTGTGCCTTGTGTAGAAAAGATATTAAGAGATAATAAGAGTGCGAATGATTCCTGATATATGGCTAATGAGAATTGGGATCTTGACCAATTCACTATGTTCGGACGCGGTGTTATCTTGGAGAAGACTTGTTCTTGTAGGAAATATGACTTGGAGAAACTGTCATGTGAATATGCGATGGCCGCTTTGCTATCAAAGTATGGAGATGACTAAGGTTATGGTAATTCCATCTACGAGTACTCTTTACCTATTTTTAAAATCAAAATTTACCTCCTTACATACTTTGAAGCTATTAACATTGTTACTCTAGGGTTCGAATGGATTGTGCCATAGGAATTGCAAGACATAAAGATTTTTCCAACCCCTACAATCCCAAACTCGAAAGGAAGAGAGTCAAATGCGATAAGGGCATCGGTGAAACTTTCAAGTCCAAAAGGAGGAATAATTTTTTAATATGCACGAAAGTCGGGCACAAAATAACCACATGTAGCATGGCTAACAACTGTTAGATAGACTTTTTTCTTCTTTTGTAACTCAAGCCACTATTTTGGGGGCCCCCAAAATTTCTGTTGAATTTAATGTAAAGCTGTAATTGACTATATGCTTTGTTTGTGGTAGACTACATAAATCTATGATATATCTTTAACTCGATCGATTAAAGAATTATTAAAGGATATATAATTACTCATCAAACACGTTATGTAGGTCCTTTTACTGCCATATCACTCTTATTGATGCAATGAACTATCATTTTATGTTATTAATTAATTAAAAGCTATGAACACATCTATTCACATAAATAATAGTTGGTATACGCAAGTAATCCTATTCTAGTCCTATACACATCGATTGTTCATTGGTTGGAAATATAAAACACCACCTTCTATGAGTCTATTTATACAGTGATAATTTTTATGTAACCAGTCACTTCTACCTAAACTAAAAAGTGAAAAAGACTCTTCTTATTCAAACAACAGCCATGCCTCCGAGAATAATTCCCCTTCGTGCCCATCGACGCTATGATGCTTTTCTCCTCTGAAAAAACCTTAACCACCTCTTCTACGGGCTCGGTCAGGACCGCATTTACATGGAATGTGAACTCCGCCACATTACTTGTTTCTTAAGGGAAATTTCAAAAAGGCTTGGAATGAAAGGCAGAAACTACATCACCCCTCCCCCTCCACACACGCACACACACACCACCACCACCACCACTATCCCCCTAATTTAGTTTATTTTTTTTATTTTAGTTTAAGTTTTTACTTTTGTTCATTGCAGAAGAAGTTTTCTTGGGTAGAAATTTTGTTAGAAGAAAGCTTCTTCCTTTTTGTCCTTTTTGTTGGATATGATATTTGTAAATGTATGTAATACAATGAAGCATGCAATATGAATATTATGATTTCAGTTTTATTGTAATCTTCTTGTTGATGGTTTTTGTTTTTTATAATTATTTAATTTTTAAATTTTGTTTGTTGCACTGTCAACTTTTTAAATTTTATTTGCTCAATCAATGAATATATATGTAGACTGCCTTGATAAAATATATGAAGATTAAGTGTTTGGTCTTTGCATGACCAGATTATTTTATAGGAACAATCCTAAATCTTGAAATCTGTCAATCCTCGATCATAAAATACGGTGACCATAGACCAAACGAATCGATAGATCATCAGAAGTACGTTTCTTAAAAGAAAATAATTAAATTATAAAAAAATTATAAACAAGTAGGTAGTGGTTAAACAAACAATTTTGTGCTTTGAGGGTCCAGTGCTTCATACAGTCTAGTTCAAACATACTTATGCTTTGAGGGTGGGTAGTATTTAAACAAATAATCTAGTTCAAACATACTTGTGCTTTGAGGCTTCATCGATTAGTACAGTCTACCATAGACCCACTGAATCGATAGACCCGCATTAGTAACATGTTAAAAAGGAAATAATTAAGTAAAATATATACTTGTGCTTTGAGGGTCCATCAATCCATGTAGTCTACCGTAGACTTATACTGTAGGCCATGCATGAGTTTCTCTCTAGATCAATGGTAGATCACGTAAATCTATGTACAGGGTTATAGACCCTCACTAGCATGTGTTTAAAAAGGACTAATTAAATAAAAA
>NC_061115.1:18469734-18676849 GCF_002878395.1 Capsicum annuum
TTCTTCTTCTTCTTCTTCTTCTTCTTCTTCTTCTTCTTCTTCTTCTTTTTCTTCATCCCCTTTTCCTTGTTTTTTCCTCTTCTGCTGCAATAGTGGCCAACTCATTCATTTTACTTCTTTTTCCTTACTCCTCATTCCTCTCCACTTCTTGAAGGTCCACATGAACTGTATCATATTAGAAAGTGTTATTAAAATTCACAGCTAAAAATTTATTTACTACATCAATTATTAGATGAAGTTACCTTGTACATATTGTTGCTCATTCTTTTTTTTTCTTTTATATTCTTTCTTTGATATGGACAACAATATCCAATACAGATTCCTCGAGTATAGCAACACGCTTATGTAGATCTCCGTCGACAAAGGTGTCCACAATAACTTTTGAGGTACTTGGAGAAGTATTATCACTAATGCGTACTCCAATAGGGTTACCACCCTAATCCTCATCATCATCACTGTCCCCGTTCGAAGTAAGGACATTTATTCCTTGTAAATATTACTTCAAGTCATCGCGGAGATTTTTCTTCACCTTATCTTTATATGTCTTAAACATAACCACATAATCCATATTCATCTCACGTACAGTAGGAATGATGTATGAGTGCATATTCTACAAGAAATAATTTAACAATTACATAACACTCAATATTACAGTAGTATTTCTGCATAATAAAAGATAAGTTCATACCAAGGTAAATTTTTCTTTATACTTGAATGGGTCACCTTCGATTATCTTGTCGCTTTTTGTAGTGTGTCATCTGAGGATGCAGAGAATGGGAAAGGGCTCATCTATTGATTTTTCAGCAAATTTTTTAAGATGAGGAAAGGCCTCATAGATCCAAATCTATAATCAAGGAAGTAGTGAAAAAATGAATCAGAGTCTATGACAGAGTATAAATAAAACAAGAATCTATGATAAACTGTCTAAAGGGTTGATGGTAGATACCATGAATGCCCAAGGAAATTCAAATAGAGCATAGGAGGCCTTCTAGATCTCATTAAATATTTCTCTCTGATTCTTTAGGTCAGTTTTCTTCTTTAGATAATCGATGGTCCATTGAAATGTCTCTTTTTTCTATGGATAACTCTAAAAAAAACTCAAAGAATCCACCATCTGAATCAGTTTTGTGTCGACAAACTTTATCGTATCTTTTACAAGCAACATGGTGGGCAAGAACCACAGTAAATAACAATTAAACTTTTGATTCTCGTTTAACTTATTCCCTCTAATCAACTATAACAAGTTGGCCAACGTAATGTTTTTGTTTTTCTTCACCTTAAAGCAAAATTATTCCCCCTTCTCTAAAACCTTTTTCAATTTTGATTCATTGAGGTATGGTGAGCATTTAAACCCTGGGATCAAACAAAACTCCTTTAAGCCAAAACAAGCAGGCTTATTATTGTTCACATAAAACAATATCTCATGAAACATCTTATCGTTCTTTACACGTCGCAACAACAAATAATGGACCATCTGTCCATTGAATTTATAATGTTGCGGTAAGTTTCTCAGGTGTCCAAAATAAGACTTCTTGAATCTTTTCTTCAAATCCTGGTCAATAAGAGTTTGCTTAAATTCTCGATATACATCCATCACAGAAAAAGATCCAATCTCGTCCATCAAAGTTCGAAGGTCATCCGCTTCACAAAAATGTACCTTAAACAAAATACAATGGACAAGGAATCATTATCCCCATCCATATCATTTTTTCACTCCCTTCACTATCATCACTACCACTATACTTAGCAACATCATCACTAGACTCATCGGCATATCTATTTATCTTCTTTATGGTTCCGATTCTGATTTCGACTCTTCCGCCTCAGTTTTTTTATTTTAGAGGCATTTTCAACTGCCTCACTTCTTCCTTTTCTACTGCTAGATGCAGTACCAATAGTGCATTAGCACCAACTCTAGCTTTACCCATTTCTTAACAGAATCTACACCTAAAAATAATTTCGTCATTGTCAATTTATAGACCACAAGTCTACTAATAGAAACATTTCAATGCTCAAATGGAAAATCCAAAATAACTAGGAATTATTCCACCATTAAACAGTTCAATACACAAAATACGATAAGTGAATCAATTTTTTTTAGAAAAATATTCAAAATCCAACAGCATGATTAACGAAAAATTTTCAGTCAAATATGCAAAATCAAAACTCAGTTATTGCTACAGAATCAAACTAATTACCTAGAAAATACTCAGATTTTAACTATTTAAACAATCACATTTGGAAAAATTTCCTATACTACATCACTAAAAAATGGATAACAAATAAAAATCGCTAAAATGGATCTACAAATAATCAAAATTTGAATTTAACTTACCTTAGAATGAGAAAAGGAGTACTTTGCCGTTGGAGAAGAATGAAAAGCAAAAATGACGTTTGAGAGGATTTTCTTGGGAGTAGCGGGAGTTTGAGAGGTTGGGGAGGAGAGAGATAAGAGGTTTTGTTTAATATTGAAAGAAATGAAGGGTGTTAGGTGTAGTTTATTAAATTCTCAAAGTTTTAAAAATATCGAAAAGGCAAATTGGCCCACATGTGGACCCCACTTTTTTTACTTTTTGGACCCTAACCCTAAAATTTAATGAAAAAGAAATTTAGTGGCTATTTGTAAAATATGTTTTCAAAGTGGGCACAATGTCAATTCTTCCCTAGTTACTAAATTAGGGTGTCTCTTTTACTAATTAAGTTTTAGTAGTGTCTTCTTTTACAAATTTTCTCCTTTTACTTGCAGTATTTCAAAAAGTTTTTCACTTTTATTTTTCCTATGCATGTTGTTTTTACTTGGTTCATAAATTAAAAATAATTATTTTAATTTACTTATTTAATTTATAAAATTGAGAGAATTATATAATACTTTTTGTTTCTACCATTGGTATTAAATCACAACATAACGTAATTAATAGCAGTCAAATTTAGAGTCTAAATAATCATTAATAGTAAAATATACCCTTAATTGAAAGTATTTTTAAGGGATGTGCCAAGTCAATAAAATTGACTTGTAAAAGTGAATGGAGGAAGTATAATTTATCTTCAAACTCCTTATCTTATATTTCTCCCAAAAAACTATCTATATATAAAAACAAAACTAGAATCAAGACAAGAAGCCACGTGTCAAGCTATTAAAATAGCCACGTAGCAATTTTTTAAGACTATTAAAAAATATTTTAAGACAAAGTTAAAAATATTATAATAAAAATTTTGAATTGTAAAATTAAGTATTTGAATTTGAATAAATTATCGTTTTACAAAAAAGATTTTCATTATCTTAAAAATAGAAATTAATAATTAAAGAGATCTAATAGATATATACTATTTCAAACTTATCTTTTATAAAATTTAAATGTTATAAAATATATTTAAATAGAATTTATTTACATATTAGGGAAAGATAAAAAACTATAATAATAATAATAATAATAATAATAATAATAATAATAATAATAATAATAAAAATAATAATAATTAATAGTAAGGATGGAAACAATAGTAACAGTAGTACGTATGTATACAATAATAATAATAATAATAATAATAATAATAATAATAATACTAATAATAATGATATTGAAAATTAAATTTAAAATTTGTATTTAAAATTAAATTTTTTTTATCTTTTTCATTTTATTGTTAGAATTTAAAATTTGTATTTATCTAATTACTATCCTAATCAATTTTTGAATTTAAAGTTAATGATAACTTTCTTTTTTGGCTAAACATGTTTTACCTCTTTTTGCTATCACAGGCCTATCACAAATAAATTACCACAAGTCTAGGAGATAATTATAAATACAATATTATTACTATATATAATCACTTTTAACAATTTATATTCACATTTTATCTAATAGGATAATTACAGTTTTATTTTAATTTGAATTTGAACTTATCCACAAGTTAAATCATTTCTATTTTGAAATTTTTAATTAAATATTTTATCTATATAAATTCATTAACATGATCATTCCACACAAATTTTTTGCATTGCTATTTGTATCTTTTCTTTCTTTCCCTTTTTAGTTGTGTAGGCATATTTAGGTAGGTAGGTAACCTAGATGATATTACATTGAATAAATAATTTTTATCACGATTATCCTGCATTTCCCCTCTTTTGTTTGCTCTCTTAGCAAATCTAGATATTAAATTTTTACTTGCTCTAACTTCTTCCTGATTCAACCAATCAGAATATCGTCACTAACAAATTTGTTAGTTTGTATTTGAGTTTTAATCAAAGGTACTTACAAGTGGCCTGGGTGGAACAAATTTTAGTTGCTTCCAGAGTTCACGTGTGGTCTGTTTTAAAGCTTCCTGCATTTCCTGAATTTTAGCCTGTGCTCTTTTTCGGTCTTAAGCCGAGAGTCTATCAGAAACAACCTCTCTACTTTATATGAGATAGTGGTATGATCTGTGTATATTCTATTCTCCCCAAATATCACTTTGAGGGAATGCACTGAATATGTTGTTATTGTTATTGTAGTTAACTCTGATCTCTTATATACACATATAATTATATATATATATATATATATAATATTTTCCTTTTGTCATAGAGTATTTCTACCCAGGATAAAGAGATTATAGGTGATGTTCATCAAATTACTCTGAGTATGTTCATCAAATTACTCTGAGTAGCTATCAAGGTATGTTGTTCATCCTTAATTTATTTTTTAATTATTTTAAATTATTATTGTTATTATTTGTGATTAATATTATACTTATCATAAATCATAAGCATATTTATCATGGATAAAAATATTAATTATAGGTAATACACATCCTCGGATTTCTTTGAATAAATACAAAAGTATGATTATTCATGCTTGATTTCCTTTTATTTTTTTAGTTATTTTACTATTATTATTGTTATTATTATTATTATTATTATTATTATTATTATTATTATTATTACTATATT
This sequence comes from Capsicum annuum, assembly GCF_002878395.1. NCBI lineage: Eukaryota > Viridiplantae > Streptophyta > Magnoliopsida > Solanales > Solanaceae > Capsicum > Capsicum annuum. The sequence goes on from NC_061115.1 coordinate 18,474,662, forward strand.
ATTATTATTATTATCTATAAATAACATCATATTTATCTTTTGTCACAAATGTATCTAACGAAGGTGAAGTCTCTACAAATATGATGAATGCAAATAATTCAAAATGTGAAATGGCTATTTGAGAAATCGATAACTACAATTGAGACTAGAAATATATAGAAGAGATTTAACAGGTTATTTATGTAAAGAATGAATGTGAAAAAAAAATCACAACTATGTTTTTGTAGGAGCTTATAAAATAATTTTATAGTTATTCAGACAATGTTCATTTATTTTTTTTCATGGTCTTACTTGCAGACTTTCATTTATGTATAAACTTTTGTTATTTGATTTTATGCATTCCTTAAATAATTTCATTCATTATCGAATTCCTTAGGCTAATAAATTTTTCATTTGAATTAAAAAATTTAAATTAAACATGAGATAAAATTATATTCAATAGAGGGGAAAGTGTTTATCTTAAACAAGTGTTGATTTTGAATTTTAAATAATAAGTATTCTTAACAAATTAAATTAGATTATATTGGAGTCCTCTTCTACTCTATAAACGTATTAATGGTAAAACATAAATATATAAAATAGTTAACAAATAATCCTATTTATATTATAATAGCGTGAAATGATAATTTAAAATAAATACTAAAACAATATCTATATTTATATTTTTAAAGAACATATTGATTACTTTTAATATTTTATAAATTTATTAATTTTAAATAACTAAGGAAAAATGTAAAATTGCAAGGATAATGAAGAATAGCAAACTGGTCTTCTTTTAATCATTTTCGTCAATATAAAAATATTTTTAATTTCAAATATCTATCTCTTGAAGAAACAAGTTATATATTACATTTAAAAAAGCAAGAATAAGAAAGAACAATGAAGTGGTCTTCTTTTAATAAATTAATATAATATTTAAATTCAAATACAAAGTTAAATAAAATTTGAGTTGAAATAAAGTTTGAAATTCTTGAGTAATTCCTTAGTATAGATAAAGAAAATAATAATAAAAGAAAACTTAAATATAAACCACAAACTTTAGGAAAATGGGGTGTTGGGGTTTTAAACTAATTTTTAAAAAGTAATTAGATAATAAACATATTGCAATCCATAATTGAAAATTCAAAAGATATAAAATAAAAGGTCAAAAAATCCTTAAGCAAACTAGATAGAAATACTTAATTTATATTGATAAAAATTGTAATATTTTTAAAATATGTATTTGATATTATTGTTCTTTTTTAATGTTATTTAATTTCATTATTTTTCTGTATTGATACAATTATATGCAATTTATAACTATCTGATTTATGTATTTAATATCGCATTCACATATTTACCTTTTTAAAAGGATTATAAAATAAATTTATAGATATTTTGATATTTTAATTTATTTATTGTCTTTTAATTTTACATAAAGGTTTTTAGTTATTTTAGGCGTTACTTAGTTTCATGATATAAAGAAAGAAAATTAAGAGCACAAAGAAGAATCGTAGAATATGAGATAAGATTATGTTTCTCTAGGTGTAAAAGTGTTTAACTTGAATTTTAAGTTATAATCACTTTAAGTAGATTAAACTCTTTTGAAGTCTTCTTTTAATCTATATATCATTACATGATAAAATTTATCTATTCTAATTTCTATATTATGAGTGAGGTAAAAAAACTCAACTGCTTATACGTGTAACATAAAAAAATAATTTAATCTAAAATCAAATTACAAAAAAGTAAATTAATTAAATATAATAGAAAAATGCACATTAAGGATTTGTGGTGTTGGTTGGAGGGGTTAAAATTAATTTTTAGAATGTAATGAAACAATTAGCTAATATCATATATATATATATATATATATATATATATATATATATATATATATATAACATTTTACATTATTTTTTATAATCAGAAATCTTTATATTGTAAATAATAAAACAAAGTAAAACATAAATACAATTTTTTCTTTTTGAATTACATAATTGTTTTTACTCATATAAATTTCGTTAGAGGTGGGGTGAGGGAGTGATATTAGGAATCATTACCTTTAAATTGTGAATAATATAATTAAAAAAATATAAAATATAATTTTTTTTTACAATAACATGATTATTTTTTCGTATAGATTTAACTAGAGATAAGAGGGATTGAGGTAGGTGGGGATGAAAACGGAGGGGTGGGGTAGGGGGTAGAATATTTTATTTTAAATTCAAGTTAGCCTTCTCAAGCAGATAAAGAGGTAGATCATCTGAACTTGAAATAGGCGAGGTAGGGGTGGAAGGTGGGTGGGGTAGATTTTATTTTTTTCGCATTTCATTGAAAAATAATATGATAGTTGAATTTTTCTTTAAGGTAATATGATTTAATATGCTCAAGCGAGACATTTCGATATAAAATATTAGAAATAATATTTTAATGTTATCCACGCATCGCACGGATACGTACACTAGTTTTCCACTAATTACAAAAGCAAGAAGGAAGAGAAGTGGATTATTTGATCGAGATAAAGGAAATAAATGGTGACGTTCAATCAAGGTTGAAAATCAACAAATCTGCAAAACAAATATTTGATGAAAGATTTAAGAATTTGAATAATAAGTCTGCCAACGCTTTCACCATATTTAGAGTAACTGTGGGGAGTGGATCAAATTCCAAATGAAATAAATAAGTAGCAACTACTCTATCTAGGCACCAGGTTCCTATAACAATAATTGAATGGGGATTACGCTAACACATGATTTATCATGGAAAAACTTCTTGCTTAAAGGATTAACAATTTTGACCTATGATTTGTAGGTTTTTCAAACAAATTTCACTAACTTCAAAGAACGATTTAAAGTTACAACTCTATAATCTAGGCTACTAACCTAGACGGGGAAGATAATGCTCATATCAATACGTAGGATATTCTGGTATATGCTTTGGTCATATCTAACTTAAGCACTATGTCCCCCCCCCCCCCCTCCCCCAATATATTGCCATATCCTTGGCCCTTTCTCAAACCTCAAGCATAACATGAACTTTATGTTAAATTTCAACACATACAAAGAGTCAAAACGTATCAGGAAAGTTAAAAAAGAAATGTGACTTCAACCATCATTGTTCAAGTGTTGTGGAGAATTCTTTCTCAAAACTTTAATTAGAAAGAGGTAGAGAAGAAACCTTAGAATCTTCTAGCCTATGCCTATTAAAAGTTATGCCAGACTGATGGAATTACAAGCGTATTTATAGATAAGCTAGGGACTCTAGATAAATAACTTTAACCTTGGAGACTTTCATAGTTATTTCTTTCTATCAAAGAAATACTATATATGCATAACTTGGAGAAAAAGTAAATGACTGGTTTATTATTTTACTTGGGAGATAAGGTAAATTTATTATCAAAAATATGTGGCTCATTAGTATGTAATATTATACGTAATATTCTTACATTCTCCCACTTAACCCACATATCAAAATCAGACAATCTTTTATGAGTGAAAAATAGGCAATATGGTCATACACATAGTCACTCAGCTTAAGAGTTATGCAATAATCACTTTATCAAGAATGTATTAATACAAAAAATCATGATGGGCATGCTTTTAATCATACACTTCCTTCCATGTATGAAAATATATACTATGTTCTAAATAAAGTGTCCACAATTTTACAAATGAGCTTAATACAAGTCATTCAGAGTCCAACTTTATTGGATCCAATGATCACTTTATAATACATGAAAATCAAAATGTGCACGTTCATGTATAACAAATATGATAATGTCTAGACAAACTGTTAGAGAATATAGAAAGACTACAATGACTTATTAAGTCTCACATGGGTCACTTGATTCTTGAAAATATTAGTTGGTAAACCTTTAGTCATAGGATCAGAAATCATTAAATTAGTATTTACATGTTCAAAGCTCATATTTTGCTTCTTGACATAATCTCTAACCATCATATACTTCAAGTCAATGTTCTTACTTTGGATGCCACTCTTATTATTCTTTTAAAAAAAAATACTACAGCTGAATTATCACAAAATAATCTCAATGGTCTTGCAATAGAATTGATAACTTTAAGACTTGATGTGATGTAGCTTCATAACATGCTATAAATTCAGCTTTCATTGTGGATGTTGCAATAATGATTTGAATAATACTTTTCCAAGATACAGCACCTCCAACAAGAATAAAAATGTATCCAAAAGTAGATTTACGACTATCTTTTCATTCACCCAAACAGAAGTCTGAATACTCAATGACTTTTAATATGTCAGAATATTTATATGTAAGCTTAAGATCCTTGGTTCCTTGTAAATATCTCAACATTCTTTTACCAACTTTTAAATGATCAAGACCAGAGTTACGTTGATATTTGCTAAGCTTTCCTACTATAAAGTCAATATCAACTCTAGTACAGACCTATGCATACATAAGGCTCCCAATAAGTGAAGCATATCGAATGTCTTTAATTTACTCTTGTTCTAATGCATTTTGTGGATACTGATTCAATGAGAATTTCCCACCTTTAATGATAGGTGTTGCTATAGGTGAACAGTTTTTTTATTTCCTATCTTTTTAAAATTCTTTCAATGTAGACTCTTTGAGATAGTTCAAGCCATCGTTGAGATCTATCTCTGTGAATCTCTATGCCAGTGACATATGAGTCTTCATATATATCCTTTATTTCAAAATTTTTAATAAGTAACTGTTTCATCTCATGCAACAAACCCAATCATTACTAGAAATTAAAATATCATCCACATATAGGATTGGAAAAATATATTTACTCACACTTATCTTAAGGTATATATACATTGATCAATGATGTTCTTTATAAATTCGAATGAAGAAACAACATTTTGAAATTCAATGTACTATTGGCCGGAAGCGTGTTTTATTTCATAAATAGATTTAGTTAAATTTCAAATAAGGTAACTTTCATCCTTATCACTAAACCGTTCAGGCTAACGCATGTATACCTCCTCTTCAAGATCTCTATTTAGAAAAGTTGTTTTCATATTCATTTGATGTAGCTCTAAATCAAAGTGAGCTACTAATGTCATGATTATTCTTCATGAATCCTTCTTTGATACAAGAGAGAAAATTTCATGGTTTTCAATACCTTTCTTTTGAGTAAAATCCTTGGCTATAAATCTAGCTTTGTATCGTTCAACATTATTATATGGGTCTCTTTTGATTTTATGAACTCATTTAAATCCTATAGTAGAGACTCCTTTTGGTAATTCATCAAGATTACAGACTTTATTTTTAGTCGTAGATTTTATATTTTCTTTCATGGCATCATACCAAAGTGTAAAATTTTCTCCATCCATTGCTTGTGAAAAGAAACTTGGGTCATCTTTTAGTCCAACATCAGAATCAAACTCTTGAAAACATACAACATAGTCATTAGAAATTATTGGTCTATGACCTCTTAAGGATTTTCTTAATTTTATTTGTTCAGGTGCTCTTTCAACAATGGGTTCAGGTAAAGCAGATTGTTTTTCAAGTTCCTCATCAAGTGGTGATGGATCTTGAACTTGTTGCTCTTTAGGTAATTCATGAAAATTTTAACTGATTTGCATTCAATTTTTTCAGTATATAAAGGTACCATAAGTGGTTCTCTTATTTCTTTTTGTTCTACCACTTGAGTTGAATCACTCCCACTTACTTCATGTTCTTCAAGAAATTTAGCATTTCTAGTCTCAACAAGTTTAAGAGAATGAGAAGGACAGTAAAATCTAAATCCTTTAGAGTTAACAATATAACCTATAAAGAAATTAGTTATTGTTCGTTTGTCCAACTTTTTAAAATGTGGATTATAAATTCTCACTTCAGTTAGACATCCCCAAGTATGTAAATGGCCTAAACTTGATCCCCATCCTTTAAATAATTTAAAAGGTTTCTTTGGAGATAGACTTGGATGGAACCCTATTTAAAATCTATACAATAATTTTTAAGGCTTCACTCAATAAGGAAACTTGATTTGCTAATCATGTTTCTTACCATATCCATTAATGTCTTGCTTCTTTTTTTGCCATACCATTTTGTTGTGGTATTTTTGGCATGATATATTGTGCAATTATATTTTTTTCAAGGAACTCAGCAAATGAACCTTTAACTTGTCCTTTATCTGTGTGTACTTACCATAATATTCTCCACTCTTATCAGATTTTACAATTTTGGTCTAAGCTTAAATTTGTCTCTCTACTTCTGGTTTAAACAACTTTAAAGGCATTAGGTGCTTCTGATTTATTAAACAAATGATAAAGACATATATATCTTGAATTGTCATCAGTAAATGAGATAAAATTTCTCTTACCATTCAAGCAAAGGGTAGGAAAAGGTCCACAAATATCTGTATGTGTTATCTTAAGCAACTTAGAACTCTTTTTGACACTTGTGGATTTGTTGGCCTGTTTACTCTTTATGCAGTCCACAAAAGTTTCAAAGTCAGAAAAATCAAGAGCTCCAAGAACTCCATCGTTTATAACTTTTTGATTCTTTCAATAGAGATATCTCTCAATCTTTTGTGCCAAAGACTTAATGAGTTCTCATTAATAATACATCACTTAGTGTCAATTTCTTTATCATGCAGAATTATGATATTACATTTGGTCTTAGGGGCTAAAATTTAAATAACTTTCCAAACAAATTTTTAAAATCAAAAACTTTATTACCTTTCAAAAGTTTCTTTGTAGACAAATGAAAATTGAAACTATAATCAGCTATTGATAGTCGAGAAAGAGAAATTAAATTCCTAGAATATGATGGAACATAAAAATTATTTTCTAAATCAAATTGAAAATAAACTTTTAAAATGAGCCTATAAGTCCCTATGCCTTCCACATATGATGTCGTCCTATTGCTAGAATAAATATTTTATTTACTTTTTGTCAGATTCTTTAGAGATAGAAAATCTTGCATGATTTTGGGAATACGAGTTATGGAAGCAGAATCGATCCATCATGTATTTTCAGAAACTTCAATTAAATTAAATTCATAATATATAAAGGTAAAATTATCTTTCTTCTGAAGCCACTTCTTGTATTTAAGGTAATCTTTCTTTCAGTGTTTCTTTTTTCTATAGAAATAACAAGTGTCATTGTCAAAAATGTCTTTCTTCTTCGTAGGAGCACTTTTTCCCTTCACTAGATTTTTCTTATCATGAGACACCAAATTAGAAATTTTGGATATTTCATGTTTCAACCTCTCCTCTTCTTGTAGACACATTGTCAAGAGTTCATTGATTAACCATTTATCTTTATGTGTGTTGTAAGATACCTTGAATGGATCATATTCCATCGAAAGAGAGTTGAGTATAAAATGCAAAAGCAATGGTGCAAATATATCAACATCAAGCAACTGGAGTTTAGCAAAAATATTTCTCATCTCCATAATATGCTCACACAATATACGACATCTATCAAATGTCATACTTGAGAGCCTCTTCATAAAGTTCTGGTCAACGCCGTGTCAGAGCTTATTAATTATTCATCAATTGTTTGCATGTAAGCTTTGACATTTTCATTGTTAGGGATGAAACCTCTAATATTTTCACTTACATAAGCTTTTATGAGCATTAATCTCAACCGATTAAATCGCTCCCACTGCTCATAAGAAGCCTTATCCTTTAGCGTACTTGATCTGTGGGCTTAGGTAGTTCTTCTACACGGAATGCGAGATCCAGATCTGAACATCTTAAAGAGAGAAGGACTTTATCCTTCCATTCAGTAAATTTGTCACCAGACAACATTGAAATTCGAGCATTTTCGTTAAATAGAAAAGTAGAAAAAAGTGGTGTTAACTAAAAAACAAAGATACACATACATAAGTTATGAAATACATAACCATCAAAATTAATCATGTAAATACTGACTCTTAAGTAAATTCTAAACGTTCCTGCGACAAAATTAATCATGTAAATACTGACTCTTAAGTAAATTCTAAACCTTCCTGTGGATAGAGGTTGCAACCCATGCATAGAGTTACTTAACTCCATAAGACTAGTAAACCAAATAAAATTAAAAAATAATTCATATCTTTGGGCATAGGATAATTTTTAAATAGAATGATTTACTATCTATTTCAATTAATATAACCAAACTAGTTACCTCCCTGTGGGGTAAGATTACTATTTTGACAAGAGAATAGGACTTTATTATATGTCATTATTATATCTTCAACACTTACTTTATGTTATTAAAGAACTTGTTTTCTTTGTATCATATACTCGGAATGTTGTGGCTAACTTAAACAATGATAAAAAGAACTCAAAAATGATATCTTACAATAAATTATTAACTTAAAAGTTGATGTTAATTATCAACTACTAAAACGGATTGAATAGACAGCCTACATCAAAACAACTCCTTGTATGAAGCATCTCAAAGTATTTAACTTTAACAATTAACTCAATTGTATAGTTAATTAATCACAATGTTAAAATCGGATTGAATAGGCATAGCCTACATCAAAGCAATCCTATGCGTAAAGCATCTCATATTAATAAAAAAAACTGTACAATAAATAAATAGGCCTAGCCTACATATCCTTCATTAAAATGATAATTCTAATTAAAACAAAAAAAATTATTAAACATATAAGAAAATATACACGATATATGTCATTGATTACATGTACAGTACTTAAACTAGCATAACGAACTTTAAGAAACTATATATTCAAAATTCCTAAATAGTTGTCTTATCCTTTTAACAACTATTATAATATACATCACATGATGACATCACATTTTAAGGAATAGAACGACTTTTAAAATAAACCGTTGTCTTTGACAAGTCAGACTAATCATTGTTAAAAATATAACAATATAAATTTTGGATTTCACATAAACCCTCATGATAAACGGTTTTAAAATTTCAGCAGTTTAACAAGTACCCTTATGCGATGATAATTTAAAACTAGCAGAGGACTTCAATTATGATAGGTCTTACAATAGGTTCTAACAAAACACAAAAAACCAATTTATCCTTTAATTTTAACTAAATAATAAACAACATAGCTAAAGTAGGGTCTCTTATACCACATGTTGAATTTCAATACATACACAGAGTCAAAATGTAGCGAAAAAGTTAAAAGGAAACCTACTTTCAACCATCGTTTTTCAAGTGTTGTGGAGAACCTTTGTCAAAACTTCAATAAAAAAGAGGAAGAGAAGAAATCTTAAAATCTTTTAGCCTATGCCGATCAAAAGTTTTGCCAGACTGATGGAGTCAAAAGCGCATTTATAGATAGGCTAGGGATGCTTAGGCAAATAACTTTAACCCTAGGGACTTCAGTAGTTATTTCATAAAAGAAAACTTTCGCAGAGTTGCAATTCAAACTTTGTATGGCTTTTTCTGTGTCCTTTTTACTTACAATGGGGAAACTATATAAACAGAAATTCACGAGAGACAAAAAAAATAACAAAAGAATAATTAACATCCTCCTAATTTGGTTCTAATAGTCAGAAGGATATAGAGGAACTATATAATTCTAGATTGAGGAAATCACTGTGATATGTCAGAACATTGAATAAGATTTGATATCAAGTGATTAGCTCTTTCCTTGTATGGATAGTAAACGGTATTTGTTGGTCATTCCTTACTCTTTTTATCTCTTTTCAAGCTAGAGAAAATGATTGAAAATACTCCTAGATTGTCCCTAAAATGCCACAAAGGTTTGGTTAAGATTTTTGCAATATGATGAGATGGGAAATATATCTAGTAGTCAATGCTCCAATAGCTATCATCTCACGAATAAAGTGATGGTCAATCTCTATGTGTTTTATGCTAGCATAAAAAACTGAATTTATAGTCATGTACAATGCACTTTTGTTATCACAAAAGAGTTTTGTGTAATACCCCATAGCATTTTCAACTGGATATCATTCATATTTGCATGCATAGATAACTTAAAGCCTAAAATTTTTCTAAGTGTCGAAAGACTTAGTCATAGTTTAAGCCCTCAAGTTCAATAATTTTTAAATTGATCTTCCCAACCCCGATACATAGATTTTTGAGTTGATTCATATTCAATGGTTTTAAGGGCATGTCTCGGGGAAATTTTAAATTTTTTGGACGATGTTTGAGACATGTTTGGATGATCAAAATAGTAGACCAACATGATATGGTCGTGTTGCACTAGGAATTGCATCATCAAGGACCAATGCGATGCATCGTATTTCACGTTGAAAGACCGATGTGGTGCAACGCTTAACGTGTCGGGTGCCCAGTTCATCTTAATGATTTTCGAGTCCAGAAGGGTATTTTAGTCTTTTTCCCTTATTTTATCTCATTCATAACATGAGATTCAGTCCTTATTAGGGAATTATATGCCAAAGGTTACTCAAATCCTCTCAAAACTAAATCTTAACTCTTCCCCAAAATATCAAGAATTCAACCTCTAAGTTCAAGATTTTCAAAAAAAAAGTCAAGATTAGGGTTTGTTTCATCGAACTAAAGAACCTAAGGTATGTGGGACTATCCTAAACACATGGTCATGGATTTAATATTTTTAAACTTGATTTAACGAGTAAATATGTATGCATATGAGATTGGTTTTAAGATTTTGATGAACATGTATTGAAAAACCTATGATTTGATGAAGTATTGTAGAAATTGTAAAGTGGTGTTTAAAACTTGAATTATTTTCATGTGATCATGCGATATTAGAACTATGAATTTAAATTAGAGCATGGGATATGTAATTCACTCTTTTACTATGAAAATCCCTTGATTTTTACATATTATAAATTGATTATGTCAACTGCTAAGGGTTTGTCTCTATTGATGAATTGATATGTACAATTGTACTATTTAATGGGACAATAAGAGGGTATGTTACTTGTTTTGTAAATGGTCATGTTTTCCATCGAGAATGGCTTCAAATTTGATAAGAAAAGTGACCATCGTAGATAAAATATTGAAGAAGGAATAGTTTGGTTTTCAACTATTTTGAAATATGAACTCTTGTTTAATTGTAGATCTTTTGGGTAGTCAATAATATCTTTGAAATGGTAAGAGTGTAGTAGAGTTGTTACACGACTTACAAGTTAGGGTGTGACGATACCCTATTATGATGTGCCGGAAAATAGAATAAGAGTGAAATAGTTATAAGAAGAAGACATATTTTAAAGAGTCTAAAACTGGGCTTAAGAGAGTTAGATTGTTACCCAAAGAAGGCACGAGTTATACGACTCATTGCCCAAAACCGTGATTTACCGACACGGGTCCATATTACCAAAAAGGGAATTGTTCGCTGGAGACATCCCTGTGGCATAGTAGAAATGTAGAGACTCCAACTCTTGTGGAAAACTTAGGTTGGGATCTTAGCCGCCGAGTCAAGGAAGAATTCCATATAGCCCATAGAATTACAGATTGTAGGGTGTACCATCTAACTTAGAAGAGAAGAAAGAGTAGAGTCAAGACTTTGAAGAATATGTTTTGAAAGATATCAGATTATGCCTATGTGTTTTTAAATGCTTTATGATAATACGTTTTATGAAATGCTCTCATCTATGTTGTATAAAATATATTTTTTTTGTTTTTGGATTGCTCTCCATACCAATACATTTGTATTGACCCCCTTATTTTAGGATTTGAGGCTTAGTTCTGGGGTCCCACTAAGCAGTAGATTAGGTTATAAGAAGTTTGCAGTTGGTGAGCCTCCCTTATTTCAGAAGGTCTTGTTCTATGAAACATTGTTATTTGATTTTAGTTCATAGTCCGACTGGAGGCCTTGTCCCAATTTTTAGATAGATATTGTTTTTATATTGTTAGAGATTTTGGAGACTGGTGTTAGATGTTTTTGAATGTTTATGGATTCATACTTGAATTGTTAGTTGGAATAAAAAAGCGACCATATTTCCATTTTGTATTATTTTCCACACTTCTTTGTAATGTATGAATTAAGTATATGATTACCAGTTAGCAGCGCTCTCGGACCTTCATGGTTCGGGATGATCATCGAAGCCAAGGCCTTGGTTCGGGTTGTGACATATTGGTGGTTCATATAAGTTAATTTTAATTTCTCGTAGTAATAAGGTAATCCATACTAGTTCCACCATTGTACTTGCCATTGACCTATATTCTGCTTCAGAACTGGATCTTGAAAATTTTGGTTGCTTTTTTGGTGACCATAGGATGAACTTAGCTTCGAAATATATACAGTACTTAGTATTTCTTCTTCTAGTGTCCGGACAACCTTTCCAATCAGCATCACAAAATCCATATAGCTTTAGATGACTTTGGGAAAGAAATTTGATTTCATAGTGCATTATTCCTTTGAGATAGAGAAGAATTTTCTTTACTGCTTTCATGACTCCTTCTGTTGACTCATTTAATTTTTGACATATTTTATTGACTGCTTCGATGATGTTAGGACATGTATTCGGTAGATATAGAAGTGCACCCACTAAACTTTGATATTCCTTATCCTTAACTGGCTTTGAGTCCTCTAGTGTTAGTGTGATTTCAATGCCATTGTTGTATTAAAATAAGAACTTTCTATAAGGTTTTCTTGATTGAGAAGATCTTTCGTGTACTTTCCTTGTGATAGAGTAATGCTTCCTGGAAAATATTGTACTTCTAGCCCAAGAAAGTAATGTAAGTTGTCCAAGTCCTTTAATGAAAATTTCGAGTTGAGTTAAGTTATTAATTCCTGTATAAAATCTTCGTTGTTTCCTGTAAGCACAATATCATCAACATAAATTAGCATGACCATAATAATATCCTATTTTCTTAAATAAATAAGGAAGAGTCAGTCCTGCTATAGATAAAACCAATGTGAATTAAAAATTTAGACAATCTACTAAACCAAGAACGAGGTACTTATTTGAGTCCATAAATTGATTTATTTAGTTTGCATACGTAATTATGGAGTTTTGGATCCTTAAATGCTTGTGGTTGCTCCATATACACAGTTTCTTTTAAGCTACCATGGAGGAAGGCATTTTTGACGTCCAATTGGCATAATTTCCAGCTTGACGGATTACAATAGCTAGCACAAATCTTATGTTAGTATCTCTTACAACTGGACTGTAGGTTTTTTTATAGTCTATATCTTCCACTTGTGTGTACCCTTGTGCAATCAAGGGAGCTTTGAATCATTCTATTGATCCATCTTCCTTGAATTTGACTCGATAAATCCATTTTGAACCAACTACCTTAGTGTCTGTTGGTCTTGGTACAAAGGTCCAGGTGTGATTTTCATGTAGTTCTTGTATCTTTTTTTCATTGATTCTTTCCAGTAGGGGTGAGGAAGAGCATCTTTATATGATTTTGGGGTTGTAAAGCTCCTAGTTGTGATGAAGGTGCGGTGATGTATTTTGCCTCCCCATTGATATTTTTTATCTCCAATCTATTCAGTTTTATTTTTACGTTTAGGATTTAATTCAGGATCATTCCTCAACTTCATTCGAGTTATAATATGAGTGTTTTTTAAGGCTTGTATTGGACTCAAGATTCTGGTTCTTTATTACCAATGAGGGAAAAAATATTCATGTTCTATTGCATGAGTTTCTATATTTTCTGTTGCATTTTCCAATTCAGTAGTGATCTCTAACATAGTGTCATTTTCTGACTATACATCAGATAGCTGAGGTGATTTCTTATTTACTTTTTGAGATTTATATACTGAAGAGTGTCAAATTTGTCACTCATTTACATCCAAATTCCTTCACACTACAATGATTTAGTTATGTAAATGAGACTAATTCTTCATTGAAATACATTAATATCCAGCTTTTATGATCTTGTAGGGAATCTAATAGAAACGATTTGATACAAATTGAATGAGAAGTAAAGTGGGAAAGAAGAAAAAAAGAACTGAAGATCAGGTCCAGAAGGCGACCCTCATATGCTGCGATCACAATCTGAGGGTCGCGATAGCCATCAGTCAGAAAATTAGAGTTGCACGATCGTAGTTAGATGCTACGCGATCATGGAATTATGTCGCTACCAAGAGACGATGATCACGATAGGCCGAGAATTTTTAAGGGGAAAAATTAGAATTTCACAGAGTTTAATCCCAAAATTACAAAAGGCTATACCCTTGAACAATTTGAGCATCTTTTTCCAGATTTCAATTTTGGGCAGAGAAGAAGTACTCTATTTTTGAGTTAAGAACAATTTGTTAATTTGATTCCAAGGGATTTTGGTTGTAAATTGAGATTGAAGATTGGGTTTACTCTTATTTAGATTATGATGGATCAATTGCATGCAAATTTGGGTGTATTTTCTCTCTTTAATTACATGAGTGACTAATATTATATCTTGAGGTTATTAATTGTGGATATTGATTATTAGTCCAAATAGTTGGTTAATGGTGATGGGTTTTGATTTAAGTCTATGGTTGAATTGAGAATTGTGGGTGAAAACCCCAATTGTCTTGAATCCCATATCATCCTTGAAAAAGGGATGTGGTGAAGATTAATTGCAAACAACATCTTGAATTAGCTTGTTTGTTAACACTATCTTAGTAATAAGGGTGTTTTTTGAATCGGCTATGTTAATAAGCATCATCTTAGAAATAATTATGCTAGTTTGAGGTTATAAATTGGTAAACTTGTCACGCTCATGAGTCATTTGAAAGAATCCATGAGTGAAATTTAGAGTTTTATCGAAAGGTTAACACTAAGACCCTAAATCTAGCCTATCCAAAACCCTTAGTCAACACTTGGACTAATTCTTGATTACCCATGCATGAACACGACTTAGGAGAACATAACCCCTAGATCCCTATTGATTTAATAAGCTTAACAATTGTTCGACCTTCTGATTTGGTGATTATGTTCAACAAATTTCAACATTCAAACCCCCCAATTTACTTTCATGTTTTGTTTTAGTTGTGCATTATAGGTTAACACATAGTTAACTCTCAACACACATAGGTGTTAAAAGATCTCTTTCACTTATTAAGGATTAGACCTCAACTCATGTTGGGTATATATTGACAAAATATGCCTTGCATCGAAATGATGATATAAGTTAAGCATTATCAAAAATGGCTTCGTTGCCAGGAAGAGAAGCTTAGTTTTCACTATTGCAGCGTTGTTAGTGAACTTGGGTTAGACGTGGTGTTTTTTTTACATTGTTTGTCATTTTTTCCCTTTGTTAGGTGATCTTCATAGTAATCAAAACACCATGAGCCACAATAGGAGCAATGAAAGCTCATTTGATAGATACCTCGAGAATAAGGATCATCTCTATATTGCGGGGAGTGCAAGTGTCATCTATGGCCCATTGACTGAGGGAAATGGGGTATTCCATATCACGAATGTAATGCTCCACATCTTACAAATGTAAGGTCTATTTGGGGTCTGAGCACACGAAGACATAAACCTACATTTGAAAAACTTCATTGAGGTGTGTGCCTCATTTGATATTGCCCATATTACTCAAGAGTCTATTCGGTTGAGGCTTTTCTCATTCTCTTTAATGGTTGAAGAGGTTTTGTGGTTGAGATCTCTATCCAATGGGTCTATTACATCTTGTGTCGATCTTACGGAGGACTTTTTGGATAGATATTTTCCTCCTCCTAGAATACTATAACTAAGAGATGAAATCATAAATTTTTCTTAACTTGGTGGTGAGCCCTTATATGAGGTATGGAAAAGGTTCAATGACAAGCTCATGCAATGCCCGAACAATTAAGTGAAGGAGAAGATGCTTCTACAAATATTTTATCGGGCATTAGACCAGCTGAATAAAACCATTATTGCCCATGCATCCGGAGGGTCTCTTGTTAAGTTATCCTATAGGGTTGCATCAACCTTGTTCAACCAAGTTACAAAGAAAAATAGAGGGTAACATACCCGGGACTCCAAAGTGACCATAAGGTCTCCTATCGCATCTTATGTCAACAAAGAGCAAAGGAATAAGGACGAGGAGAGAGGTGAAAATATGGACAAAGTACTGACCCGATTAGATCTCCTCACCAAACACGTGATAGGAGCAGCTTCTGAAGAATTTAATGTCGTTGCCTCTCAAGGTTTCAAAATTTATGATAAGGATGAAGCTAAGGAACTCGATGAAGAGATAAGGTTCTTGGCGAACCATTCAGGGAGGTCCCGTCCCGCCTGCCAAAAGCAAGGTGGGAATCAAGATTAGAACGACCACAATCATGATTGGCATGGTAGAGAGAGGTATCGAGACCAAGATTGGAGGGATAAGGAGAAAGGATATAATAGATATATGTACCCTCATGATCATGTTAAGGACAAGGAATCAAACTCGATGGACCCTAAAATATTTGAGGATGTCCTTGTCTAAATTTTGATGGGAGTTGAAGGTACTAACATAATGGTAAGGGAGATGAAAAGTGACTTCTCTCAATTAAACCAAACAATCACACATAATTTGTCCTCCATAAAACAATTGGAGACGTAAGTGGTCCAAATTTCAACACAACTCGACGCTAGGCAAAATAGAGGTTTACCCAGTGACACGGTAGTTAACCTCAAGAACGATGCCTATGTTATAGAAATATTCACTAGGAGTGGTATAAATCTTGGTAAAAATGTGGTTGAGGTTGATGAGAATGCAAAGAGAAAGCGGTCCGAAAAACTAAATGATGGTACCACAAAGTCTCATGAAGTGAGTAATGAGGGAAAGATTGATGAGTGATGGTGTCGAGAAAAAGGTGAGTGAATCTCAAATTATACCACTTACCCGGATGAAAATTCCTCCACCTTTCTACAAAGGTTAAATAATAAAGATGACAAGGCCGAGTTATAAAGTATGCTGCAAAACTTAGCAATCTCTCAATCAATATCCCATTGTTAGAGCTTTTAAAGAGATCCCAGGATATGCTAAGTCCATGAAGAACTTTATGTCCAAAAAGTGAGTTATGGATTGTGAGACTATTGAAGTTATGCATAATTGTAGTGCTATCATGTCTAATGCCATGACGGAGAAAAAAAAAGGCCCAGGTGCATTAAAATTCTTTGCACCATCAGGACACACAAATTTGAAAAGGCATTGTGTGACCTTAGTGCTAGTATCAACTTGATGCCATATGTTGTGTATCAAAGGCTAGGATTGGGTGATCCTACACCCACCACCATGAGACTCTTGATGGCGGATCATTTAATTAAAAAGTAGTGGGAGTGTTGTATGATGTGTTGGTTAAGGTTGACAAATTCATCCTTCCGGAGAATTTTGTAGTCCTCGATTGTGAAATTGAACATGATATACTAATCATACTCGAAATTCCATTTTTAGAAATTGGACAAGCTCTAGTTGACATGGAGTATGGAGAGATGAAGTTCCTTATGCACAATGATGATGTTTCCTTTAGTGTATACAAAACTAAGAAACTACCAATGTACTTGCAAGTGGTGTCAGTAATTGATGTGGTAGATGAGGATGTGATAAATTCTATGGTAGTGGATCTTGAGTCATCCGCCCTTAAGGATCCATCTTGATTATAAGAGGACGTTAGGCCGCAACGTTAAACTAGGCCCTGGATAGGACCTTAGGGTCTGCTATCATGAGCCATTGACCACGATCACAAACCCTACCTTGTCATGATTGCAGTTGGGCAGTTTTAAAATGAAATTGTCACCTACAAACAGTCCCCCCCACTCCCCTCTATAAAACCTAAAAATTCATCTATTTTCATCATTGTTAAGAGGCTCTTAAGTGCTAGGCATCCTCTTTTTCATCCTAACCTCTGGTATGTTCTTCTAATCTTTTCTTTAATGTTTAATTTAAGCCTTAGAATCATGTGTAGGAAAATGGCCTAAATTGGTGAATTGTGCTCTTAATTAGTTTCTAATTAATATTGTGTAGTATGGTAGTTGTTGTTTTTGGTGTGAACATCATTGGGGAAGTCTCAAGTACCCAAAATTATTCAAAATTAGGATGAATCATAGGTGTACACCAAGTTTTTGGTAAAATGACTGAATGAGTTCCTTTATAGTTTTTTCACATTTAAAGGGCATGATTGAGTGTTTAGGAATTGTGTTTCATGTTTGTAATGTTTTTTACATTTTATGAACACAAATTGGTATAGAAAATTGTCATTTTTGGTCGTGAATCTTTCTAGGATTGCAGCCTCAGGTACCGCAATTACGGTCACTAGACTGCAATCATGGTAGTGTGATCGCGATCCAGTGCCCTGCGGCTACAACATCTAAGAGTTGTCTGGCATGCCTGTCCAAACTCCTAAATTCTCATTTCAAGCTCCAATTCGACTCGGGAACCATTTCTTTAACTTAACTAAGACATATAGCATAGTTGTCACATGTGATATTGATTATTAATGCGTTGGGTTTTTTTCAAGTCTTTTCAACTGAAGATGACATATTATGATCAGATTCGATTCATGGCCTCTAGTGTCAAACAGTTGTAACGCCCTGAATCTGGTACCGGAATGCTACACGATGCTTATGACCCCGAAGGACCACAAGATAACTCATGACTGATATTTGTACCTGTATACTACATAATATACTATAAAGTGTAGAAACATAAAATTGAAAGGCCATAAGGTTCACATAACTGAAGTAAAATATAACATCTAACGGGGTATGAAATACCCAAAACAACTAAAATAACTGTGTACACATAATAGTCTGGAAAGCCTCTAAACATGACTATCGGAATAAGGAGTTGATGGGATATGTCCCCAACTAACTCCCACTAATAAAATAATTAATGAGATAATAGAGAAATAATCATGTCCTCGAAGGATAAAGACTCACTGCTAACTCTGATTTCTGAACTAGGATGCTACTTATACTCTGGAGCTTGTGTCTCTGAACCTATGGTATAATATACCATAGCATGAATGTGTCAGTTCTTTGAATGTACTGGTATGCATGTGAGGTTGGCTAAATGCATGGGGTTCATATGCATGAACAATAATAATAATAGACTGACTATCATGAGCGTGAGAATCCATGCACGAGACATAATAACTGACACTGATACCTTGAGAACATGATTACTGAATTTGAATACTGATAACATGACATACTAATACTTATAAAACTGATAACATGAGTGACTATATCTGACAGTCCTGAATTTAATGGAACTATCTAAGTTCCGTACTGTATCTGAGTTGACTGTATCTGACAGTCCTGAAATCTGAAGAACTATCTGATTTCTTTCACTGAGGCTGATACTGAAACTGTGGGAAGTAGTTATCTAACTGACATGCCCCATATGCGCTATAAAAGCTGAACTAGGGTCCAACCTGTGCCCCGATTGGAAGGGTGTCAATACCACGCCATTAGTAAGGACAATATGTGAGTAACCCTATTATAACAGATAACTCTAGTGAGAATGGTGGGAACCCTCATATAACAGGTTAAGCTACCTCATCTACCCTCATATAGTAGGCTATGATATCTCAACCTATGCTGGCTACATAGTTCTGGAATACAAGGATTGCTTATAAGAATCACACCCTTATATAAGAGGTGTATTCCCATCCTTGAGTTCACTCGGTGCTAATTTCTACTCCCATCTGAATAGATACTAAATATGATTTACTGAACTAAACATGGACTGAGTTACTGAATTCTATTAACTAACGAAATGCTACTGATATCTGATAATTGACTGAGTTTATAAGATTATGGAGATTTACTGAGTCATAAGACTGTCTGAAGTCTAAGGATCATAGCTTGACTGAGAGTATCATGAAAATATGACATGGCTCTAGGCACACAGATAATACTTCAGGTATAAGTATCCCCAAGACTCAGTAGAAGGAAACTGACAAAGCTTGACTTACTTGAACACAATCATAATTCATAATTCATTTATTGAAGCATTTCATCAAACATGGGATATGCATAAACTTGTACATATATGGGGATTTTATGATATCATACTAATTGGGCACTTTTCCTTCACATAGGCATTAAATCAAACACATGATAGGCATAGTATGTGTAAACAACATTTTACAATAATTAAACATCATGGTTCAATTCTAATTTCATCATTCAATGGTTTAATTATAGTTTTACATGGACCTAAACATATACTAATCAATTAAACTTGAAATATATCACCAAACATGGATAAAGATTCAATTGGCTATTTATCAACATGAAAACTAGCAACCCAATATGAAATTCATAAAGGAAATCCATAAACTTGAACTTAGAAAAAGGATTTTTTGGCTTCATGGATGAAAAGAGTCCATGAATGAACACTATGCATACCTGGGTTGAGTTTCTTGATGTTCTTGAGCTTGAAC
The DNA here is from genome assembly GCF_002878395.1 of Capsicum annuum. Classification (NCBI taxonomy): domain Eukaryota; kingdom Viridiplantae; phylum Streptophyta; class Magnoliopsida; order Solanales; family Solanaceae; genus Capsicum; species Capsicum annuum. The sequence continues at coordinate 18,494,868 of NC_061115.1, forward strand.
AATTTAAATCTCTGCATTTTGAAGAAGATTTGGATTTTTGTTCTTGAGGATTAATTTTAGAGAGAAAACCCTAATCTTGTTGGTGTGAAATAATAATGTATAAATGGGCTGATATCACATATAACTGGGTATATATAAGTGGGTGGTAAATTACCAAAATATCCCTGTTAAAATAACTTAAAATAATTGAATCGGTCATGCGATGGTGGGGTGCGATGGTCCGTCAGACCTCTCCGTTGAATGGGACCAGAACTAGGACCGACTGTCTTTGTGCCACGGTGGGGTGCGATGGTCCGTCGCTAGATCAATGGTCTATCAGACCTTTCCTTCATACTTAGCTAGAAAACTAATTCACTGCCTTGATGCAATAGTGGGGTACGACAGTCCGTCGGTGGGTCGACAGTCCGTCGGACCTCACCGTCGTACTCATCCAGAAAGCTGACTCACTGCCTCGATGCACCGTCATGGTCGACGGCCCGTCACTAGTCCGACAGTCCGTTGGCCTGCACCGTCGCACCTGGGTGGTTTTACTGCCTTCTTTATTTTGGTCGTAACTCTCTCGTCCAATACCGGATTTTGATGAAATTGGTATCAATGGAAAGATTATTCAATTTTCCACGTGATAGGAAGTGAAAATCTAAAAATATCATTTGTACAAAAATATATTCATATTTCAAACAAGTTCTGGCATCCTTGAGATAATTTCAGGCTAGGAAAAGGGTACTGATATTACAACAGTTTACTATAAGGACCTCGCCAGAAGGAAGTTGCTCTCTAAGTGGGGCATATCTTTGAAAAAAGTGCCCGAGAAGCTCCCATTCTTTCATTAAAGACTGGTGGTCACTAGGTGGAGGTACTTTGCCCCAGATCCTGCTGGGCCAATGAGAATTGGGTTAGGGAATTTTACACAAATCTCAGTATAGTGTATATATATCTGACCCAGTTATGAAGATTCAGGGCAAGGAAGTTCATTTTGGGGACGAACATATCAATGATCTATATGGCCTGCCATATGTTGACATAAGAGAATATGAGGCCAAGAACTATATATGTTGACATAAGAGAATATGAGGCCAAGAACTATACTCTGGGAAGCTGGTTCATTGAAATACTGTGCCTTGGAAGAGAAGTCCCATGGGCTGCTACAAAAATGGGGATAACTTTGAATGAGTTTCATCTGAGGCTCAAATCTGGTTGACTATCATCTGTAACTGTGTTTCCTCATACACCAACATGAATATGTCCCTATTATGCGAGCTCAGATGGTAGCCATCGTCTTGGACAATATTCATTTGGATATTTTGATTTGTGCTTTCTGAGATTAAACTCTTTAAGACCAGAGGTGTCCTAATGCTCATGTTTTCATCACTGATCATGGAGTTGTGATAAAGGGCCAAGGTCAAGGAGTACAAGGGGGACAACTAGATATCCTCGAAGACACCCATTTACCCATTGAGTATACGTGGCGAGAGTGCTCCTTCAAAGAGCAAAATTATAAATATCGACTCTAACGCATATTGGGTATATATTGACAACGTCCGTCTTGCATCAAAATGATGGTGTAAGTTGAGAGTTATCAGAGACATAGTCTTCGTCACATAGAATACATGATGACTCTTTTTGAATTTGTGCACCATCTTCATTTGTGGATTTCAATTGATGTGCACACTCCTTTTCAATTGAGAAGTCAGTCTCTTTCTTTTTCCACACATCAAAATCTAGAAATTTTATGAATTCTAGATGTTCCTATATAGATATTTCTTTGGAAGGAGCATAAGGAAAAATATTTTGATAAAAACTAACATGTTATGAAATCCAAATTTTATTAGTTGAAGGATCAAGACATCTATAACCCTTGTGAATAGGGTTGTATCCAAGGAAAACACAAGGATACATTTTCTTTGTAAACTTGTTCTTTTCGTAGTGTCCTAAATATGTAAATCACCTATATCCAAAAACTTTCAGACTCCAATAGTCAGAATGACGATTAAACAATTTAAAGAAAGGAGTTTCCATTTTCATCATTTTGGACGGCATGCAATTTATAAGAGAGCATGTTGTTAGAAAAGAATCAACCCAGTATTTAGAAGGAAGTTTTACCTAAAAAAGCAAGGTAAGACCTGTTTTGAAAATGTGACGATGCCTCCTTTCGGCACACCATTATGTTCAAGAGTATGTGGGAAGGAAAATTTTTGATGGATGCCACATTGAGATAAATGGTTTTCAAATTTAGTTGATATAAATTCAACTCTAGATCACTTTGAAAAAAAATTATTTTTCTTTCGAATTGATTTTCAATTGGTCTTTGAAATTCAAGAAAGTTCTCAAAGAAATCGGATTTCTTCTTTAGAAGAAAAATACATGAGTAACGAGTATAATTGTCAACAATAATTACATAGTATTTAAATTATTGGCAAGATAGAATTGAAGCAGGACCGACAAATCACAACGCAACTTATTTAGAGGAAATTTGAAAATACTATTGGATGATAAAAAAAGGAACTCTACAATTTCTTCCTATTTAGAAACTAATACAAAGATGTTTTTCTTTTTTCCAACCATAAACATTGATTAAATTTCTTGAGTGTAGGAGCTTCAAAAGTTTTGGATTAGGGTGACTCATTCTCTTTTGCCATATGTTTTTGGAGGTAGGATTCTTGAAAACATAAAGCTCTTAATGCTTTATTTCATCTAGTGCATACAACCCTCTATTTTTGCATCCTTTAGCAAGCAGTTTACCTTCCTGTGACTAAACAAAAAAATTGTCAACATTGAATGAAATGATACATGAATTATCTTGAGCTAATTGTCCCACAGATATCAGGTTCTTTTCAATATTTGAAACAACCAATACACTTTTAAGGTTTAAAGTACCATTTTGAGTCTCAAGTTTTCCTTCACCAATATGAAAAATATTCAAGCTTTCTCCATTACTGACGTGTCATGATTTCATGACACTTTCGATGCTTAAAAATGAAAAATATGCAAGTACTTAAGTCTTTCTGTTAGATATGATGTGTTTTTATGTTGATTTTGTAGGAGAATAGGTATTGAATCAGAAGAGAAGAAAAGAGATGAAGTGTTGTAGGGCATCCCACTTACAAACCTACTTGTGGGTCATAAGTTGGACATACACCCACCGTAGGTCCCTATGTAAGTGTCAGAAAAAAAGGTTCTATAGATGGCCAAGTGACTTTGAGATTGACGAAGGCCACTTACAGGCCATAAGTGACACTTACGACCATCGTAAGTGGCCATGCAAGTCACAGTCAAATGATTTGAAGTTATGAAGTTGTCTTTAATACATACAAAGGTTACAAGTGTCATCTACGACTCTCGTAGGTAACCCCTATAAGTGGAAGTTCAAAAAGGTTGAGGATCCTTCTGAGACTTACAGCCCATAAGTGCATCCATAGGTAGGTGCTGACTTAGTTTTCCTATTTTGATTTGGTTAGGATTTTTAATGTTTTTGATGTATCCTATAAATACCCCATTGATGTTTTTTTATTAGTTTACACACTTTTATACACTTTATATATGCACAAAACTATATTGATTCTGAGATTCAACTTTTGATCTTGGAATCCATTATTAATTAGAAATTCTGGTTTTTATTCGTCAATTATTTGTATGATTATTCATATGCTTTCTTTCATGAATTCAATGGATTTTATTGTAAATATGAGCGGCTAATCACCTAACTAGGGTTGTGGAAATCCTAGTGGAATAATGAAGTAGAGGAAGTGCAAAGTCTATCTTGATCAGTGTTTATGTATGTATTGTGATTTTCTTCATATTGTTTGCTTTCTTAATGACTTCAGAATTCAAGAACCTACCTATTTTTGATACCATCTCCACAAGAAAGGTTGAGATTAGGAAAAGAAGATCACAATAGTAATTTGAAAATACAAACCTTCATCTAATTAACTTGATACCCAAAAAAAGATAGTTAATCTGGGATCTAAGTCAAGGGTTAGTGAGGAAACACTCTAATACTTATAAGGTGATGAGTGAAATTCACCAAGGGCAGTCACAAAATGGTTGGTGACACATATCTTATCAGATTCTGGATGCAAAGTAGTAATATAGTTTGATGAAGTACGATAAGTCTACGGAGTTAGGAAGTCAGGAAAAATACAGTCCTAGTATTTATCTCATATAGATTTCAACCTACAATGATCAAGATCTGTTACTACTGTTATTATTTTCACAAAATTCCCCCCATTTACTTTCTGCACTTTTCGAATGATTCATCAAATTCTTGATAAGATTTGCCATATTCCCTATGATTTTGACCCCAACCTTAATTGGGTTCTATATTTGAAAGCAATTTTATTGTACTTTCTTGGAGGTATAATTTAGGCAATATCAAATTTTGGCATTGTTGCCAGGGAATATGGTTATGGATTAATTAATAGAGTTTGTTGAGGTTGTTGATTTTTAGTTTCTTATTATGCTTAAGGTGTATGTCTGTGTATGCCCAGTACTCGGATTCAAGGTAATCCCTTGATCCAACTTAATATAGAGCTTGAACGAATAGTATGACAGAATTGTAGGATGTCAAAACACGGTCATGAAGCTCGTTACGAGGGCTTCAAGATGATCTACGCGCCTTGAGTCCGCCACATTTGCATGGTGTTCAAGAGATAGTCATATAAACCACTGTGTGGTTACTAACTAAAGAAAGAAGGGATGTTGTTGTCCATCGTGCAGCTCAAGAGGATAGAGTGACACAGGAAGAAGAGTGTCAAGCAACACTCGACAAAGCTAGGAGAGATAGACCTCAACCACCCCCAGCTTTTCAGTACTTACCAGTGTATGATGATCCGAAGTAAGACTTAAGGTATTTTAAGCCTATCGAGATAGGGGCTATCATTCTCCCTGAGTTTCTCCAAGGGATGAAATTTGAAATTACGAGCGCTATGATTCAACTGATCAATCTGAAGGGTGTGTTTGTGGGTTTGCTGACTGATAAGGCAAACATGCATATCATGAATTTCGTTGGAATTTGCACTTTGTATAATTTACCTGGGGTGAGTTAGGAAGCTTTGAGACTCAGGTTGTTCTCATTCTCTCTTACAAGCGAAAAGACATTATGGTTAGGGAACTATCTTTTGGGTCCATCATTAATTGGAATGAGTTGTGAAAATAATTCTTTGACCAATTATTCTTCCCGTCTTCTACAATTCTACAGTTAAAGGATGAGATTTATAATTTTAGCCAATTGCATTCAGAACCATTGCACGAGAGATGGTTGAGGTTCAAGAAGAAGTTGATGATGATGCCCAATCATAAAATTTCAGGAAGGAATTTGCGTGAGATATGATGCTAACCCCTCCATCCTAAATAAGTGATGTTTTAGCTTTTTTTATTTTTTCTAAGTAAGTAGCATTCTAGATAATCTAGAACATATTAATGATGTTCTCCCTATTTTATCGCTCTTTAAATAAAAATAGTTTTATATAATCAAGAAATCATCAAAGAGTTAGACATTGTTTAAGTTATTTATTAAGGGTAAATTAATAAGTCATTTTTAATTTTCTAGTATTGAATAGCTTCTTAAGAGGTGTATCTAAATTAAAAAATACCACTTGGAGAGAGTATAATAACATCGCTATATTATACTCTCTCCATTCAACAATACTTGTCCAATATACTTAAAATAAATATCCAAATAATACTTGTTCAGTTTGGAAAATAAACGGGCATTTAACCTATTTCTATCTCTTTACCCTTAGGAGTCGTTTGGTGTGAGGTATAAGGTATAATAGTATTGGGATAAAATATGAGATTATTTTATCCCGTATTTGATTAGAGGTATAACTTAGTCCCAATATTATTTATCTCACCATTTATATCATAGTGATGTGATAAGTTATCCCATATATTTGGTGTGTTAACTAATCCCGGAATAACTCTTTCCCAACCAAACGATCCCTATTAATTCTAGCTATACTCAATACATTTTTCAAAGAATTGAATTAATAATATTAAAGTAAAATTACCCCTACTATTAACATGTTTGTCAAGTTAATAGTGGATAACTATTATTGGACAGAGGAAGTAATGCATGTATTATGCATTTATTGATTTGAAATAAATATCAAATACACTCTTCATCTCAAATTATTTAACATGTTTGCTAAAAAAAATTATCTCAAAATTATTGGTATGTTTAAGAATTCAAGAGATAGTTAATCATTTTATCAACTATACTCATATTAATTAAAGAAGATTAATCTAATCAAGATTTAATAAGATCATATTAGTTAATTTGTATTCCTTTATTAATTTCTCCTTAAAAATTATAAAAAATACATGTCAAGTAATTTGAGACAAAGAATGTACCTCACAGATGACACGTAAGCATTAAGAAAAACGTGTTGGTTTTGTAGTAATTATTAATTCAGGAAATAAGCATACGCTAAATGAACTGTTTGAATAATAAATTACTCACAATGGTGAGCAGCTTGTAAAATTATTTTTTGCACCTACTTTCTATTTGTACTGATGAAAGTAATGACAATCCAACTTTCAGGAGCCACATAAAATAAACAAACATCAAAACTGTCAAATTGATAATACATTACCCTCTTCAATAATTCGCGTTCAAGCTACTGAGGCTACGGTATAAGCAAACAGTACATGGACTTTGAGAAAATGACTAAAATGTCTTTGATCATACTACACTTTCTCATCTTCTGTACAATTAATTTGCCTAGATGATAGACATTGAAAAGAAGTGTGAAAAGATAAGTTTTAATATTTGATTGACTAATTAATTCTAAGTCATCTTGGAGCTACAATGATATTCTTCTATTTTATATTTGTCATCACATTTTTCTTTATATTTTCCTTAAAAAGTTATGAATAAGAATCATTTTGTTTTAGTTTACCTTCAACTCTTTTCTATATGATTAATATTAATTATTTATTTTTAAAGATAATTAATTTTAAGAATAAAATGAAAAAAAATAGTTCTTTCACTGTAAGTGACAAATATTTTAATTTTAAGATGGACTTGTGATGTCTCTATGAATTGTACATGTATATGAAAGAACAAACTCACCAACTAATCGTTGGTGTTGCCAATTTCTTTTTATTTTTGGGGTCAATCTAATCGTTGAAAGGACAAATACTTTGACATAATATAATTTCACCTAATTGTGAGATCTCCGTTATTGTCTAAACGCCAAATTTCAACAGATTACTAGAAAATACATGTGTAGATAATATTTTCATCTTAATTTATGTTAAAAGATTAGGCGAGATGAGCAAGAAGAAGATGGTGTAGGGTTAAGCTTATGGTATCTTTGCCCGTCTACTATCCGATCCCGACGTAAACTTGTTATATGCTTCTTTTTCATTAACAATATGTTATCATCTTCAACTTTTTTCCCCTCCCATTTCAATGGATAATAAGGCACTCTGATCATCAATCAACAAATTAATGAACAATATAACTAGTCAAGTTAGACAAAATCTTGAAAAATTAAAACTATTGTAGTTTCAAATGGTTAACCCTTTTTAGTTAAGAAAAGTTTAAAATAACAGGAAGATTTTACGCTTTAACAAAACATTAGAACTAGAAAAAGAAAGAGGTAAAGCTTCAAATTTACCTTGAAACATATATCACCTTTGGTTCAAAAAGATTGACTTAGTTTGACTTGACATAAAGTTTAAGAAAATGAAAAAAGACTTTTAAATCTTATGATCATAAATTAAAATTATGTCAAATTTATTAAAATATTTTTTAATCTTATGATCCTAAACAAATTATGTAGAAAATTACTATTAAAATATTATCAAAAAAGTAATAAGGTCATGCTTTTATGAAACAAATTAAAAGAAAATAAAATCATTCTATTTTAAACACTGAGAATATTCCATTTGTCTTTATTTTGCTATTCTTTTCTATTTTGGGTCCATGAAAGTCCCACAACACTAATTTTATTTTGTACCCCACCCCACCCTCTTAATGACTATCCAACTACACTCATTAATTTTGTTTTGTACCCCACCCCCACGCCACCCCCACCCTCTTAATGACTATTCAACTGGACACTGTCACTTGTTATGCTAGAGCCACATATATAAACAAAAGATTCAAATTTACATCTAAACTATCAAATTTATTTATATATTACACTCTTCAACAATTTGGGATCAACCTTTTGAGCCAACAGTATAAGCAAATACTGCATGCATTTTGACTAAATGACTAAAACGTCCTTTATCGTCCTTCACCTACTCATAGTGTATACATTAATTTGCCTTGACAATAGACGTTGAAATGAAGTCAAAGGAGAAGCTTTCATACTTGGTTGACTCCTAAATTGTAAGTCATTTTGGAGCTACAATAATATTTAAATAATTTCATATTATTCGTCACATTTTTCTTTTATATACCCTATAAGAAAACATGAATAGAAAGTATTTTATTTTTTTTACTAATTTACCTTCAATTCTTTTCTGTAAAATTATCTTAATTGTTTGTTTTCAAAGATAATTAATTTTAATGATAAAATAAAAAAATAATTTATTCTATATACTTTAATATTTTAAATGAACAAATATTTTGAAACAAACTAATAAATTGTAATAATAATTCTGTGAAGTATACGTGTATATTAAAGAACCTACACAACTACACTACTTTTACTTTTGTAAAATTATTTCTTTTTCACCTAACTTTCTATTGCTAGTTGCTACTCAAAGTAAAATATCGAGGAATAGTCATTGACTTGACTCAACTGATTTCTCTTTTTTTTTTTCTCATTTACATTGATGGTATAATAATATATAGCTTTATTTATTAATTAGAGATCGTTTGATAGGATATATAAGAATAGTGCAGAATATAGTGTGTTAATGCTTGCATTTGTTATGTTTGCAGTTTTCTTACACAGTGTTTGGTTTGGTGTTTAGAAACAACATTACAAATTTTTATATGAAAATATCCTCCATAAATATGATGGAAAGGATGTGAAAAAGATTTTAAGGGGAAATTGTGACTTTAATCAAAGTAATACATGCATTAAAATCTAGGAAAAATTACACATCATAGATAAAAGGGAAAAGACATCTTTTCCACCTTAAACTATACCCGAAAAGTCTAAGTCACACCTAAACTATACTAGTGACCTATTACACACCTTAACTATAAAAAAGTGATATTATTACCTCCCCGCAACCCCCATTCTAAGGCGCGTGTGTTACACTTATTTTAGGCGCGTCCAACCTATTAAATAACAAAAGTAAATGGCTAAAAACATTAAGGGAAAAGTCATCGTTTCCCCCCCAAACTATAGTTGAAAAGTCGAATCCACACCTAAACTATATAAGTGACCTATTACACACCTTAACTATAAAAAAGTGATACTTTTTACTGACGTGGTACTGACGTGGCAGCGCGTGTAAAACACTACACCACATGCAAGTGGTGATAGCCTGACAGGGTGTAAATGGTTTCGTTTAGGTGTGGCTTCGACTTTTCGGGTATAGTTTGGGGTGAAAACGATGCCTTTTCCCTATATAAAATAATTTCTTAATTACATGGCATTATTTGTTAGTTATAAAATTGCTTTTTTTTGTGGGTCCCTACATACAAATATAATATGCAATGTATATAGCAAATAATACTCTCTTTCTCTCATGTAATTAATTTTTATATTCTCTCTTATCTAATTGGCTAGTTTTGCAGTATTAATTTATGCACGCTTCTTGAACATATCTCAAAGAAAATTTTCCTCCCAAATTAGTCATTTTTTATCTCCCCCTAAACATTTTTTGTGGGTTTGTACTGAATATTTTTGGAGTAATTTTTCATCACTAAATATCCATGGGGATATGCATTGAAGATTTCGCGGTAATCTTCAATTTTTTCGGGTATATAGATTTTTTTTCATTTTATTTTTTAGGCATTCTCTAAATGAACCTGTAAAGCCCCAAAAATCTATCCCGAGATGTCACACGGTGCTTAGGACCATAAGTGAGCCCAAGCTAACCCTTCTACTAGCATAACTCATAAACAACTGAATGATATGTATAAAACGATTGAGTTTACGGTGTGGAAACATAATAACGATGGAATCTGGGAAAAATGCAATATCAATACAAATTTTACATTCTGATAAAGTTTGAAAGAGGTACTGAAAATCATAACTGACTCTAACTGACATATGTGAAGCCTCTACTATCTGACTATAGATAGCTAGGACGCGACTCTAACTATCACTAATCAATACATATGAATAATAAAATAAAGTAAATCAATAACATCTAACTAAAGTCACCGAAGTAGGAGGATTCCTCATCTGTTGGCTGAAATCTGCAAACTGTCTGAATATAATATACGTGCTACAACTGAGTTGATACTTACATTATGAGATAATGTAGCACATAGACATATATATGGATCAGTACTTTGAGTATGTACTGAGTATATGGGGGTGAAATGCATAAGAAAAACATTATCTCATCATCATAATTTGTAATACAATGCATGCTAAATGTAAATGACTCACATAAGCTGAAATATCTGAAATACTGAAATATGTAGCAATGAGAAACAAAACATACTTTATAAATCTTGTGAGCCATAACATTTAATTCTAAAACTGTACTTGTATTCTCCCTTTAAATTATACTGTCTAAGTGTAGAAAGGACTCTCTCTTAATCTGAAATTTGAAAGCTAAAAACGGTGGCTAATATCTTTCTGTAGAGCATAATTTGAGCAAAAATTGTGATTCTTAACACTTAGTTTTCTAAAAGCTTTTCTGTAAATCTTTTTCTGAAAGTCTTTACTATTAGGAAAAAACACTTTATCTAAAGAGAAAATGCTTTTATCGTAAGGCTTCAAATCAATAAGCTATTTTAAGAGTAGTGAACTTCTTTTGGGAGGTTCTTCTAACTGACATACACCAGGTGAGCATCCATGGAGTCCTATGTGTAGCCCCCGTTAGGTAGGGCTGTTCTACCCTTGCCATCGGAATAGAACTTCTATCTTAAGTGATCACAATCTGAGTCATCTTCATGGAAGTGGGAATAATCTGAATCCTACGGTGGAACGTAGTTCTGAGGTATGAAAACTTGGAATCATGCCCAACTCGGTGCTAAATACTACTCCCATTCTTATGCTCAAAATCTTAAGAAATCCACTTTATAATTAGCACAAGGGTTTACAAGAAAACCAATTATGCTTTTCTTTCTTTAAATCTCAAGTAATATGAACAAAATGGATTCCTTATCTTAGCTTAGGACCAAAAGGCCAAATCTTTATCAAAATCTGAGGATAATTTTATTTGAGGATGCTCATAGCACAAATGATCTCAAAATAGCAAATCTTAATTAGGGCGTAATGACCCATGCATCAATCTCATGTTAAAACATCTTAAAATTCATGCTTGATAATGTAGACATTCATAAATCAACTTAAAATCTGGAAATTTCAACAATTATGCATGGAAATATAAATATAATCATGTAATTCAACTTCTAAATCATGAGAAATCTCATAATATTGCAAATAATTATAATGGGTATAAACCCTAACTTGAATTTCATGGAAAATCATATAAATTGCAGTAAATTTGTAACTAAAATAAAGTTTTGGGCACAAGGATGAAAGAATTATCCTTGTTCAAAACTCCACATACCTTGGTAGATGATTAGATGAAAAATGTTGAGTTATAGACTCCGAATTGAGTTCTTGAAGATGAGGTCTTGACTATCCTGTCTTGGGAATAATGAATAATAAGAAAAATTGCTTGGAAATATGATTAATCTCATGTTTAAGACGGATTGGAGCCTTGAGAATTGACCAAAATACCCTCTATAAACTGTTGAATGAAACTAAAAAATGTAATATGTTTTTGATTTGGGTGGCCACCACGATGCGCCATAATCGCGGTGGCTCACTGGAAAAAAAGACGAGTGAAAACTGGGCTTTCTCCTCGACGTGGAACTATCGCGGTGCCCTATAATTTTGACATTTTGGCCATTGGCGCAATATGCCACTATCACGTAGGCTTGTTAGAAATTGACAAATATAAAATAGAACTCCTCCACAATGCGGTAGAATTGCGGAGTCTCACTGAAATTTGACAACTACCAATTTTCTTAGGTCCGTGACGCACTGAGAGTCCAGGTGACACACTGTCAACTCAAAAATACCATAACTCCTTCACCGAGTGTCGGATTTAGATGAATTTAGTATCGACGAAAAGATTATTCAATTTTCCACACAATAAAATATCAAAATCTTAAAAAATTAACATGGAATAAATATTATTCATTTTGAAAGCTATCCCTTAGCATTCTAGGAAAGAATATTTATTTTGAAAGTTATCCCTAAACATTCTAGGAACGAATTTAAGTTAGAAAAAATTTAGGGTATTACAATATCTCACCCTTGAGAACATTCATCCTTGAATGTGGCTAATTAGGCTAAAATTACTGAGGAATCTAAGCCTGTAAGCTATCATGCACAACTGAAATAAACTGCATGAATTAATCCCAACGTAGTGTGATGTGTGCGCAATTGCTAACACATTATGGCCTTTAACCTAGAATAATTGGGAGGACTTAAGCAACTTTTGTCATTTTTTGATGTGTTTATGTTAATTTTACAGATTAACCTATTAGGATATAGAACCAACAAGAATGGAGACAAAGAAGTTGAAATCTGGAGAAATCTGAGAAAATGTGTGGCTGACATCATCTGTGATAAGTCGTCAGCCCCGTGATAGGCTATCACAGTTGCTGCCAAACGCAACCAGGGAGTTGGCATGAAGTAAATTCTGTGACGACATCTACTGATAAGACGTCAAAAGTGTGATAAGCCATCAGGGATACTGTCAACCTTAACCAGAGAATGGGAATTGCTGCAAAGCTGTGACAGCGTATTGTGATAAGGCGTCAGAGTTATGATAAGCCATCAGAATCACTGTCAAACTTAGGCAGGAATTATCAAAATGGAAGAGGAAATGATGACATCTATGACATGCCGTCAGACTCCAAATAGGCTGTCATGATCGTCGTCAGCCTAAGACAACAAAAGCCAAACTTAAGGAGAATTTGACAATGTCCGTGATAGGCCGTCAGACCCCTGATAGGCCATCACGGGCGCCGTTGTCTATTCTGAGGAAAATCTAAAACTTTTAATTTTATTTCCTTATTTAGGGTTACTATTTAAAGTCTTGTTTGAGGGTTTTTATTAATAGGAAATTATCGAGCTATCCATCTATCCATTGACATATTGACAATATACGATTTTTTCTCTCTCTCTTTCTAAGAACAATATTTTAGAGTTTTGCCTTGTGATTCAATTACAAGAACACTTTTGATTTCCTTTATTCTTGTAAGTTAATCTTTCCAGTTATGAATTCAAATTGTGTGCTTATTTCTTGCATCATGAGTAACTAAAAACTCTTAACCTGGATTATAGAATCTAGGGTTAGGTCATGATAAGGTGTTAATTAATTACTTAAGGTTTAATAAGTGTTAGGATTTCTTGGTAATTCTGAGATTAGAATTTATGTCTGTAGGTTGCAAACAATAGGCATACCTACTTTGGTTTGCTTGAGAAAGAAATCATAAACAGTAGGAAGTGAATTATCAACAGAGACTCGAAAAGGCTTCGTTTAATAATCAGCGTTGTAACAAGGTTGATTAACCTGAGGTAAAATCTGGGTAGTGAGTTGCGATTCCCTAAGTCTAAGAGTATTAGGAAATTAGATGTCAAGTAGGTCGAGAGACATTTGAGCATATCATCGATAAAGAAAGCTTGTCATTCTAACCACCGTGAGAACCTTGAGTAAATGGTAGCATCTGTCATGTTCCATAAGACCTAGTGAACACAATCCTGGTTATCTCATAAAATCTTGGTTACAAACATTAAGTTCAACGTGATAAACAATTTTATGCAAAACTAAAGCCCCATTTTAGGAAACAGTAAACTACCAGTGAATTAAATCGTAAAAAAATTGAGTTCACACCCTATTCCTTATGGGATTCGACCCCAACATAGTTGTGTTTTATATTGACAACGATCGCTTATACCCATTCAGGAGTGTAATTTAAGCATTATCAAAAATGGCGTCGTTGTCGAGGAATACGGTTGTAAACTGAAGGTTTGTGTGTGCTAATTTTCTGTTAGTTAAGTTTTCTAGATTTACGTTTGTTTGTTGTTTTTGTTTATTTGTAGGATCTTTATAGGGTATGCCAAGCACCACTCAATCAGAAACTCTACCGCATAAGCAGAATGGCAGAACAACCGTTGTAGTATGAGTTTGATGATGATGATATGGATGGAGTAGGTGCAATGGGTGCAATCATTCCTCCACCGTTGGCACCTGGAGAAAAGTTCAATATTACAAGAACGATAATCCAACTCCTGAATCAGAAGGGGTTGTTTGGAGGCCTTCCTGGGGATGACCCCAACATGCATCTGGTGAATTTTGTCACTGTTTGCATATCTTTTGATAACCCAAGAGTAGGACAGAATGCTATTCGGTGAGGTTGTTCCCATTGTGTCTATCTAAGGAGGCAACATTGTGGCTAAATAAGCTGACGCCTGATTCTATAACCTGTTGGAGGCAGTTAAAAGGAGGTTTTCTAGAAAGGTTCTTTCCGCCTTCAAGGAGAGTACAGTTGAGGGATGAGATCAACAATTTTAGACAGCTCCCGACTGTGGCCTTGCATGAAACTTGGGACAGGTTCAAGAAGAAGCTAACACAATGTTCGAACAACAACATGATGGACAAACATTTGATAGAGACTTTATACAGGGCTCTTAACTTTGTAACAAGGCCAATTGTAGATAACACCACTGGTGGTTCATTTGTAGATATCTCCTTTTGAGATATTGCAGATATGCTGAATCGGATGACCAAACGGAGTCGACCTTGGTACAACAGGGATTCTGTGGTGACAAGCCCTATTATTCCTATGAGGATAACTACTGAAAAACATAGGAGAGATAAGGAAAGGAATTAAGATATAACCCATCTAAAGACTCAGATGGACCTGCTCACCAAGCACTTATTATCGAGGAACACGGAGAAAGTAAAGGCTATAATTTCACAGGACCGAGTTAATGTAGAGCCTGAAGAAGAGGCTAATTATGTCAATAATCACGGGGTTTTCTGAGGCAATAACTATGGAAATCAAGGTCGGAATATTTATGACAAACCTAGTTACAGAGATAGGGAGCATGGAAACTAGAGAAGCAACAATGATAGAAGTGGGCTATATGCTCCTCCTAAAAATCAAGAAGCTACTGTAACTAGCTTGGGGAAGATATCTATGGATGATATGATGGAAAAACTGTTGAAGGGAGTTGAGTCTACCAAATCAGGGGTACTTACTATGAAGAGTGAATTTTCTACTCTGAGTCAGTTGGTTAGTTCACAATCAACTTCTATCAAGCATTTGGAGCAGCAGATGAGCCAAATTTTTGCAACACTGAACTAGGAAATGAGTGGAAATCTACCTAGTAAAATGGTTCAGAGTCAGTAGACTGATGGCTCATGTCTGGAGATTACCACTAGGAGTGGTACGATCTTATCTGGCCCTTTTGTGGGTAAGTCTATGAACAATGAGGTAGTTGCGGATGAACCAGAAGAAAATAACCAGTGGAATCTGAGAAACTGAATAACTCTATTGATGCGTCGGAGAAGGTGAAGGAGAAGAAAGAGAAAGTAATGTTGAAAACCATCCCAAGACCACCACCTCTCTTTCCTCAACAATTAAGAAAGAAGGACGATGATGCCAAATTCAGCAAGTTAATGGCAATGCTCAAGCAATTGACGATAAATGTGCCTTTAATTGAGGCACTTAAGCAAATGCCAAGATATGCAAAATCATAAAGGACGTTGTTATAAATAAACGAGCAGTGAGTTGTGAATTAAAGGCAGATCTCCAGCTTTACATCATTATTTCTATGGAGACCTTAATGCTGAAGAAGTCAAATCCAGGTACAGTCACTATTCCTTGCACAATTGGAACTATGAAATTCACCAAGGCACTGTGTGATTTGGGAGCAAACGTTAATTTGATACCATTGAATATTTATAAAAATTTGGGTCTAGGGAATCCCATACCCATCAACATGAGACTGGTGATGGCGGATAGGCCAGTAAAATGACCTGTTGGCATTCTGTATGATGTGTTGGTATAGGTTTCCAATTGTATATTCCTTGCAGACTTTGTCATTCTGGCCTACGAGGTGGACTTCGAGGTGACCATAATCTTAGGCCGACCTTTCCTCACAATCAAAAGTGTGTTGATCGATTTGAGAGCGAATGAGCTTCTATTTAGGGTGAACGATGAAGTTGTACAGTTTGATGTGGGAAAATCAATGAAAAAGCATAAGGAAATAAGTGTGTTCTCAGTAGTTGATGTGTATTTTAAGGACGAACAGGACGTGCCCATAACTGAACAACTTGTTATCGAACCTTTGGTCATGGTCATAATGAACTATGATAGTGAAGACATTGAGGAGTATGAAGAGACAGTTTGTGCCTTGAATGGAATGGGGTCATATCCTTATGCTCCTAAAAAGCTGAACCTTGAACTTTTTAATCAACCAACGCCACCCGCCAAGCCATCTATTGAAGAACCCCAGTGTTGGAGTTGAAGAAGCTGCCTGGACACTTATGATATGTGTTTATGGGTAAGGGGAACACGCTACCTATTATTATTGTAACTGATTTGGAAGAACAACAGGTGAATGCACTTATTTTAGTACTTCAGAAGCATAAGAGAGCAATCGGATGGACCATAGTAGATATTATTGGTATCCCCCTAGCATCTGCACGTATAAAATTCAACTTGAGAAAGATTGTATTCCGACCATATAGCATCAATACGATCTTAACCCACCAATACAAGAGGTGGTTAAGAAGGAGATTATTAAGTGGTTAGATTCAGGAGTGGTTTACCCTATTTCTGACAGCAAGTGGGTGAGCCCAGTTTAATATATGCCCAAAAAAGGAAGTATGATGGTGGTTGCTAATGAAAAGAATGAGTTGATTCCACTCAGGCCAGTAATTAGGTGGAGAGTTTGCATGGACTACCACATGCTAAACTCTTGGACTTTAAAAGACCACTTCCCAATGTGTTTTATGGATCAAATACTTGATCGATTAGCCAGTAGGGGGTGGTATTGCTTCTTGGATGGTTATTCTGGATATAACCAAATCTGCATTGCTCCTGAAGATCAGGAGGAGAGGACATTCACATGCCTATATAGCACCTTTGTATTTAAAATGATGCCATTTGGGCTATGCAATGCACCCGCCACTTTTCAACGGTGCATGATGTCTATTTTCTCTGATATGGTGGAAGACACCATAGCGGTATTCATGGATGACTTTTTTGTGGTGGGTGATTCATTTAAAATGTGTCTGGAGAATCTGAATGTGGCCTTACAAAGATGTGTTAAATTTAACCTAGTACTTAACTGGGAAAAATGCCATTTCATGGTAAAGGAGGGAATCGTTCTTCGCCATAAATTTTCCAAAAAAGGGATTGAAGTTGATCGAGCAAAGGTGGAAGTTATCGAGAAACTACTGCTTCCCATTTTAGTGAAGGGAGTGCGTAGTTTTCTTGGTCATACAGGCTTTTATCGAAGATTCATAAAAGATTTCTCAAAGGTTACAAATCCACTTTGCAAGCTTCTGGAGAAGGAAGTGAAATTTTTCTTCGATGACGAGTGCTTGAAGGCATTTGAGTGCCTTAAAAAGAAGCTGATTGAGGCTCCTATTGTTATTTCTCCTGATGGGGAAAAACTATTTGAGATAATGTGTGATGTAAGCAGTGTTGCCTTGGGAGCTGTATTGGGACAAAAGAGGGACAAACTGTTTCATCTGATATATTACACAAGTAAAGCACTGAATGGAGCACCAAAGAATTACACCGTCACTGAATAGTAACTTCTAGCAGTGGTGTATGCTTTCAATAAGTTCAGAGCTTATATACTTGGGACCAAAGTGGTGGTCCACACTGACCATGCTACCTTGAAGTATTTGATAGCTAACAAGGATGCAAAACCAAGGCTTATTAGATGGGTGTTGTTACTACAAGAATTTAATTTCGAGGTTAAAGATAGGAAAGGTTGTGAAAACCAGGTTGCAGATCACCTATCTAGAATGGAAGGTAAATAGAAAGTGGGTGATGAAGCAAAGATAAATGATGCATTTCCTGATGAAGAGATCTTGGCAGCTGATATGGAAAAATTACCTTGGTACGCAGATTATGCAAATTATATTGTGAGTGAGGTCATCCCAGAAAATCTTTCTTTCCACCAAAGGAAGAAATTCTTGCATGATGTAACACATTACTTCTGGGATGAACCTTACCATTTTTGGCGATGTACAAATAATATCATACGGAGAGACATACTGAAAGTAGATGTATTTTGCATACAAGAAGCATGTCATACTTCCCAGTTAGGGGTCACCATGTGGGTGATCAAACGGCCAGGAAGGTGTTGCAGAGTGGCTATTATTGGACAACATTATTTAAGGATGACCACGAGTTTGTGATAAAATGTAAACAATGTCAGAGGCAGGGGTCAATCTTAAAAATACATAATATGCCCTTGACTAAGATGCTTGAAGTAGAGTTATTTGATGTCTGGGGTATTGATTTCATGGGTCCATTTGTAAGCTCATACGGAATGAAGTATATTTTAGTTGTTGTTGACTAAGTCTCTAAGTGGGTCGAAGCTGTGGCCTTGGCTGATAACGAAGGAAAGAGGGTTGTTCCTTTTCTCAAAAGAACATTTTCTCTCACTTTGGAGTACCACGTACTATCATAAGAGATGGAGGATCTCATTTTTGCAACAAATTTTTTTGAGCAACTTTGGAAAAATATAGAGTGAAACAAGACAGAGGGGCTACTCCATACCACCCATAAACCAGTAGGTAGGTAGAGTTGTCGAATCGTGAAGTCAAAGCCATCCTAGCTAAAATGGTGAATGCTAGCCGGAAGACTGGTCTCAAAAGCTTGATGATATATTGTGGGCATACCAGACTGCTTTCAAGACACCCATTGGTATGTCACCATTTCAGCTGGTCTATGGAAAAGCTTGCCATATGCCAATAGAGCTAGAACATAAAGCTTTATGGGCACTCAAAAGGTAGAATTTGAATTGGAAGGAAGAAGTAGAGATGAGACTGGGGCAACTGAATGAGATGGATGAATTCTGCCTCGGGGCATATGAACGAGCAGATCTGTATAAAGAAAAGATAAAAAAAAGTACCATGATTGGAGAATATAGAAACGAGAATTCAAAAAGGGGGAATTGGTGCTTTTGTTTAATTCCAGACTCAAATTATTCCCGGGCAAGCTAAAATCTAACTAATCAGGACCTTTTAAGGTTAGTCAAGTCCACTCATCTGGAGTAGTGGAACTCAAAAAAGAAGACGGCATTACCTTCAAGGTAAATGGGCAACGGGTCAAGCTTTATATTGGCCCGAATGAATCAGTGAAAAGCATCACTATTATCTATCTCGATGAGGTCTGGAGTAATTGAGATACCTGAGTCGTATCGCGACGTTAAATCAGGTGCTGCATGGGAGGCAACCCATGATCCCCAAGATCGGTCCAGTCCAGGTATACTCTAACTCTTAGTTTACTTTTGATTTAATTCTAAGTTGAGCATGTAAGGTAGCCTGCTGTTGTAACATAGTTGTGGTAACTAGGAGAAATACAAGCACAAAAGGCAGTGATATATTCGTTATCAACTTTTAAACACCCCTCGAATACCTTATTTGATAAACTATGTGGATTACATTTACTTGTGACCATTGTGAATTTTGTTGTGGCATTAGTTATAGCTGCTTGATGATCATTTTTGAACAATTGCATGAACTAGATAAGTGGTGGCCTGTGATATACTTGTGTGCCAGGTGTATGTGAGCTACTACTTGTTTCCCTCTGTATTCTAAAGCCAAAACTTGCCTGGCTGGTCTTGCCATGGTCTTAGGATATAAGTTAGGACAGGATCATAGGCCATTGTTGATTAACCTACTTTTAGCCTAAATATCCTTCCCTGTATGCATAACACCCCTTGATCCCTATTTATAGCCTTAATTAACCATTTATTTTGTATGACACCTTTTACCTTCCCGTTTATACCATAATGAACCTATTTATCCTTGGCCTTCATTGGATACTGAGCACCTTAACCTAGGCAAACATCCTAAATTGAGGGTGGCTATCATAGGGGTGCATGGTGTAAGCTGAGTATGAAGAAAGGTGGAATAAGGGAGAAAGAATAAAAGATGGGTTCTAAAAAAAGGGAAGCAGCACCCAACTTGAATATGGACGATCAAGAAAGAGGATAATAAGTGAACCCCCAGAAAGGAATAGTGTCAAGGAGGCATAGTTACTCTAAATGACCTTGAATATCATACCATCCCCAAACCATGTTACAATCCTAAAAAAAGTCCTATAGTGATTCTAGATGGCCTATCTGAGGATTTTGGTAATGAAAATAAGGCCAAGCCTATGGTACTTGGCATACACTTACTGGAACTTCCTTTTGAGAGTGAGAGTCT
The DNA here is from genome assembly GCF_002878395.1 of Capsicum annuum. NCBI lineage: Eukaryota > Viridiplantae > Streptophyta > Magnoliopsida > Solanales > Solanaceae > Capsicum > Capsicum annuum. The sequence continues at coordinate 18,515,436 of NC_061115.1, forward strand.
TTGGATGACCCCTATATTTGCAGCTTTGGATATCTTATATGAGAAGAGGGGGATTTTTTTTTTGTGAGGGTACACTGGTATTGTTGCTAGCTACTTTCTTGTTTAGATAGTGTGGCATTGATATGTGAATGGTTGTTGCAGCTAAGATTGATGTTGCCGCTTGATTTCTTTGTGTTACAGTACTGTTTTTCAATGATATGCACAGTTGGTATTAGTTGATTAGGCAATGAAAGGATAACTTTGTGTTGATCTTAAATGAAAAATTAGTTGTTGAATGTGCTATGTGTTCTCTTAGTTGAATTAAATTGCTTGAGGATAGGAAATTCTTTTAAGTTGAAGGTGTTGCTGTGTGCGTAATTGCTAACACATTTAAGGCCTTTAACCTACAATAATTATGAGGCCTTAAGCAACTTTTATCGTTTTTTGATGTGTTTATGTTAATTTTATAGATTAAGCTGATGGGATAGAGAACCAACAAGAATGGAGGCATAGAAGTTGAAATCTGGAGAAATCTAAAAAAAAGTGTGGCTGATGACATCTGTGATAAGTCGTCAGCCCCGTGATAGGCTATCACAGTTGCCGTCAAATATAACCAGGGAGTTGGCATCAAGTAAATGTTGTGACGACATCTGCTGATAAGACGTCAAAAGTGTGATAATCCATCAGTGATACGGTTAACCTTAATCAGAGAATGGGAATTACTATAAAGCTGTGACGGCATATCGTGATAAGGCATCAGAGTTGTGACAAGCCGTCAGAATCACTGTCAACGTTAAGTAGAAATTATCAAAATGGAAGATGGGCTGACGACATCCATGACACGTTGTCAGACTCCTAATAGTCCATCATAATTATCGTCATCCTGAGACAGCAAAAGCCAAACTTAAGGAGAATCTGACAATGTCCGTGATAGGCCGTCAGACCCCTGATAGGCCATCACGGGCGCCGTCGTCTATTCCGAGGAAAATCTAAAACTTTTAATTTTATTTCCTTATTTAGGGTTACTATTTAAAGTCTTGTTTGAGGGTTTTTATTAATAGGAAATTATCGAGCTATCCATTTATCCATTGACATATTGACAATATATGATTTTTTCTCTCTCTCTCTCTAAGAACATTATTTTAGAGTTTTACCTTGTGATTCAATTACAAGAACACTTTTGATTTCCTTTATTCTTGTAAGTTAATCTTTCCAGTTATGAATTCAAATTGTGTGCTTATTTCTTGCATCATGAGTAACTAAACACTCTTAACCTGGATTATAGAATCTAGGGTTAGGTCATGATAAGGTGTTAATTAATTACTCAAGTTTTAATAAGTGTTAGGATTTCTTGGTAATTCTGAGATTAGAATTTATGTCTGTTGGTTGAAAACAATAGGCATACCTACTTTGGTTTGCTTGAGAAAGAAATCATAAACAGTAGGAAGTGAATTATCAACAGGGACTCGGAAAGGCTTTATTTAATAATCAGCGGTATACCAAGGTTGATTAACCTGAGGTACAATCTGGGTAGTGACTTGCGATTTCCTAAGTCCAAGAGGATTAGGAAATTAGACGCTCGAATAGGTCGAGAGACATTTGAGAATATCATCGATAAAGAAAGCTTGTCATCCTAACCACCATGAGAACCTTGAGTTAATTGTAGCATGTGTCATGTTCCGTAAGTCCTAGTGAACATAATCCTGGTTATCTCATAAAATCTTGGTTACAAACATTAAGTTCAATGTGATAAACAATTTTCTGCAAAACTAAAACCCCCATTTCAGGAAACAGTAAACTACCAGTGAATTAAATCGTAAACAACTTGAGTTCACACCCTATTCTCTGTGGGATTTGACCCCAACCTAGTTGGATTTTATATTGACAACGATCGGTTACACCCATTCAAGAGTGTAATTTGAGCGTTATCATAGTGGGCTACTAAACTGATCTGTAAGTTCATGAGCTTTCATGAAAATAGCTATATAGCTGAGATCGAAACGAGAGACTCAACTTAGGGGTAACAATTTCCTTAGGATGGATAAGATTTCGTGAGAAAAAGATGAGAGGTTCACTCCATGAAAACTCGGGGTATTATAGAACCACTAAGTTTCTTCAAATTTCATCTATTTTTATAGAATAAAATGTATAGTTTGAAAATCAAATTGTATTAGTATCAATTTCACGAAATAAATCTTGATAAATTATTTTCATAATTGATTATTTGATCAAATTTTAATGAATTTTATAATTGTATAGAGGTGATTTAATTTTATTCAGTTGAGTAGATTTTTGTATGTAGGTATGCATTGTATATTTTTTTCATTTGTATATTTTTTTATATACATACGAATGTTTGAATGTATATTTTTGACGTATATATATAGATTTTTGTATAATTATATATATATACAAGTTTGTTTTGTGCTGTTACACATATACATGTGTGTGTGTATATATATATATATATAATATTGTACATTTATAAAATATATTATTGATATGCATCTATATTTATTATACATAATTATAAAATTTTAATGTGTTTGTATATACAGTTGTGTGTGTATGTCTGTGTGTCTATATATATATAAAGTATGAATATTGTATCAGTTTGGGCATGGATGTTCTTATTTGGACATCTTGTTTGGGCTACTGGATTTATGTTCTTAATTTTTTGGCATGGATATTGGCAAGAATTGATTGAAACTTTAGCATGGGCTCATGAACGCACACCTTTGGCCAATTTGATTCATTGGACAGATAAACTAGTGGCTCTTTCTATTGTACAAGCAAGATTGGTTGGATTAGCTCACTTTTCTGTAGGTTATATATTCATTTATACGGCTTTCTAGATTGTCTCTACGTCGGGAAAATTTTATTAATTAATGTATGTATTTGCAATAATCTCATTTCTTTCAACGGAGAGGGGGTTTGCCTTCTTCTATTTCTACATCTAGGATTCAACTTTTATCATGGATACTAATAGGAATTCAACCATTATGGCATGATAGGAGAACCCTTACAACCCAACTAAAAATATATGGAATACTTCTGTTTTTAAGAAAACACTGAATTAAATATAATAACATAAATTAAATATTAATAAGTAAACTTTTTCAAAAACTTCTTACAATTGTCCTTCACTGTCCCTAAGACTTGGCCAGACATATACAAGAGCTATCTACTACAGTATAAACTGACAATAAATAATTATACAAAGACTCTAACATCTTCTAGGATGAAAGTGCAGAAGTTAGTGCTGAATATCGTCATCCATCTAGTAACTGCAACTAACTTGCATTAAGGGTCAGTACAACCACACGTACTGGTTGGAATCATAGGCTGACCGTGTTAGTCCATATAATCATAAAATAGAATTTAGGAAAATAAATCATGATATCCTGAATGGAATATAATTCAACTAAGGTTGTAATAATATTATTACTTTACCTATATAAGTTACAATATCCCACTACTCTTCCTACTTCATCAATATTATATTCACTACTAACATACTCTAGCCTCATTAATTAACACCATCAACCATAATACAGTGCTAATACAACACTATTCCTCTTTATTCACCTTATTTTTTCATTACTCATATTCACGGGAACAAACCCGTAATCATAGACAACCCATACTAAATTTTCGGGCTAACAACCCAATGCTCTATTATAATATTAAAGAATGATAACTAGCCATTCTGGTAAGCTACCATTAAAACACGTATAAATTAAGCAAGTCAACCAACATATAAATAAGTACAAGTTTCACTTCTTCAAATACATATCACACAATAAATACCCAATGAATTAACAATAGAACAATAACAAATCAAACAGTGCTCACAAACAAGCCATATAACCATCAAGAGTATCAACCATACTGTAAACATCCACAGACTCAGCACAAATATATACACACATGCTATGAGACTTATTTTTTCTCAAATAGTCATTACCTGCAGGGAACAATCAATGTTCATGTACCGTACAGGCGTGGTACCCCATCCAACATATACATATTCGTACTAGCGTGGTACCCAATCCAACATATACATATCCGCACCGGCGTTGTACCCAATCCAACATATACATATCCGTACCAGCATGGTAGCCGATCCAATATATACATATTCGTACCATCGTAGTACCCGATCCAACATATACATATTTGTACCGGTGTGGTACCCGATCCAACATATACATATCCGTACCGGCGTAGTACTTGATTCAACATATACATATCCGTACCGACGTGGTACCCGATCCAACATATACATATCTGTATTGACGTGGTACCCGATCCACATATACATATCTTTACCGGCGTGGTACCCGATCCAATATATATATATATCCGTACCAACGTGGTACTTGATCCATATATACATATTAGTATTGGCGTGGTACCCGATCCAACATATATATATCCATACCGGCGTGGTACCCGATCCACCATAAACAAGTATTATCAATATCAAATTTACACGACCTCACAACATACAACAATGTACTAAGTGTACAAGTACACTTAAAGTCATAAGACAATTCCATCAAGGAAATTTTCAACAATCATTTATAAACGCATCAATAATTTCAAGCATGTTTGAATACCAATCAACGAGTATTCATAGCGTTACTTTAAGGAGTTATCATTATCAAACAAGCTACTCATAGGCACAATTCAATAAACCATCATTATCACTAATTTAGCCTCTCATGAGCATCCAATAGATATAGTATTTTTATCAATATCAAAACAAGAATATCATAAATAAATCACAATTTAATTCTTACATATACAAATCACTATTAGAGCCTTAATTACTCATTAATTATTAAAAATATCATTATCTTTTTAAATACCGCAACTTGGGTGCTAACATCACCACCTATAACTAACACATTCATGCGTATCATTATCATCTACCTCTTTCCCCATAATACAATCATCTCACTAATTCAAGTCATCTATCCCTTAGATATTAATAGACTCATCAATGTTCGATCTTAGCATAATTCTCCTTATCATATTATTGTACAATACATACAACCTAATACCATTACAACTCAGCTAGGTTCACCACTAGAACAAGTAAAAAAATATCATGTTCATATACTATGTTTACAACAATATCCTTTCCAACACATAACACATAATGTCATAAATATCACATAATCAATCAATAATATAGTTTTTGAGATTAAAGTTAGGTACCCGTGTCTTTATCTACATCAACTCCATGCCCGCAGGCCTAGACATGTTTTCTCCCATCAATTCTAAATTATGAAAATATAAAATAACACAATCTTCTACTCATTAAATCTAGCCTACCTGGATGCCAAGATTTTGGAAGAAGCAAGATGCAACAAGGATGCTTTTCCTTTCTTTCATGCCTTGGAACATTCAATCATCTAAAAATCAAGCAATTATAAAAGTAATTAAATATTTACTCTTCAAACAAATATCTTGGGGATTCAAACCTACTAATTCTACTTTTAATTCAAGGTCTGCATCATTCCCCAAGGTCAGTTAGCCATTAATTAGTTCTTTCAAGCTTAACCCATATTCATTAATGAAGTTTTTATGCTAAAGGTCTCATCTTTATGGAATTCAAGGTTCCTAACCATCACAATTCATGATCTAGTTTATGAAATTCATGTTAGGAATATTTAATTTATAGTTTAGAATCAGCTCTAGGTCATAGTAAAAACACTCATGAGTATTTCCCCAAAGAATTCCACCATTAAAGGTCTTTCTAAAGATTCTAAGATGTTAAAGGATTAAAAGACGAAGAAAATAATGGAAAAACTTACCTCAATGAAGGAATTTTACCTTAATCCTTGGGAAATCACTTTCTCTAGGGTTGAAGAATGAAATTTGAGAATTTTGGACTTAAAATGCTGCTGAAGCTAATTTAAATATCATCAGAATTTTCGTTACAGAAAAATTCCATTTCAGCCCGGATAGTGCTCCATACAAAAATCATAACTTTTTACTCCAAATTCGGATTGAGGAATAGTTTGTTGCATTGGAAAGAGGACTCAGAGATGTTTAATTTGGTAGGTGTTTGGTTTCGTAACTCCTTATATTCTAAAAGATATGATCATTTGAAATTGACTCTAATAAAAACTCATGTTGAAATCTATATCGAAAATAAGTTTTAAACTTAACTTTGTGTTAGGGATATTGTATGACCTTAATTAATAGGTACAGGCACTTAAAATTAAGTTATTGATATTAGAACTCATGAATAATTAAATGCATCGGCTTGAGTCTATCTAGTCATATCCGAAGGCTAAAATCTTCGTTGAAAAGTTTAAGGTGACATAATAAATAAAATATTGGCTAATTTAGACCCAAATTAATATTGAGGAATGAAAATTAAGAATTTTTATGAATTTATTATGAATAATTTAGCAACGACAAAATGGGTCATTACATAGGAATTCAACGATTATGGCATGATAGGAGAATCAATAACAATTTTAGGTATATAAAAGAAAATGTTGGGCGAAGTTGGAGATAATAATGAGCATTAATTACTCTCCCTTTCCTTTTAAACTAACATTAATTATATTGTATAAATGATTAATGAGTCCTAAAATATTTGGTCATTAATTAATGTCTATAGAATGTAATTTGGTAAAACTTAGACCATAAAGTTAGTTATGAGGAATCTAAGGTGTTATCTATATGTGAAGTTTTGCCTAAAATCTATTGCATTACTAATATTATGGATTTACATGCATTGACAATACACTTCTTAATACCAAATAGAGTGTGTAACTAATGCAATCATTAGTAATATATAAGAAGAGAAAGTATACTAAACAAGATATTAGTAATACATAAAGCTAATGTACACATTATTTTTTTAATACACTCTACCAAATGATGCGTTATAGTATAATTTTGGCTCTTACAGACTATAGCCTAACTTTTCTTTATAAAAATAGCTAAATACATGTTACATTTTAAAACAGTTTTAATGTAGTACTTTAACATATAAATCAATTTGAATAGTATTTAAATGTTTCAAATTAAGGTAAAATAATTCTTTAACATCATTGATGAAAAAAAGGAAAATAAAGAACAGTTATAATATATTTTGAATTGAATATATTTTACGTATTCTATGTATTTCAATCTTACGCTGTTAAAAATGTTTTATATATGTTATGAAATAACAACTATAGAATTCATAACAATGTATAACACAATTCGAATCGTATAACAATTTTATCACCACCACCAGACCCCCATTTTATCTGGTAAACAAACAACAACACTATGAACTCTAGCAACCTCCAACCACAACATCATTGTCTTTTTCGACCTCAAGCCATAGAAATCCAGCAAGAAATTGGAAAAACACCACAACCACGCACCTTCTCTCTTCTTCATCACTATCGATGAGCCACCATCACCAAACTCTAGGAAGAGATCCACTTCCACCGACCTACCCATCACCTCCCCTTTTCTATTTTTTTCGGTGAACCAGTCACCTGTACCTTTTTGATTTCTATAATTTACTTTCTCCATTCCATATTCGGATCATTTAATTAAAAATAATTATTTTATATTAATTATACATTATACTAAATCAAAAAAGCATTGATTAAATTATAAGTCATTTATGTATTAAGAAATTAATAATATTTAATAAAAGATTAATTATATATTTTTATTTTTTAATAAATAAATAAATAAATATATGTATATATATATATATATATATAATTTAATAAAGATTAATTAATTTGATAAATTAATAGTAGTAATAACTAATTATTCTTTGATGACAATATTTTCACTTCAAACATGAGTCTGTTTTTGTAAAATGAGACAAATGGAGTACTCATGTAAGAGCATGAAAAAAATAAACATGATAAATTAATGGATCGAATTGAGTAATCTTTGTATGGTTTAATTATATTAATGGATCGAATTGAGTAATCTTTGTGTGGTTTAATCTATAAGGATATTAAATGATAATTAAACCAGACAAAGATTACTTAATTCGATTCATTAATTTATCATGTTTATTTTTTTCATGCCCTTACAAGAGTACTCTATTCGTCCCATTTTACAAAAACAGACTCATGTATGAAGTGAAAATATTGTCATCAAAGAATAATTAGTTATTACTATTATTAGTTTATCGAATTAATTAATCTTTGTAAAATTATATATATATATATATTAAAATAAAAATAAATAATTTATTTTTAATTAAATATTATTATTTTTTAATACAAAAATAACTTATAATAATTAATTAGAGATAATATAGTAAAATCATGGAACAAGTACCTGATGAAGCAGGCAGGAGTAGCAGGCTAGCTGACGGAGAGTTGCCTGCTTCCATGGCCTTTCCCTCGTAAAAATTTCTTGAAAACTTTATAAACAAATGTGAAGACTTTCAGAATGAATTAACTAAAAGGATAATATAATTTAAATTTAATCAATGCTTTTTTGATTTAGTATAATGGACAATTAATATAAAATAATTTTTTTTAATAAAATGATCAATTCATATGAAATAGAGAAAGTAAATTATAAAAATAGAAAAGGTACAAATATACCCTCGAACTTTGATAAATTGTACAAATATACCCTTATATCACTAATGGAGGAACACGATCGTGACACGTGTTCCACTGTTAGTGATAAGGGTATATTTGTACCTTTTTATTAACGGTAAGGATATGTTTGTACCTAAAGTATGACGGAGGGTATATTTGTATCATTTATCAAAGTTCGAGGGTATATTAGTACCTTTGTCCTTACTCCTATTAAAACTAAATTGGTTATAGCATTTTTAGCAAGGTATTTCATCGCTCGTGAGTAGTAAATTTACAAGGTATTAGATGTTTTTGCTTTCATACAATTTAAAATTTGATTTTATTATTTACAAATATATTTGGATACTTAATCTTAGTAGACTCAGTTTTTGAGCCCATGATCTTGATTAATATATTTTCACTCGTGTGATATAAATTTTTGTTTTTATTTAACTATATTTTACTCTATTGTAAGATTGTGGAATGAATATCTGATTATTTCTTCTTATCATCTTTTATATTCCCTCGATTCATCGTTTTTTAAACAAAGTCTAAATAGTTTTATCAAAATCCTACGAAAGTATGCTTAGTATCATGTTCTAACTTCTTCCTATAGACTCTGACATAACATTTTAACCAAAAAAATGAAATTAGCCAAAGCTGTACCAATTCCAGAGAATGAAACATGATGGGATGATTTCGAAAAGTCTAATTTTAGTTATTTAAAATAAACTAATAAAAAATTAATATGATATATATTTTATAAAATAATCAGTAATATTAATGCTTTTCGGATTCAGGATTTAGAGTTTAGAGATTGTGGGTGTTCAGGAGGTTTGAACACACGTATTGACACTCGAAACTTAGAAATTCCTCCTAAAAACTAGAGCAGCTATCTATCTTCTTAGTTTACTGAGTACTTTTGTAAGTCTTATATCAATTTTTATACATATTTTTTATATAATTATATCTAATTTGCATCAGATTTAATAGATACCAAAACATCTGAAAATTGATCTAAGGTCCGCCCTTGAATTGGTGCCATCTCCAATTATCTGTATTATTTCTTATTCTCTATATATAGATAGATACTTAGGGTTTTGGGCCACAGGTGACAAAAAAGTTTTAAAATGACGTGTAGGTAACACAAGTCTTAATAATTGAGTGGAGGTGACAATTACTTTATTAAGGATTAAGAAAGTTTGGTAAGTTTGAGAATAGCCCACACGTTTTAAATTTACACTTTGATCGAAATATTTACCTAATAAAACGAGAAACGGAGGGAAAAAAGATTTCTTTCTCTCTCTTCTCATGCAATGTTGTTTTCTCTCTTTTAGAGATTTTTGTTGTTCATTGTTGCTGCTCCTTTATTCACCATCTTCTGCTTCATTATCATCATCATCTACTTCATTATCATCTTTATATTCTTCTTGTTGACCATTGTCGTTGTTGTTGTTGTTGTTACCGCTACTGTTGTTATTTGACCAATTTATTTAGGTCAAATCTTGTTTCGTACATCACTTGCCACTTTGGCATTACTTCATAGGAGACTTTGGTAAGTCAAATTATGATTTTTAGTTGAATTTTTCATCAGGGTAACTGCTGTTGTGCTGTTTTCCAACAATGGATAGAACCCAATCATGAATCCAACATAAGATCCATCTATTGCGATAGATGAGACATCTGTTTCAATGGAAGACTGATATGTTGGATTTATGTTTATGGTTCTATAGGCCATAACATGAATCGAAAAGATGGGTCACCTATTGTAATAGATGATTTATTTATTTAAATAGATTAGTTATCTAGTGCAACGTGATAAATATCTGTTGCAACAAATTATTATCCTATTACAACAGAACCTGAACTCGATTTGAAAAGATGTGTTGTTTGTTGCAACAGGGTAAATATTTGTTGCAACAAATTATTAACCTGTTGCAACAGAACTTGAACTCAATTCCAACAAATGGTAAATATTTGTTGCAATATATTAGTAACTTGTTGCGATAGAACCTGACCTCGATTCCAACAGATCGTAGTCTGTTGCAACAGGTGAATCATCTGTCGTAACAGGTTATTTATTTGTTGGAACATGTCACTCATCTATTGGAATTAGCTTCAAAGGTGCCTCAGTACTATAACATCAATCCCAACAGATATATAGTCTGTTGCAACATATGATTCATCTGTTACAACAGATGACTAGTCTGTTGAAATTAGCTTCAGGAGTGTAATTATCTATTGGACCATGTCACTCATTGGTTAGACTCAGCTTCAAAGGTACCTCAGTATTGTAACATCAATCCCAACAGATATATAGTTTGTTACAACATATGATTCACCTGTTACAACAGATGACTAGTCTGTTGAAATCAGCTTCAGGAGCGTAACATGAATCCCAACAGGTAAGCAATTTATTACGACTGATTACACATCTATTGGGATTTATTTATGGCACTATGAAATCACTATTAACTTTTTTAAACAAATGACTTTATTTAGGTACCACTAATGGAGGGATCAATAACAATAGGGGTGGATTGTCATGGTCAATGGATCGAGAAGAGCAATCGATATTTATGGCATTAGAATGAGGGTAAAATTCTAGAGATGATAGCTATGACAGTCCAAAGTGATGTTTCGTATGCTTATTTTGTGAACTTAATCATCAGTTATTGTGGACGGAATTGTCAATCAAAAGAAATTGTCATCAGCTACATGCACAACTCTTTCAAGATAATCGATTAGGTCTGGTTGCATGCTTATCTTAGTGATTCATCCAGGCCAGTGTTAAGGTTGTACGTGGTTGAAAATACGAGAGAGAATGAGAACCAGAATGTAGAAAAAGAACAACAACAAGACATCTTTGACGATAGGTTGGATGATCTAGACATGAATAGTCTAGATGATGATCAAACACCTATGCCCATTGATGCGACCAATACAATGTACAGTTCTTCTTAATCGACACAGAAAAATCTTCAAGATGATGGAACCGACTTTTTTATTGGAATGTCATTCAAGGACAAGAATGAACTATCTACCATTGTGTTTATTTCTTGCTTGAATTTTTTTTTAGAATAAAGAAGGTGATTAATTTGAGTAGTGTCTTTTTCTTCAAATGTGGTAATTCGAACTGCAAGTGGTGGTTGAGAGCGGTGAAGTATGAAAGTTCTGAAAGATTCATCATTCATAAACATGAAAAGTATCACACATGTGGTTCGAAGAATATCTCGGGACAAAATCCTCACGCCACAACAAAGGTCCTCGGTGAATATTTCAGGAGTAGTTTCCCCGATAGAAAAGGCCCTTAAATAAGGGTTATGACCAATCAACTCCTTATAGAATTGGGTGTCTTGGTTAGTTATTGGAAGATATATACGGCCATGGGGGTCGCCAAGGACTTGGTTAGAGGGATACTCGAGCATGGGTATGCAGTCCTGGATGCCTACTATTACATAATTGAGTCAACAAATCCTGAAAGTAAGACGACATTGCATCTTGATCAAAATGGAAGGTTCAGGTACCTTTTTCTATCCTACGGTCCTTGGATTCAAGGTTTTCGATATTTGAAAAAAGGCATAGACGTCGACGGTACCTTCTTGAGGAGTAAGTATAATGGAGTTCTGCTAGTGGTGGTGGTGTAGGATATCGAGAATTACATCTTTCCTATCACTTTTTATATAGCGGAAAAGGAATGTGATGCCTTTTATGGATTTTCTTAACAACTGCGAAGCTGCGTCGAAGATACTGAAGAGTTGTGTTTTGTATCAGATAGGCATCCAAGTATTCCAAAGATGGGTTCACATTTCGTACCTTCAGCTTACTTTGATTATTGCATCATACATCTTGGAGAGAACATACAGACCAACTATCATAAAGAAAGAAAAGCAACATAGATATCCCAACCTTGTTAAGTTAAAAGAGTTAGTCCAGAATAAAAAATTAGAGGTTTTCTCCTAAAGGGGGATGGTTTTCTGAGTTGTCAGGGTCGTCTCTGTGTTCCAGGTGTAGATGACTTAATGCAGCGAATTCTCGCAGAAGTGCATGGTGCGTGCTACTCTATTCATCCAGGAACCACTAAGATGTACCGCGAATTGTGGGAGGTCTATTGGTGGAGTGGAATGAAAAGAGATGTTGCAGAGTTTGTGGCTAAGTGCTCTACATATCAGCAGGTAAAGATAGAGCATCAGAAGCCTAGTTATCCTATACAGGAGTTCATTATTCCTACTTGGAAGTGGGAAAAAATGAACATAGACTTTGGGATAAGTTTGCCTCGAACTCATTATCAACATGATTCAGTTTGGGTCATTATAGACAGAATGGCCAAATAAGCCCATTTTCTTCCAGTTATACCTCTTATTCAGCCGAGGATTATGCCAAACTCTACATCAGGGAGTTGGTCAGATTGCACGGTGTTCTATTGTCTATTATCTTAGATAGAGGTACACAGTTCACCTCTCACTTCTGGAAAGCATTCCTAAAGGGTTTTGGTACCCAAGTTTATCTTAGTACATCCTTCCACCCTTAGACAGATGTTCAAGCAAAAAGGTCCATTCAGACTTTAGAAGATATGCAAAGGGCATGTGCGCTTGATTCAAGGGTAGTTGGGATGACCACTTTCCTTTGATTGAGTTTGGATACAACAACAGTTATCATTCCAGTATTCAGATGGCTCCATTAGAAGCTCTTTATGGTAGGAGGTGTAGATCTCCAATCAGTTGGTTCGAAATTAGTGAGGCCTCAGTCACAGGGCCTAACTTGGTATTCAACACCTTAGAAAAAGTCCAGTTGATTAGAGAAAGACTCTGGGATCCTCAGAGTCGACAGAAGCCTTATGCAGATATTTGTAAAAAGGATCTCGAGTTTGAGATTGGTGATCATGTCTATCTAAAGATCTCTCCCATGAACGGAGTGAAGAGATTCGGCAAGAAGGGAAAGCTCAGTCCCCGATATGTCGGTCCTTTTAAGATTCTCAGTCGCTTTGGCAAAGTAGCTTATGAGCTCGAATTGCCTTCAGATCTATCCTCCGTTCATTCAGTCTTCCATGTCTCTTTAATCAAGAAGTGTATAGGTGACCCAACAGTTATAGTCCCTATTCGGAGCATAGATGTTCAGAAAAGCCTCTCTTATGAGGAGATTCTAGTCGAAATCCTAGACTATCAGACACGTAGATTGAGGAACAAAGAAGTCCCTCTAGTTAAAGTTCTTTGGCAAAATCAGTCCATTGATAGAGCTACTTGGGAAGCAGAAACATACATATGTACCAAGTATCCTCACCTCTTCCCCGCCAACTCAGATCAAGCTCAAGGTAACAGTTCTCTTTAAGCTTACTCAGTTTCATGCTCAGTGTTCATCACAAACTTGGTATCAAGTACCGTTGTATATTCAACCATGCATTCATGTATCAGTTCAGTTATATAATTATGCATCAGAGATGCATCCTCATTGTAAGAAAACTTAGTTCTTCAGAACACTCGGTCATGCATTCATGAATTAGTTACATATGCATCAGATATTTATGTTTAGTATGTTATGTTCAGCTTGTCAGTTATGTCAGTCATGAGATCATGTTCCAGTTATTCATGTTCAGTATGTACATCAGTTACGTTCTTCCCCTCTCTCTCAGTCTCATTCAAGGATAAATGTTCTAAAAGGGGAGATATTGTAATACCCGTACCTTTTTCTTATCTTGAAATCATCTCAAGGATGTTAGAACTTGCTTTGAAATGCAAAACTATTTTTGTACACGTGGTATTTTTGAAATTTTCACTTTCTATCACGTGGGAAATTTCAATAAGATTTCCATCGATATAAAATTCACCTAAATCCGATAACCGGATAAGAAAGTATGACTATTTCAAGTTTCCTTCGTAAAACAGTACCATATTGGTCAGTGGAACACCGCGCCACAAGTTGAAAAGGCAATTGTCCTTTTACTGTGTCTCAGCGCAATTTTCCCAGTGATGCGCCAAAGTTCCAGGTCGCAAACAAAGTGGAAACGCTATGGCTCCGCGTCGCATCATTGCCCAATTTCCCAATTGTCAAATTCCAGTGACACGGTGCGATAGCGCCACGTCGTGCTAGGGGAACAATTCGGGAAATTTTACTAAAATTAAATGACGCATCCAGGGTTAAAAGGGTCGATTTCTCACCCCTATTTAAGCCCTTTAACACGTGATTCAACCACCTTTCACCTAAAATACACTAGTTTCTCTCAAAAACCTCTCAAGAACAACCTAGGACTTTTCATAGAAGATTCGATTTTAAGAAAGTTTCACCATCATTCTTCACGAAATCACGAACTAAGGTATGTACAGTGTTCATTCATGGATTCCTTTCATCCATGAAGCCCAAGAATCCTCTTTTAAATTACCTATTATGATATTTATGTGGTGAATTGATTACGTTCATGTTGTTATGGTTGTGTGACTACCAAGAATAAATCTTTACCACATTTTCACTAAACAATGTTAGTTTAGGGTTGAAATCCATGCAATGAAGTCAAATTGAAGAATCATAATGTATTTGATTTATGACCATACCTATGCCTTGAGTGGAGCATGCAAGGTGCTTGATAAAATGCCTAGTATAATAGAAATCATGTATAATGACTCAATTGTGTTTTAAATGCTAAATGCATGCAAATCAATCCATGTTTAACATGACTTACATATTATTGATTATGAATTATGCTTGCTTGATGGAATGTTCATGATACTAGAAGTGTGTAAGAAAACCATGATTATGTGACCTCTTGTTCATGTATTATGTTAAGGTAATTAAGTGCCTCATAAAAATACTCCCCAATGATCGTATGATGAATTGTGGACTCTAGTCATGTGTTCAATAGTGTCAAGTCATGTCAGTTTTATTCTATCGAGTCCTGGGGGTACTTGTACCCAAAACATTAGCTGTGTACCTAGAGCCATGTCATGTTTTTACGATACTCTCAGTCAAGCTACAAATCCTTAGATTTCAAATAGTATTATGACTAAGGAAATCTCCATGATCTCATGAACTTAGTCAGTTTTCATATATCAATAGTGTTCCATCAGTCAATATAATGTAGTAACTCAGCCCACGTACAGTTTAGATAATCATGTTCAGAGTCTAATCAGGTGGGAGTAGGAATTAGCACCGAGTGAACCCACGAATGGGAACTCACCTGTTATATGAGGGTGTGATTCCTAGAAGCAATCTCTGCATTCCAGAACTATGTAGTCAGCATAGGTTGTGACATCACAGCCTGCTATATGAGGGTAAATGAGGTGGCTTAACCTATTATATGAGAATTCCCACCATTCTTACTAGAGCTACCTGTTATATGAGGGTTACTCACACGTTGTCCTTACCAGTGGCGTGGTACTGACACCCTTCCAATCAGGGCACAGATTGAACCCCAGTTTAGCTATTATAGAACATATGAGGCATGTCGATTAAATAACTACCTCCAACAACTTCAGTATCAGTCTCAGTAAAGGAACTCAGATAGTTCTTCAGATTTTAGGACTACCAGATACAGTCAACTCTATTTAGTATGAAACTCAGATAGTTTCATCAGATTTAGGACTGTCAGATACAGTCACTCATGTTATCAATAATCAGATCTAGTAATCATGTTATCTCAATTTTTATGTTAGTTATTATGTCTCATGCATGTATTCTCATGTTCATGATAGTCAGCCAGCTATTATTATTGTTCATGCATATAAACCCTATGAATTTAGCCTACCTCACATGCATACCAGTATATTCAAAGTACTGACGCATTTGCGCTATGGTGTCTTATACCATAGGTCTAGAGACATGAGCTCCAAAGCATTAGTAGATTTCAGATATTAGCAGTCAGAGTTAGCAGTAAGTCCTCATCCTTTGAGGACATGATTATTTCTCCATTATCTTATTGATTAGTTTATTAGTTGGGGACATGTCCCATTAAATCCTTATTTAGACAGTTCAGTCATGATTTAGAGGGTTTATAAACTATTATATTCAAACAGTTATTTCAGTTGTTGTTTTTTGGGGTATTTCATACCTCACACTGATGTTATATTATTCAGATCATGTTCAGTTTGAAACTTATGGCCTTGTAGTTCATGTTTCTGCATTATTTAGTATTTTATACCGTATCCAGGTACAGATATTAGTCATGGGTTAGCTTGTGGTCCTTCGGGATCATGAGCATCGTGTAGCATTCTGAGTACCATATTTAGGGCGTTACAACATTATATGGCTTTCCTCGGACTTTCACTGTAAAATTAATCACTATTTTAACTCATACATAAGTTATATTGAATATAGCTATTATGACTTTTTTTTTGCTTGCTTCCTATTTACTTTTTTTTAAGATTGGGTATTTGAAGTCATTCCTCCCCTCCAAAAGTAGGTAATGGATTACCCGGATAAGGTTTCTCATCCAAGGATGTTTAGGTGGTTGGCTGCAAAGAACAACAATTAAATAAAGGAGACTGATCTCTTTAACCCTCTGGATAATACAGTACATCTTCTTCAAGTAAAATAATTTTACTCAATGAAAGATATTGAACAGATGTTATATCTGGTGCAATAGATGTTATATCTAATACACCAAATGGAAGGCGACAGATTACCCATATTTTACCAACCGGTGCAATAGATGGACAATCTATTACGATAGATGATTGATATCTTGAATCAGATTATCCATCTATTTCTTTGGTTCTCTGAACCCAACTCCTAATAGATTAACCATCTACTGCAAATTATGAAACATGTGTGTAATATGATGTAACATATTATTAATACACATACAGATCATCTGTTGCATAATATATAACCTAACATATTATCCAGCTTGTGCAACAGGTGCAACAGATTGGTAATATAGTTCAATAGATGATTGATATTTTGCATCATATTATCCATGTGTTTCTCTGAATCTCTTAGCCCGACTCAAATGAATTTTAACCATCTACTGCAAACTATACAACAAATGTATAAGTTGATGCAACATATTATTAATCTGTTGCAGAATTTGATTGTTAAAATATTAATACAACTGTGAAAATTATTATATTATATGATTTAAATATATCTACCTTTTTTTCTAAGTTGTGCATCCACGGATCGTGCCTACTGATGAGGAGTCTTTGATGACTTGTTATATTACTCTAGGTCATATTGATACTATAGCAGACCTAACAGTGGAGTTAATAAGGAAGGAATTGGCTGGAACAACAGCCATAAGGAGAGCAGTTAGGCAAGGTCAACCTAATGTTGAGGCTCTTCATGATCAACCCACTAAGGCAGATCCGGGTGCTTCTTCTAGTGGAGTTGTTGGTATTGGTGGCAGGCATGCTAATGCTACTACCTCTCATGATGATGAGCATATTTATGCTCAAGAAAAAGTAAATATGTTTGAAAACACCCCTTTTCACCCTTACACAGGTCCCTCTCACCTCTCTTCACCCTCGTGTTCTCGTTGCGAATGCAAAGAGTGCAAGGAAAGCCAGGATAAACTCTTTGAAAAAGTAGAGGCTATCTCTAAAGCTATCAAGGAATTAAAATCCAAGAGGTGGGTCATACCATCCATGAAATTGAGGGAGCAATACACTGCTACATTGTTGGTTAGGAGGAATAAAAGAGAAATAACCGATGTACTCTTCTGTCAAAAATAATAAAATAATTACAACTTCTCGCTCTCAAAAAACTATTGAAGTTTAGGGGCCATTCAAGAAGAAGGTGGACATATACGCGGAACTTGGCGCCAAAGAGAAGAAGGATCTACGATAGGACAAGAATGCTAAGCCAGGCGCACCAGATTACCCCAGGCCTCCCTTTTCGCCCAAAGACTTCCATACTATAACAAATATGTGTATGCAGTATGGGGACAAGGAAAGTTTACATTTCCTAACCTAGCCTTCTAATCTAATCTACCCCATGAAGAAGAAGCTACGCAACAGATGTGAAATCTGTTGCAACAACTGGGTATTCTGGTGTAACTGGTAGTGGTTCTGTTGCAACTTACTATCCATCTATTTCCTAAGTTATGTTGGATTATTGATTCAGCGAACCTTATGCAGTAGATGGACCATCTTTACAATTACTAATCTATTTAAAAATTGTCTTCTTATATCACAACATGTTGATAAAATTCTCTGCCTCATGAGGGAAAGACAATTAATGTACCCAAAATCTTATGACGTTGTCGATAGGATAATGGACCTCGACTTCTGCATGAAGCTCAAGGATAAGTACGATCAACTCAATAATGTGGCATTAGACTATGGCGTGAGATTTGATTTCTTAGCTTCTACGTTGGACTTGGATGAAGAAGAAATGATAAAATATATTAGAGGGGAGAGGCCAAATCCACACGACAAGAGCTGGACCAAGGAAAAGAGGATTCTTGCAGTCATTAACATGAATTACATACATTATCAGGATTTTGAGATACTACTCGAGGAGGGAAAGATCAATGTTTATGACTGCAACGAACCCTTCATCGATGATGTCGATCTTTTTCTCCTCGTGGAGCCACTGATGGAATTGTTGCCCATCCTGTTGAGAGAGAGTAAACTGATAAATCATTTGCCAAAGGAAGTGTTGATGAAGAAATCATGGGATTATGAAACAACGGCATGATCCTTCCAAAAAATAATTCCGGTTACGCTAGCAACTCGTACGCTCTTGTACATATCAAATGTTTGCTGACCAGCATAAAAATGGCCGAGCCAATGACCTTTATGTGCGACAACGCTGTGGCAAACATACAAGAGGTCTAGAGTTATGGGGTACTAATTGGATGCTTAGAGCCTGTGTATATAGAAGAGCTTATGAAATAATAATTTTTTATTTCAAGTCACACTTCACTTTACTTTAAATTACATGTACATGTAGTGGCAATAGTTTTTTTCTGATAGAATAAAAGTTGAGTTTTTTATAATCCAATAGATTGTCAATCTGTTGTAAAATATATTTTATCTGTTCTAACAGATAGTTTATCTATTATAATAGGTTGGTCATCTGTTGCATTATGCCAATTTTATTTCTATCTGATCTAAGTCTAATCTGTTGTAACAGAGAGAAGACCTATTTGATAATTTCCAATAGATGACCTAAATTTTACAACATGTGCCTAAATCTGTTTGATATTTTATAGCAATTACACACTTGAATATCCATGTTATCAACAACACCAAGCTAGTAGCAAATACACCACCATAAAAGTTTCAGTAATTAGGCTTGAAAATTCATGTGCCCAACACCACCAAACAAGTAGCAATAACGGCAACAATGTAGTATCTTCTTGCTTGATTTTGTTTCTCTTTAGAGGCCTTGACTTTCTTCAATAAACCCCAGATTACATGATTTACTTGTGAAGGGTGTCATTCTTCATACCAATCAAAGTAATCGCATCCACCCAATTTCAATAAAAACAAGAACACAATTACAAAACAATTACAAGTCAATAATTAATCAACTAATTAAATAAAGAAAATATTACCTTTGAAATCTTACAAGTAAAACACCTACGACCTGGATTTTTTTGAGTCCAAGAAATCTTGAATAAAGCTTCATAACCGCACTTACAATATCAAAAATCATTATCACAAAAAACAGTAGAAGACACACTCAATATTGTCAAACTCAGTTGGAAAAAATAAAAAAAAATGAAGAAAAGAAAGGCCAAATGCAAATAATTTGAAGAATTTGGATAGATAAAAAAAAGATAACAACGAAGAAAAAGATTTGGGAATTTAGGGTTAAATTTTAGGAAGAAGATGAATATATAAGACATTGGGGGGGGGGGGGGGGGGAATGACCATTGGGGGCAAAATCAGACGCCAAGTCAGTAAAAAGTGCCAACCTGACACATTTATGCCTATTTTATTTTACGTGTTTAAAATGATCATTGTCTACTTGATCTTATTTTATTTTAGGTGTTTGAACTGAGCACTATCGATGGGTTCCACCTTTTTTTATTTCAATTCACTTTCACTTTTTCACATGTAGTGGCAATTTTTTTATGTCCAATAAAAGTTGAATTTTTATAATGCAACAGATTCTCCATCCGTTGTTATAGATATTCTACCTGTTCTGACATATAGTTTATTTGATGTAATAGGTTGGTCATTTGTTACATTATGTCGGTGTTTCTATCTAAGTTTATCTTTTGCAGTAGTGGAAAGACCTGTTTGATAAATTCCAATAGATTACCTACCTGTTGCAACATATGTCAAATATGTTTGATGTTTTCCAACAGATATGATGTCTATTGCAACAGATACATTATCAGTTGCAGTATTTGAATCTAGTATTCTATTTCAATTAATAAGTTCAAATCTAAGGAAAAAATAAAATTTATAGAAAAATAAAATAAATTGAAGCCTTAAAAAATAGCTGAAATAAAATCAACGAACAAATAAAATATAAAAATTTTGTATGGGTACGGATCTCAACAAATATATCAACAATTTAAGTATTGGTGCCAAGGAGTTCTAAAGAGAGGTGAGGTTATTACTTTGACAGAATCAAGATATAAATATCTACTCAATATGGACAAGTTATTCTTCATCTGGTGTTATGGAATTCGGCTTTGCTCGTCCTGGATCTTTATTGTCGCTTATGTAAGATTTTTGCTCTTTCTGTTCTCCGTATTTCCATAAAAAGAGTAGAGTAGCATATTGTCAATGTTGTTCAGCAGTAGCTTCTACAGCTACCTGGAAAGCCAAAATTGGTCAATGCTAATCACGGAGATACAACAAATCGAAAAAGGATAACTCATCTATTCTATCAAATCAAATAGGTCTTCCTCCTATTTTAAATTATCCCAAACAAATTATATTTCTGTTGCAATAATGAATTAACTGATGGGTCAAATTTCTACATGAGGAAGACCTGTATGATAATTTCCAATAGATAAACCATCTATTGCAATATGACTCATCTATTGCAACAGATATGTCATCCGCTGGTACAAATAAAAGCGGTATAAAGAGCTATTTGATTTGCTAAAACATACGACACATATGTCGCAACAGGTACTTTATCTGGTGCAATAAGTTAGTCAACTATTGCAAAAAATGCATATATCTGTTTGATAATTTTCAATAGATGTGGCATGCGTTAAAACAAGAATGTGTCTATTTATTAGTTGAAAGACATATATATTTACCTTGTTCAGCTCGTGTTGCTCTTCTTTGGACATTGTACATTGCTCAGTGCAACACACAGACAGAGGAGTTGTAATTTTGCTCTTTTCGATGCTTGATAATGCCTTGGAAATCACTTTTCTTCTCCTTCTAGCTTTAATATCTAATGGAGTGGATGGAAATAAAATCCTCTTTGATGGAATGACACCCTTCTTAGATGTTAATTTCTTTACAGAAGCAGTTAATGCATTAATAGAATTAGTCACTACATCATGTTTTGCCCTACAGTCTTGACATTTGCGTGTAGAACATTCGCTAGGAGAGGCAAAATCTATATAACCAGTATGATTATTCTCATAATGATTTTTTTTAAATACTGTAAGAGGAACATCATTAGCACCAACAATAGCACCACTACCTCCACCAACAGCTCCATCACTACTAAGACCATCAACAATAACAAGCCCACCCTTTAAAATTATTTTTTTTGTAATGGTTGTTGCTCCAAAGAATTCAATTTTTATCCTGTCGATGACGTTAGTGTCCGATAAAGTTTGCATAGATCGTAAAGTAAGAAAAAATGGCACCTTCAACTCTCGATTGGTTGGAACTAGCGACTCATACACAATCTAATAGAAATCATTACATATATTAGAATGATGATTAGAACATTTACAAAAATCATTAATTAAAATAAAAACTTAATTATAATTATACTTATACTTACTATATCCTTTGGAGGGTTGAATAGATCAAGAAATTTTGCATTTTTATTATTTTTGGCAGATAACCATCTCAACATTCTTGGACAAAAAACTTCTTCCTGATAGTTCACCTGCTGTCTCAAATAAAGAATGGCTTCAAATGTCCAAACCTATAAAATAACGCCAATAAATTAAAACTATTATTGAGTGAAAAAAATAAATGATATCACAATAAAAGAAAGAAATGAAACATTTATCATGAAAGCCCATGAAAAGCCATATAAGTTGACTGTCTTTGGCGCTAATGGAGTCAACAAATATTGGAAAGTCATTTTGAAGCTTTTATAACCCCAAGGATAGCTGTTAAACTCCTCAAGATCCTCGGAGATCTTTATTAAACCAACACTTACGTTGTTGTTAACGTCTCTCGCCCAAAGAATATTATGTACAAACCAAACCAAGCACAACGACTGCTTGTGCTTTTTTGAAAGTTCTTTACCTTTCAACGCTTCTATCAAATTTTTATTTTTAAAGCTTGGACCAACAATGGACGCCAGGTCAGCACGTTCACACGACTTTCCTTTGCCTTTTTGGGTATGCGGGGTACTTTTTTTTTTGTTAGAATAGGTATAACTTGATAATGAGGATAATATTTTAGTCTAGTAACTATGGAAAACTCCTTCCAACTAAAACAAATAGGCATGCCATAGTAATTTATTCACACCTCATCCATCTTATCTTTGTTTTCATACATAAACCTACGCTTGAGAAGTTCATTTGAAAATGAGCATTGTTGTCCTCCGACAAATCAAGATATTTTCCAAAGCAGCTGTCCCTGAAATAAGCATCTAATTTTTGTTCTTAAAGTATTTTTCTGAAGGCGTCGAAAGATTTTCCCATGGCTGACTTAACCACGAAATCACCCGTTAAATCTGTGGCACCATCGCACTGTATTCTCATAGGATAACGATCAATGCTGAAGGTTTTAACCAACTCTTTGGCGGAAGGGCTATTAGGATTTGGATCATCTCTTTTGAAACATTCCTCCTTCCCGTGTTCATCATATTCTACTCCTGAGATAACGCTTGTGAAGCAAGCTCATAGAGTGGTGGATGTAGCCTAGCTGCTTCACTTGTTACTTTTCTTGGACTTGATTCAACTCTTATTCTTTTGGAAGCCATATTATCTAAAATTAATAGGAAAATAAAAAATATATTATAGTTGATTAATGCATTGTTAAAAAAGAATAATAGTAAATCTAACAAGTAAAACAATAAAATAACAGTTTCAGTAGATCACTTATCTGTTACACCAAGTAGTATATCTGTTGCAGCATATACAGACCTGTTGCAGCGGAAGGGAAATCTTTTGCAATAATATTACTCATCTTTTAAGGCAGATGAATGGTTTGTGCAATATATCGCACATTATTGCAACATGAGTGATCTGTTGGAATAGTTAAATAAACTATTGCAATGGATGAGTAATCTGTTGAAATAATATAAAACATATCACTTACCTATTGAGAAAAATGAATGGTCTGTGCAGCAGGTCACACATCTGTTGCAATATCATCTGTTGTAACATATGAGTGATCTGTTAGAATAGTTAAATAACCTGTAGTAATGGCTGAGTAATCTGTTGTGATAATACAAAGCATATCACTCATCTATTGAGAAAGATGAATGGTCTGTGCAATATATCACACATCTCTTGTAATATATGAGTAATATGTCAGAATAGTAAACTAACCTTCAGCAACGATTGAGTAATCTGTTGTGATAATACAAAATATATCACTCATTCGTAGAGAAATATGAATAGTCTATGCGACAGGTCATATATCTGTTACAACACATGAGTGATTTGTTGGAATAGTTATAAATGGTTAATATTCTTTAGATTTCTTCCAATATTGGGTCATCTATTGCAGCAGATGAATGATCAGTTGGACAATTAAGTCATGGAAAAATCTTGTTGGAAGAGTTGATATGATTTTACCCAACAGGAGCTTCATCTGCTCTATCATATAATTAATTTGATGGTTCTTCCATTGCATAAAATGGTTAATCAGTTGCATCAGTTTTTTTATCCGCTGCTTAATCTGTTGCAACATATAGTTAATCTGTTGCATTAGATAGTTAAACTGTTGCATCATATGTTAAATATGTTACATTAGATGATTAATCTGTTAGATCAGAATTGTAATATGATGGTTCTTCTGGTGCATCAGATGGTTTATATATTGCATCATCTGACAAATCTATTGTATTAGATAGTTAATATGTTGCACTAGATAGATAATCTGTTGGATAAAACAAAAAATAGTATCGCGATTTTGTTCAACAGAAAAACTACAATATCACTATTTTTACCAAGAACAAGAACAAAACAAATCAACCCAAATCGTTGTTTTATTTTATAATCACAAACAATAAAAATCAAACTTTAAAAAAAAAGAAACAAGCAATAAAAATCATAATTCACTTCGAAAAGAGAAGAGAAGATGTAATGCCCCGATTTGCTGAACCGGAATGCTACACGGTGCTTATGACCCCAAAAAATCACAAGCTAACCCATAACAGATATCTGTACCTGTGAACTGCATAATATACATGTAAAATGTCAAAAACTTGAATAATAGGACATAAGGTTCAACTGAATAGAATATCTGATAAATAATAACTCCATATGGGGTAACGAATACCCAAAATAACTTAAAGCTGAATTTAAAATTTGAAGGTCTCTAAGTACTGTCTGAGTAGGGAGTTGAAGGAACATGTCTCCAACTAACTCTGTAAACTGAAAGCTAAATGAAATAATAAATAAAATGAAATCATATCTCCTCGAACGAAGAGGACTCACTGCAACTCAGTATACAGAAATACGACTGCTATTGCTGATCTGAAACTCATGTCTCTAAGCCTATGGTGTAACATAAAAGAAAGCACCATAGCGTAAATGCATCTGTATAACTGAAGGTACTAAGTATATGAGTGAGGTAGGATAAATGCAAAACGGCTTACATAAAAGAGCATGCTAACTGACTGACTAATATGAACGTGAGAGTGTAAACATTCATACATAGTAACTGAGATCGTGAATACGTGATATCTAGATTTGTATGCTAATAAATGATTTACTGATATCTAACATGACTGATACTGAAATTCTGATAACATGGATGACTGTGTCTGACAGTCCTAAATCTTATGGAACCGTCTGAGTTTCGTACTGTAACTGAATTGACTGTATTTGACAGTCCTGGTACTGAAATCTGAAGAACTATCTGAGTTCTTTCACTGAGACTGAGAATGAAATTGTTGAAGGTAGTTATTTAACCGACATGCCCAAATGAGCTATAATAGCAGAGCTAGGGTCCAATCTATGCCCTGATTAAAAGGGTGTCAATACCGCGCCACTGGTAAGGACAAACTATGAGTGATCCTCATTTGGCAGGTACTCTAATGAGAGTGGTGGGACCCTAATATGATATGTTAAGCCACCTCATCTACCCTTAACTGATAGGTATTGATGTCTCAACCTATGCTGGCTACATAGTTTTGGAACACAAAGATGACTGCTAAGAATCACCCCCTCATCTGGCAGTGTGTGTTCCCATCCTTAGGTTCACTCGGTGCTAACTTCTAATCCCATCTAAAGAGACTGAACATGATTTAACTTACTATATATGGCCTTAGTAACTGACTTTCATTGACTGACTGAATAGTACTACTATCTGAGAATTAACTTAGATCATGAGATTTCTGAGATTTCCCGAGTGACATAACTGACTGAGTTCTAGTTATCATGGCTTGACTGAGAGTATCATGATAACATGACATGGCTCTAGGCACACAACTATATTTTTTGGGTAAAAGTACCCCCAGGACTCAATGGAAGGAAACTGACACACATGACTGACTTGATCATAAGAGTAGAGTCCATGATTTACAATATCATAAGTAGGGGATTTCACACTAAGCAAAGTTCTCAACATCTTATACACGGAAAGGAAATGCATACAACATGTATATACTTGCATAGCTTCAATACCGTGCTCAATCCATGTCACAACAACAACACATATCAATAACGTGGAATTCATGTGGAATCATAACGCATAGAGCATAGACTTGTCATTTAAGCACTATTAGATCATGGGATATGAATCCTATCATCCTAGGTATTTTATCAAACACTTTGCATGCATTCTTTTGGATTAGGTGTGTTTAGGAATCTCACCATATTAAAACACCCAAAATTCATGGGTTTCAACTAACAAACACATATACTTCATGAAAACACCTTTAGATATCATCTTGAAACTTAAACAACAAATCATCAACATGTAAATGTTCATATCACAAAAAGATAATCACAAAATAATATTTAAAACTTGATTCCTGGACTCCACAGATGAAAGGAATCCGTGGATGAACACTACGCATACCTTAATGGTTATGAAATTGTTGAAAGATTGGACCTTCAAGTTTGATGGTGTAACCCTAGTTGTTTTTCTCCTATTGTGCTCTTGGATAATGTACTTAAGATGTTAATAGGGTTGTAATATGATTAGGATCTTTAAATTTCGTAAGGTTAAATTTAGGGACGTGTAAGGAGTGTCAAAAGACTTAGTTTCCCTCAAAATAACTCAAAACTAAAGTGTTTTCGTCACTGGAATCCTAAGTATGTGTCGTACACCTTATCGCGTAAGCTAGGGTGTGCACTGCACATCTTATAGCACAAGCTAAGGTATACGTCGTACACCTTATGGCACACTTTAGGGTGTGCGTCGCACAACCTATGGCATACTCATTCCAGTAGCCTTATGCGATTTGTTTGGTGACACACTCCACTTTGCAAAGCCATAACTTCTTCCTCGGGTGTCGAATTTTGGTAAAATTGGTATCGTTGGAAATCTAATTCTATTCTCTACAATTTGGATGGTCTAAATCTGCCAAAATACCACATATGAATTAAGTTATTCTTGTTAAAAGATTACTATTGTGAAATCAAACACTAAAACTTGATGGATTAAAAGCTCTTAGCTTGCCTTGCTCTAAGTGACTCATATGAACATGCTTAACACATTATAAGTTATCTTATCACTAGGATACTCATTGTAAGTCAGTTACTCAAATATGAATCACAGGATAGGACGTTTCATACATATAAACAATGGTTCATTTCCTAGCTTAGAAACATACGTGGTATTATAATATCTCCCCCTTGGGAATATTCATCCTCGAGTGAGACTGACTGAAATGGGGATAGACGATAAACTAGAGTACGTATAAGATATACACTACTGGAACATGATCTCATGACTGACATGACTGATAAACTAAACATATAATACTGGACATGCATATCTGATACATGAGTAACTAATTCATAAATGCATAACTGAGATTTCTGATAGCTGAGTTCTCACAATGAAGATGTGTATGTGATGCATGAATACATAGCTTAACTGACATATGAATCCATGACTGAACATGTAATGGTACATAATACCAAGTCTGTAATGAAATTTTGAATCATGAACTGAATAAGCTTAAGAAAAACCATTACCTTGAGCTGAATCTGAGTTAGGAATGAAGAGGTGAGGATACTTGGTTCGCATATCTACTTCTGCTTCCCAAGTATATCCATCAATAGACTGATTTCTCCAAAGAACTTTGACTAGAGGGACTTCTTTGTTCCTCAATCTACGAATCTGATAGTCTAGGATTTCAACTGGAATTTTCTCATAGTCGAGGATGTTTTGAATATCTATGTTATGAATAGGGAATACGAATGATGGTTCACCTATGCACTTCTTGAGAAAAGAGACATGAAAGACTGGATGACTTGAGGCTAGATCTGAAGGCAACTCGAGCTCATAAGATACTTTGCCAAAGAGACTGAGGATTTTGAAGGAACCAACATATCGGGGACTGAGTTTTCCCTTCTTTCCAATTCTCTTCACTCCCTTTATAGGAGAGATCTTGAGATAAACATGGTCACCAATCTCAAACTCAAGATCTTTTCTGTGCACATCTGCATAGGACTTCTGTCGGCTTTGAGAAGCCCAAAGTTTCTCACTGATCAACTGCACCTTCTCTAAGGCATCGAATACTAAGTCAGGCCCTATGACTGAGGCCTCACTAACTTTGAACCAACCGATTGGAGATCTACACCTTCTATAATAGAGAGCTTCGAATGGAGCCATCTGAATACTGTAATGATAGCTATTGTTGTATTTAAACTCAATCAAAGGGAAGTGGTCATCCCAACTTTCCTGGAAATAAATTGTACACGCCCTTAGCATATCTTCTAGAGTTTGAATGGTCCTTTTTGCCTGACCATCTGTCTGAGGATGAAAAGTTGTACTGAGATGAACTTGGTTACCAATACTATTTTGGAACGCTTTCCAAAACTAAGAGGTAAACTGGGTACCTCTGTCTGAGATAATAGATAATGGAACACCGTGTAATCTGACCAACTCCCTTATGTAGAGTTTGGCATAATCCTCGCCTAAATAAGAGCTACAAACCGGAAGGAAATGAGCTAACTTGGTCAATCTGTCTACTATGACCCACACTGAATCATGATGATGACGAGTTCGAGGTAAACCCATCACGAAATCCACGTTCACTTCTTCCCACTTCCAAGTAGGAATAATGAAATCCTACATAGGACCACTAGGCTTCTAATGCTCTATCTTAACTTGCTGACATGTAGAGCACTTAGCCACAAACTCTGCAATATCTCTCTTTATCCCACTTCACCATCTATACATGGAACACATAGACGATCCTGACAATGGAGGACACCATCTCCCCTTAGGAGAAAACCTCTATTTTCTGATTCTGAACTGACTTTTTCAACTTGACTAGACTGGGATCCCTGTCTTCCTTTTCTTTTACCTCAAAAACTAGAGATGATTTTGAGATACTCTGAACATATTCACCACCCTCTGAAGTATTGACTAAGTGAACGCCTAGTCTGGTAAGCTGATGAACTTCCTAAGATAACTCTTTCTTACTTTCCTCAACATAAGAAACACTACCCATGGATAGCCTACTGATAACATCGGCCACTACATTAGCCTTGCCTTGCCCAGATAATAAAGGACACTCATGTTATAATCTTTCAAGAGCTCTAACCACCTTCTCTAACGAAGATTGAGATCTTTCTGAGAAAATACATACTGAAGACTCTTATGATCTATCAAAACATCTGCATGAGCATCGTAGAGATAATGCCTCCAAATCTTCAAGGAAAATACTACGGCTGCTAACTCAAGATCATGAGTAGGATAATTCTTCTTGTAGGGCTTTAACTGTCTGGAGGAGTGACCTTACCATTATGCATGAGTACACAACCCAAACCCACTTTGGATGCATCACAATAAACTACGAACCCATCTGAACCACCTGGAAGAGCTAGAACTGGAGCTGAGGTGAGTCGAGTCTTCAACTCCTGAAAACTCTTCTCACAAGAATTTGACCACTAAAACTTGACCTTTTTTTGAGTCAATCTGGAGATAGGAGATGCAATAAAAGAAAATCTATCTGTAATAGCTAGCCAAACCCAAGAAACCCCTGATATCTGATATAGAGATAGGGCGAGGCCCATTTTTTACCACTTCAGTCTTCTAAGAATCCACTCTAATGCCATCACTGGAAAAAATATGGCCAAGGAATACTACTGATCTTAGCCAAAATTCACACTTACTAAATTTGGCAAACAACTGATGATCTCTGAGAGTCTGAAGAATAATTTTGAGATGGTCTGAATGATCGCGCTCATTGTGGGAATAGACCAGAATATTATCTATGAAGACTATGACGAACATGTCCAAGTACTTCTTGAACACACGGTTCATCAAGTCCATAAAAGCGGCTGGGGAATTGGTAAGACCAAAGGACATGACTAGAAACTCGAAGTGATCATATCGAGTATAGAAATTTGTATTTAGGATATCGCATTCTCTAACTCTGAGATGATGGTAGCCTGATCTGAGGTCTATCTTGGGGAAATAATTGGAACCCTGAAGTGGTTAAACAAGTCATCTATCCGAGGAAGTGGATACTTGTTCTTGACCGTAACTTTATTAAGATGACGATAATCAATGCACATCCTAAGAGAACCGTCTTTCTTCCCCATGAATAAGACTGGTGCAACCCATGAGAAAATGCTAGGTTTGATAAATCCCCTATCTAAGAGATCCTTTAACTGTTCTTTCAGTTCCTTCAGTTCTACAAGTGCCATTTTGTATGGCAGAATAGAAATAGGCTGAGTGTTTGGAAGAAAATCAATGCAGAAGTCTATTTCTCTTTCGAGAGAAATTCCTAGGAGATCTTCAGGAAACATATATGAATATTCATTTACAATTGGAACTGATTCAAGACTAGGAGTCTCAGAACTAAAACCTTTAACATGAACAAGATGATAAACACATCCCTTAGATATCATTTTCCTTGCCTGAAGGTAGGAAATAAGCTGACCTCTGAAAGAAGATACACTACCCTTTCACTCAAGGGCGGGTTTGTTTGGGAACAGAAACTAGACTATTCTGTTTCTACAGTCGATTGTGGCATAGCACTAATAAAGCCAATCTATACCTAGGATGATATCAAAGTAAGTTATCTCTAATTCAACTAAATCTGCTGAAGTGGCTTTCTAGAATATCATAACCGGACAGTTCCTGTATCCTATTTGGATATGATAGATTTACCCACTGGGGTAGAGACTGAGAAGGGCTCTGCTAACGTTTTGGGATTGACTCTGAAATTGGCTGTTATATAAGGAGTATGAAAAAACAAGGAAGCTCCTATATCTAGCAAAGCATAGACATGAACATGAAAGATCTGTAACATACTAGTAACCATATCAGGAGAATTTTCCTGATCTTTCCGGGTCTAGAGAGCATAAAGATGATTTGGGTATTGCCCACTAGTAGCATTGGAGGTGGCACCCTACTGGTTCGAGCGACCGAAATGAGCTGTGGAATAGTTTTGCTGACCCTGATAACCAGATTGGGGACAATCTCTGAATCTATGACCTGGCTTTCCATAATCGAAACAAACATCACTACCAGCTCTACAAGTACCCTTGTGGTTCTTACCACAAGTCTGACATAGGAGATTAGTTCGGGCACTGTTAACAATGCCCTAAGACTTAGATCCTGGTGCCCTATCTCTATTGCTGTATCTGAATTTTGGCACTGGGGCACTGGCGGATAAAGTAGCATGAACTACTGTCTTAGGACAAAGCTGTGAACGATTTCTTTCTTCTGATTTGGGTTGTGCAAAACTGAAATTGCCTGACCTTGCTCTCTTGTTCTGCCTCTCCCTAGTCCTAATCTTCTGTTCTTCTATTTGTTGAGCATGGGTCATGATCTTGGCTAAAGTCATATCACTATTTAGCATCGCAGGCCTACACTCATTTACCACACTATTATTCACCCCTAACACAAACTTGCTCATTTTAGCCCTATTGTCTGCAACCACATAAGGGGCATATCTAGCTAACTAAGTAAATTTGAGAGAGTACTCTTTAAAAATCATATTTACCTGCCTTAGGTTGATGAACTCTAGAACTTTTGCCTCCCTCAGCTCTTGGGGAAAAAATCTGTCTAAGAAAGCTGTAACAAATTCCTCCTACTCAATAGGACCTACATCCTCTAACCTATCAGACTTCCACTATTTGTACCTAGTGTGAGCTATATCCTGTAACTGGTATGCGAATAACTCGGCACTCTAACAACAAGTAACTCTCATGATGTCTATGACCTTCTGGACTTGGTTAATGAATTCCTGAGGGTCTTCATTAGACTTAGACCCAAAGAAAGATGGAGAGTTCCTTCGGGTGAAGTCCTGAATCCTAGCTGTGGCTGATTTGGCCACTGGATTGGCTGGAATAACTGGTGGCCGTTCATTTTGGGCAGCCACAACTGAGCAAGTGTGGTGAATGCAACCCTAAACTCTGCATGAGAAATATGTTCGCCCAAAGGATCTTCGGCCTGATGAGCTGGCTGGTTTCTTCTCTTTGGAGGCATATCTGAAATAAGAGAAGAACGGATTAGACTGAGAGTTTAACTTTAGATTATACTCACTAGCACAACATGAATACTGAAAGAAGGGGAACTATTCCTAAAACATATTATAGTCTCCTGTACATAAATGTGGCGCGCAACACACCCATGTATAAGAGATGTGGCTTTCAGACTTCCTAGGACTCTATTGAATCTTAGGCTTTGATACCAAGTTTGTAACACCCCGATTTGGTGAACCGAAATGCTACACGGTGCTTATGACCCCGAAGGACCACAAGCTAATCCATGACTGATATCTGTACCCGTGAACTACATAATATACGTGTAAAGTGTGGAAAATATGAACAATAGGCCATAAGGTTAAACTAAATGGAATATCTAATAAATAATAACATCCATATGGTATAACGAATACCCAAAACAACTGAAAGATGAATCTAAAATCTGAAAGCCTCTAAGTACTATCTGAGTAGGGAGTTGAAGGAATATGTCTCCAACTAACTCCGTAAACTTAAATCTAACTAAAATAATAAATAAAATTAAATCATATCGTCCTCGAATGAAGAGGACTCACTGCAACTCTGTATACTGAAATGCGAAAACTACTGCTGATCCAGAACTCGTGTCTCTGAACCTATGGTGTAATATAAAAGAAATTACCATAGAGTAAATGCATCAGTACAACTGAAAGTATTGAGTATACGAGTTAGGTAGGCTAAATGCAAAAGGGTTTACATGCATGTGCAATGCTAACTGACTGACTAATATGAACGTAAGAGTGCAAACATGCATACATAGTAACTGAGATCGTGAATGTGTGATATCTAGATCTGTATGCTAATACATGGTTTACAGATATCTAACTTGACTGATACTGAAATTCTAATAACATGGATGACTGTGTCTGACAGTCCTGAATCTGATGGAACCGTCTGAGTTCTGTACTGTAACTGAATTGACTATATTTGACAGTGCTGGTATTAAAAATTGAAGAACTATCTGAGTTCTTTCACTAAGACCAAGACTGAAACTGTGAGAGGTAATTGTTTAACCGACGTGCCCTAAATATGCTATAATAGCTGAGCCGGGGTCCAATCTGTGCTCTGATTGAAAAGGTATCAATACTGCGCCACTGGTAAGGACAAGCTGTGAGTGACCCTCATCTGGTAGGTACTCTAATGAGAGTGATGGGACCCTAATATGATAGGTTAATCTACCTTATCTACCCTCAACTGACACGTATTGGTGTCTTAACCTATGCTGGCTACATAGTTCTGGAATGCAAAGATGACTGCTAAGAATCACCCCCTCATCTGGCAGTGTGTGTTCCCATTATTAGGTTCACTCGGTGCTAACTTCTAATCCCATCTGGAGATACTGAACATGATTTAACTGACTATACATGGACTGAGTAACTAACTTTTGTTGACTGATGGAATAGTACTACTATCTGAGAATTAACAGAGATCATGAGATTTCTGAGATTTTCTGAGTGACATGACTGACTGAGTTCTAGAGATCATGGATTGACGGACAGTACCATGATAACATGACATGTCTCTAGGCACACAACTATATTTTTTGGGTACAAGTACCCCCAGGACTCGATGGAAGGAAACTGACACACATAACTGACTTGATCATAAGAGTAGAGTCCACGATTTACAATATCATAAGTAGGGGATGTCACACTAAGCAAAGTTCTCAACATCTTATACACAGAAAGAAAATGCATACAACATGTATATACTTGCATAGCTTCAATACCGTGCTCATTCCATGTCACAACAACAACACATATCAATAACGTGGAATTCATGTGGAATCATAAAGCATAGAGCATGGACTTGTCATTTAAGCACTATTAGATCATGGGACATGAATCCTATCATCCTAGGAATTTTATCAGACACTTTGCATGCATTCTTTTGGCTTAGGTTTGTTCATGAGTCTCACCATATTAAACTACCCGAAATTCATGGGTTTCAACTAACAAACACATATACTTCATGAAAACACCTTTAGATATCATCTTAAAACTTAAAGAACAAATCATCAACATGTACATGTTCATATCACAACAAGATAATCAAAAAATAATATTTAAAATATGATTCTTGGACTCCATGGATGAAAGAAATCCATGGATGAACACTACGTATACCTTAATGGTTATGAAATTGTTGAAAGATTGGACCTTCAATCTTGATGGTGCAACCCTAGTTGTTTTTCTCCTATTGTGCTCTTGGATAATGAACTTAACATGTTAATAGGGTTGTAATGTGATTAGGAGCTGTAAATTCCATAAGGTTAAATTTAGGGACGTGTAAGGAGTGTAAAAATACTTAGTTTCCTTCAAAATAACTCAAAAACGAAGTGTTTCATCACTGGAATCCTAAGTATGTGCGCACACCTTACGCGTAAGTTAGGGTGTGTGCCGCACATCTTATGGAACAAGCTAAGGTATGTGTCGCACACCTTATGGAACACTTTAGGGTGTGCGTCGCACAACCTATGGCATACCCATCCTAGTAGCCTTATGTGATTTGTTAGGCGACGCACTCCACTTTGCAAAGCCATAACTTCTTGCTCGGGTGTTGGATTTTGATAAAATTCGTATCGTTGGAAATCTACTTCGATTCTCTATAATTTTATGGTTTAAATCTACCAAAATACCATATATAAATCAAGTTATTCTTGTTTAAATATTACTCTTGCAAAATCAAATACTAAAACTTGATGGATTCAAAAGCTCTTAGATTGCCTTACTCTTAGTGACTTATATGAACGTGCTTAACACATCATAAGCTATCTTATCACTAGGATACTTATTGTAAGTCAGATACTCAAATATGAATCACAGGATAGGAGGTTTCATACATAGGAACAATGGTTCATTTCCTAGCTTAGAAACATACGGGGTATTATAGAATAAATACCAGAAATTATGGATTTGTTCAGATCACATTTTAAATTAAAGCAACAAATATTAAAATTATTAACCAATACTACAAGAGAATTTGTCTCAAATTCCTTATTTTCTTCAAAACTAAAAAGGCTATAAATTTGTACCTATGAAAGAAGAAAAGGAACGATGATGAATTTGAAGTTGTTGTGGCCAGAGAGCAAGGTTGTTACGTCGATTGAAGGTTGAAGAATTCAATTTGTTGTGGCTAGAGAGTAAGGCTGTCACGTCGATTAAAGGTTGAAGTCGGAAAGGAACTCGAAGCCCAACTATTTATTGTCAGATGTTAAAGTCACCAAGGATTGAAAGGAGAAATTTGCAGAACTGTTGGTTGGGAGAGAGTTGAAAGAAGGTGTCGATCGAGAGAGAGAGGAGAGAGACTGGTTGATATGGATTGAAGAGGGGTGTGGGTTGGGTTAATTTGTATTTTTAAAAAGATTTGAAAGTTTTGAAAATATTAATCAAGTCCACAATTAACTTAATCAAGTTTTCTAATAATGTTTGACCCTTTAAATTGATCAATGTCACCAATCCTTCATTCAAGACTTAAAAGACACCTTTCCTTCAATTTTTTCTAGATACAGAGTTGAATAAGCACAAAAGAAGAAACAGTCAAACCAAATAGGTAATTTTCTGCATCTCTAGTTCTATGCTAGAAAACCCTATTCATTAACTATATTGCCTTATACCTTAAGTTAAAGGGTATCACTCAAATGGATAATCATTTTATTTTAGTCTTAGAGAGTTTTAGTCATTGTTAGTGTTCAATATTTATATTAGAATCTAGTTAGTTAAATTTGTGATAGGAAGCCTCATTTTAGGAGGTGGACATTTATTATAAAAATAAATTTATTTTCAACACTTAAACTCACAACCTTCAAATCAATGAAAAAATGAGCCCTTTGTTGTTGGTTACTCATCGTTAATTAGTTTTGTTTTGTTTTGGAAATGGTGTACAAACCACCACTTTATCTCCATTCTATTTTTTTTTATCTTCTTTCTAAATACGTTTGATTTAAATTAGCTATCCAATTTCACAAATCAAAAGTTTCTTATTACTTTTTTTTTAATATTATCCTCAGTATTAAATGACTAAAGAAGAAAGTAATAGTTAAAAATTAGAGTTTCGAGACATTATTAGTAGAGTGAAATTTGTAAAATAACCTTCTAATTAATATTTTCTCAAGTCAAAAAGGATCAAACAAAATGAAACGAAGGGAGTTTTATATGATATCCACCTTGTTGAAATGATTTGTGTTGTTAGTTTCTCGAGTAACTTTTAAGAAGAATATAAAAATTATAAGGATTTGAAATTATCACTTTATCACATTCGTATGATAGTACATGTTTCAATTTTTCTTAAGGAGTTCTCTTTTTTTTTTCTCCTTTTTGCAAAGAAATGTCTAATACTCCTCAAAACTGCTATTAATTTGGGATGATATAAAAATAAAAGGGCCAAATACATATGTTGACCCTTTAAATTTGTTCAAATTTTTCATTTAAATACGTATACTAAGGTTTATACCTATTGAATACTTGAATTATGTTAAAAATGTGCCTATTGGACGTATTTTTGACAATCATGATGTTTAAATGCATATTTTCACTCACTTGACATGAAAATGGTGGTCAAATGATATTCAGCCGAGTTTTTTTTGTTGTTGTTCGTACTTCAAAAGAAGTTCATAATTTAAATTATGAATTCATATTGTGACTACAAGTTAATGCTACATAAAAAAAGCATACATAAATATTGTGAGACGAATGATAGTAATTATAATAACAACATACTCAGTGAATAAAAGAGGTTATGTGATTTCCATTAATTAAATTGTTATGTGTATCCTTCCTATTCTTTATAGATCAAATTTGTTTCTTTTGTAAAGAAGTGTCTAAATATGCTTCCTCAAACTGCCATTAATTTGGGATGATATTAGAAAAAGAGGATTGAATACATATGCTAACCCTTTAAATTTGCTGATTTTTTTCATTTAAATATCTATACTAAGTTTTATAACAATAATACCTACATCTATGAATTGAAATTTAAAAGAATATATCTTATTGTAGGAATTAGAGTTGAAGAAAGAGGGATGTCATACTCCACTGAAATTCCACTGCTTCTTTCAACTGAAAAAGATGAGGTCTCTCTACTCTCTCTCTCTCAACTATAAAAGTAATTAATTTTAGTTTTTTGTTTTACCAGCCCACTTTTTTTTGACAATTATATTGGGTTCAGTCAGTCTAAAAATTTTCTTACAAGGTATAATACTATCTATTTTGAATTAAACTCACATGATTTTCTTCTCAAACTCTTTCATTTAATACCTCTTTCATTTTAAAAGACTTAAAGAATACAAGAAACAATAGATATTGATTATAAATCAATCAGTTTCATTGACAAGAAAGAGATTGCATAGAAGCAAATTAGGGAATAAGAAGAAAATGGTGGGTGGAAGGCCAAGAAGGCTTTTCTATTTTAAATATAAAAATATACTTATAACAATAGTAATTTATTAGTATATTCCACAAAGTAAGGTTTGGGAGGGTAAAATATACGCCGTCCATATTACTATCTCAAATAAAGTAGAGAGGTTGTTTCCGATAGACCCCCAATCATGAAATATAACAGTATAACAAACAAAAAAAATATAAAAGCATACAAAAAATTATAACACACTGCTAGATAATAAAGGAAACAAGACACTCACAAGGTAATACTATAAATTATTTATTCAAAATCATATACATCACTGAAACACCACGAACAAGAAACTCTAGATGCAAAACAAACCAAGCACTCATCCCTACTATCACTATAAAACTCCTACCCGCTAACCATCTATCCTAATCCAAGTCCTCCACACCTTCCTAGAAAGGTTCATGTCCTCCGTAAGTTGTAACTGCTCCAAATTATGCCTAATCACTTTCCTTCAATATTTTTTTGGCCTACCTCTACCCCACCTAAAATCATTCATATCTAGTCTCTCATACCTCCATACTAGAGCATTCATAAACCTCCTCATCACATGCCCGATCCATCGCATCCTCTCTTCCCACATCTTGTCCTCCACCGAAGGAACTCCCACCTTCTCTCGATAATCTTATTTCTAATCCTATCTCTCCTAGTGAGTCCACTATCCATCACAACATCATCATTTCCACCACTTTCAATTTTTGGATATGAGAGTTCTTAACTGGATAACACTCTACTTCATACAATATAGTCGTCCGGACTGCCATTTTGTAGAACTTACCTTTAAGTTTAGGAGACACCTTCTTATTGCACAAGACTCCCGAAGCGAGCCTTCATTTCAACCACCCTGCACCAATATGGTGCGTGACATCCTTGTCAATCTCACTATTTTCCTGAATTATAAACCCAAGATACTTGAAACTTTTCTTATTCTGAATGATCTGGGAATCCAACTTCACTACCATGTCAGCCTCATGAGACAAATAACTAAATTTATATTCCAAGTACTCTATCTTCGTCCTGCTCAATCTAAACCTTATAGACTCAAGAGTTTGTATCCAAACCTCTAACTTATTATTAACTCCTCTTCAAGTCTCATCAATCAGTACAACATCATTAGCAAATAACATACACCAAGGCACCTCTTCTTGATCAGTCACGTTAGAACATTCATCACCAAGACAAAATAGCTCTGAATCTCCGCTTGCTGTCCTCACATGGGAAAATCGACATACATGTCCTGAATTGACCTAGTATACACTACGGGCACCGCTCTAGCCTCCAAGAAGCTCCACAGAATCTCTCTGGGACTTTGTCATATGGCTTCTCTAGATTAATAAACACCATGTGCAAGTACTTCTCTCTCCCCAAACAGCTCTAATAATTTCCTCACTAGGTGAATGACCTCAGTACTCGAGCGATCTAGCATAAAACTGAAGTGATTCCTGTCCTTGGCAAGCCAATAAAACTTTTTGTCCCTGTTTTTCTTCTCTAACGTTGCATACAAGCTCTCGAAAGGTGTTGCCTTAGCCGCTGCTACCTCTAACTTAGCCTCTCTCCTAGCTGACTTATATCCTCTGTCTTCGTATGTTTCTCTTTGTCATCCTTGCTCTTAACCAACTTTGCATAAGCCACTTTCTTAGTCTCCACATTTCTTTTAACTCCTTCATCCCACCATCAGTCCCCCCGATGCTTGTCTGAGCGGCCTCTTGAGACACCCAACACCTCTCTAGCAGTCTCTCTAATGCAACTAGGGATCGTTTCCCATGTACTATCCACATCCCCTCTACTCTCATAAGCCCCTAAAGTTAAGACCAAATTTGTGTATCTGTCTATATATTTATCCTCCTTTATAAAACATATTCCCTTTTTAGCAATTTGTTTGTATGATTTTGACTTGACTTGGAGTTTAAGAAAGGGAAGAAAACTTTTCAATCTTGTGATATATATATATATATATATATATATATATAATGTACCAAAATATTTTTAAATTTTATGATCTTAAACATGTCATGTGGAAAGTTAAAATTAAATAGTTACCCAAAAAAGTAACGTCTTTTAAACTGACTAAAAAGAAAAATGAGACGAATAAATTAAAACAGCTGGAGTACATTTTCACTATGTCGGACATTTTTTATCCCATAACACTACCGTCCGATTTGATTACATATGTAAACAAAATAATGAGGTATTAAAAGAACAAACAAAATAAACGTTTTAAAATGTAACTCTAGATCTTTTCCATTACATACAGATAGAAGAAGGGAGGGAAGTGGATCATTTAAGTGGGATAAATGAAACAAATGGACAAGATTCATCAGGGTCACAACCAAGGGAAATTGGATAACTCGTCTATTAAATCGTGTACGATATTCAAAGTAAATGTGGGGCTGCGTGAATCAAATCCAGGTGCTTATACACCAAAGATGGTCTCTATTGGTCTTTACCATAGGAAAAATCCTAAACTTCGTCCAATAGAAAAGTACAAAGTATTATACCTACAAAGGTTTCTTAAACGACAAGAGGGGCTTGATCTGGAAAGTTGCATCAATATAATGAATTGGAGGAATTGAAGGAGGAAGCACTAAAATGTTATGATGATATAGAAGACCTCAAGAAAGACATGAGTCACACTGATCAATTCTTGCAAATGTTATTTGCTTTATGGTTGTTTTGTGGTTGAGTTTATTCGAGAGCTACATAAAAAGTATCCTCAAGAAGAAGAAAAATTATCGATACTAGTGTTGGTTACATATTTGATCAAGTGACTTGAGACTTGATTTTACTAGAAAATCAACTTCCCTTCTTTGTCCCCAACAAGCTTCATCACATGACAACGAAAGATGATGAATTACCATTTGCAATGATGGTGAAATGTTGCTTTCCTATTAATGACTCCTCCAGAACTCCTAGAAATATGTAATAAAGCTAATGCAGGATAAATCAAACATTTACTTCATCTAATACACATGTCATGGCCGGGGGATACTAACACAAATGCAACATATTCCTGGAGAATCTTATGTTGCAATCGTTTGCAAATAATTTGGTCAAAAGAGAAGAAGAAGAAGAAGGGCAATAAGATGAATAAGGTCGTCATTGTCAAGAATGGACCTTGAGTCTAACTCAACCTCAAAATCTAGTTCAAGAGGGGAGGATTGCCCAAGTCCATATAAGCAAACCACCAGTCCATTCTCCAACCAATGTGGGACTTTTACATCCAATTGGACGGACATTTGAAGGACATGAAACAATATCCCATGTGTTATTTTCTTTGAGAGCCAAAAGTTCTTCCTCTATTGCCTTCTGCCAACATTCATGCTTAGAAGCTTGTGAGTAACAAGTTGGAAAAGAAATGGTGCATAAAGTAGATGAAAATCCATACCAATTAGGAGTAAGAGATACTCTCGTAGATCATCGAGTGGGCTCAAGAGGAGCAGGCCTTGAAGAATTCGTACACAAATCCGAGTTTGAAACTCTTAGAAGAAGAAGAAGGAGGAGGAGGAGGAGGAGAAGAAGAAGAAGAAGAGGAGGAGCAGGAGATGACTCAATATGAGTAGGAAAAAAATACTGATTCTCAAAGAAAACAACATTTCTAGAAACATGAAATTTATTAGAACATGGATCATAACAGAGAAAACCTTTCTGTGAAGTATTATAACCCATAAAAACACATTTAGTAGACTGAAAAAAAGTTTATTACGCTGAGAAGGAGGAAGAAGCACAAAATAAATACAACCAAATGTATGAAAATTATCAAAGCTTGGATTTTTGTGATAAAGATAAAAATATGGAGACTCAAGATTTAACACTTTAGATGGCAGCCTGTTAATTAAATAGACAGCAGTAGACAAAGCTTCAACCCAATATTTTGATGGGACAGAGGACTCAATCAATAAAGTACGAGTGACATCTAAAAGATGATGATTTTTACACTCAGCGTCCCCATTTTGTTGTGGTGTATATAGACAAGAGCGTTGTAAGACAATTCCTTTGTCAAGAAATTTTTTTTGAATTCATTTGACATATATTCTCCACCAGACTCAGATCTTAATAATTTGATACAAGTAGAAAATTGAGTCTCAATGTAAGCTAAAAATATTTTGAACATGGAAAATACTTCAGATTTGGTACGAAGAAAATACACCCATGTAAATCGACTATAATCATCTATGAATATCACAAAGTACTTGAAATGAGAATGAGAAACAGTTGGTGAAATACCCCAAACATCACTATGAACAACATCAAAGCACTTTGTAGCACGACTACCCAAATTAGGAAAAGGAAGAATTTTACGTTTGCTTAATTTACAAGTAGAACAATCAAATGAAGCAGGGGAAAATTGATTTTTACTTCCTAATAAACCAGAATTTGATAAATGAGACAACACAATAGAATTTGGATTTCCTAGACGCTTATGTCAAAGCTCAATCTTATTATCCATAGAAGTACAACCAAAAGATATAATAGGAGGAATGGAAAATTGTATAGGAAACAATCTTCCAACTTTAGGCTCCTTCGCGATTATCGTTCCCGACACCTGATTCTACACAAGACAACCATTACGAGAAAAAATTGCATCACAATTGTCATCAACCAATTGTCCAACTGAAATAAGACTAGTTGAGATCTTCGGTGAAACAAAAGCATTCTTGAAAGTTGGAGCAATATCGCCAACCTTGGTAATGGGTAAATTGCTACCATTAGCAACTTGCATTTATGATGAACCTTGATACTTATGAACATTTTTAGAATGCTTATTGAGTTGGTCATATGATTAGAAACACTAGAATCAACAATCCAAAAATTAGATTTAACATCAATACCTTGTAATCCCAATG
This sequence comes from Capsicum annuum, assembly GCF_002878395.1. Taxonomy (NCBI): domain Eukaryota; kingdom Viridiplantae; phylum Streptophyta; class Magnoliopsida; order Solanales; family Solanaceae; genus Capsicum; species Capsicum annuum. Next base: position 18,558,167 of record NC_061115.1, read on the forward strand.
TTGAAAAGGCTGATACGATCATTTGTTGTACCATTTCAGGAGTAAGAACTTATCCTGAAGGTCCTGAAGATGAGTTCTCAAGAGTGGAACCATTTATTGCTGCATGAAAATTATTTACCTTACGATTCTGGGGGCGTGTGGGACACTCTTTGATAATGTGTCCTTGTTGTTTACAATAATTACAGAACTTCTTACCACAATTTCTAGCAATATGACCATATTGCTTGCAATTGTAGCATTGAGTTCTATTCATATCCCTATTCATACCTTTACCTTGAGCAGCAAATGCAACAGCGACATCATTTCCTCTTCTGAAAGCATTTTGTGTGACATAACGCTGCTCTTCACGAAGCAATTCCCTAAAACAAACATTCAGGGAGGGAGACGAGACGAGTCACGATTCATTAAGTTAGAGCGAACACTCTCAAACTCAGAGCGTAACTTCATCAAAAATTAATCTCGCTTGCTTTACTCATGAACTTGCGGAATTACAGAGAGAGATTCGGAAGTTATTTTGGCATAAACAATATCTGTAAATTCAGCCCATAAGTTCAGAAATCTAGAATAATAATCCTGAATAGAAAGACCTCCTTGAGAGTATTTAGCAATTTCATACTCTAAGTGAAAGCATCGGGCACTATTATCTTGGTTGTAAACCTTTTGTAAATAATCCCACATGGCGTTAGCTATCTTGTAAGGCCTGAGATTAGAAACAATAAGAGGGTCAATTGACCCTAAAAGCCATGTCATCATCCGAGCATATTTAATCTTCCATTCACCTAACTTTGTAGGATCAGTAGGAGCAGGATTGGCTCCATCTATATGGACCCATAGTTCTTTTCTGGTGACAAATAACTGAAACTGAAACTCCTATGAAGAAAAATTCTTTCCAGTGAAACGAACACTGAATGATTCAAACTGATATGAACTCACAATTATGAAAACTAGAAACACTAACTCAGAAAGAACAACCAAAATGACCAAGATCAAAGTCCTAGGTTTTAAATGTCGAGGAACAATCAACAAAAATTGAAATTTTCAAAATAAATTTTGAAAGAAACCACAAATGAACTCTATGAAGCAAGACAACCAAGAGAAGGCTTTGATACCATGTCAAGAATGGACCTTGAGCCTAACTCAACCTCAAAAGCTAGCTCAAGAGGGGAGGATTCCCCAAGTCCATATAAGCAAACCACCAGTCCATTCCCCAACCAATGTGGGACTTTTACCCACTCTAACAGTCATACCAAATGCAACACAGCTTTCTGAAGCTAAGCGCAGCTTCAAAAGCTTCGAAAATATATATAGATCATATGACGAAGATGATATTGGGGATACAAGTTTATTTGATATAAAGTACGAGAATGGACTGTTGAAAATCCTTTGTCTTAGAGTATTTGATAGTATTGAGTCAAATCTGAGAAATCTCATTGCTTTTGAGCAACAATCTAATATGCATCATAGATATTTAAGTGATTATGCTACTTTCATGGATCAGCTTATTGAGTCAGACAACGATGTGAATTTGCTTCGCCAAAAAGGAATCATAATTGACGGGTTAGGAGAGAACAAAGAAGTGACTAGATTCTTTAACAAAATTGGAAAAGGGGTCAGCACTTCAGCCGGCTTTTATGACAAACAAGGATACAGAAAAATAATTGAACATTGTGAAAGACCATGGAACAGAATGAAGGCAAATTTGATACACAATTATTTTAGTTGTCCTTGGGTAGGAGCTTCAACTCTCGCAGCCATCGTTCTCCTAATAATTGTGTTAATTGTATAAGATAGGTTGTTTGAATATCTAGTGTCTCCTCATAACTCCATGCATGTAATTGCATGTGTGTTAGACGAGTTTTTCGTTTATTCTATTTTAACCCCTTTTGTATTGGGTTTTGTTGTTATTATTGGACGAATTAATATCTTTTTTCCTCACAAATGCAGTGGTGAAATATGAGTGATTGCAACACTTACTATTGTCCAGTAATCTAGAACGATTGGTTGAAAAGGACGTGGGATATAATCCAGTAATAGCTACTGCATCTTCAGGATCACTTTTCCCTATTTTATTCCTTAATAAGCATTGCAATCGCTCATTTTAAAGAGAGAATGAAAACACTTGCACCATTACCGGCCGTTAACTATATCTTACAAAATCAATTTCATACAAAATATTACCACCCCAAAAGAAATTCACTCTTAATTACCCTCATTCATTTTGATTAGTATGGATACAATTAAAAACAATTAATACAAGAAACAAGTATCTAATCAAGATGAAAAGAGGATGAAGCTTAAACTACTAAAAAAGCAAGTTATTTTAGAAAAGCAAAACAAAAATAAAAATTAAAGGAGTTGTAAATTGCTGCCCGCTGGGCACTAAGCAACTTGTAAGCCGCTGGGCACCTAGTAACTTACAAGTCGCTATGCCTATAGCAATTTATTTAAAATAGTTGAACGGGCAACTAGAAACATATATAGCAGCTACTCGACGATCTTACACCTCTTTGGCACTTGAGCAAAAACAACTACTGAACTTGAAATACATGTCACTTGGACATAATAAAACAACTCAACATGTGTATCCATGAATGTACTTTCGCTAGATTAGTCAGATTAATACAAGACAAATCTTTCATATTATCAACCTTACACGTTATAAACTGTTTTGGCTTGACAGAGGTCCAAGTCTGAAGGGTGCTATCCATTGCAACTCTTAATCATCTTCCCATTCAAGTGGAAGACCACAAGGTAAAAATATTTTCTGCACAGAATCATCACGGAATTCTGAGTAATTGTAGAAGACCAAAATCAAGGATGCATCCTCACAAATATCATATAGAGATGCATTACTTTAGTTTTTTCTCTGTTATGAAATGGCAAATTAGCAAGAACATTGGCAAATTGTTTTATTCTTTCCTTGGGAAAGTGGCAACAAATTTGAATTTCTGTCTTCTACGTGTTCTAAGGCTTTCATCAATACTGAAATATTCATGAAGTTGTTGGTTCTTCCGATCTTTTTGCTACAAAGTAATAAACTACAATTGATAGAAATTTAAAATATCTAAAGAAAAAAATTAATTTATTATATATTTCAAAGAAATATGTAAAAACACTATAAATCACAATAATTAATAATTTAAAATTTTTTAAAAATATATAAAATATTTAGTTGACTCTCGAAATTACATCGGTGCCACTTAAAATTGGAATGGGCGAAAAAGTATTATAAATAGAATAAATAAAAAGTTAAATTATGTTCAAAATATAATTGACTATCAATGCCACAAAAGTTTGGATAAGGAGAGTAACATATATTATTTGAAAATTATTATTATAAATTACAATAGTTAACAATTTAAAATATCTAAAAACATATTAAAAATATGGGATCTTTCATAAATAGCGATACTTTGCTCTAAATCCCCCTTCCATAGCCACATTTTACATCATTACCATTTATAGTCGTTGTATTCGATTCTCAGTTTTTGTATTCATTTTTACTCAGTGGTCTGTATTCATAAAATACATAAATATACTACATATTTAGTCTCTCCAAAAACACTACCATTATTTATTTATTTTTATTTTTTTATATTTTTTCGTATTTTTCCCATTTTTTCTACCTTTTTTTTCTATTTTTTCTTATTTTTATTTTTTTCACTTCTTTCTTTTTTTTTTTTTTTGACTTTTTTCTCTTTCTAATCTCAAGCTTCTATTTCTCTTTCTTCTTTTCTTTTCTTTTTTGTTTTTTGTTTTTTGGTTTCTTTTTTGTACTTATTTTCTTTATCATTTTTTTGGTTCTATTTTATATTTTTTTGTATTTTTGAAAAATATGACAAGTCATGGGTGATAATGTAAATACCATAATTATTTATTGCATTTGTAGTCACACCGTCATTTATATTTTTGTATTCATTGATACAACTGTATTTGTATTTTAAAGTTTGCGCTTGTATTTATATTTTATAGTTCACATTTATATTTGTATTTTATAGTTCACATTTATATTTGTATTTTATAGTTCACACTTGTATTTGTATTTGTTAGTTTGCACCATCATTTATATTTTACATAATTCGCGCATGTATTTTAAAGAACTGTTCTGTATTTGTATTTTATGATTGACTACATATTATATTGGATTATATTTATATTATATTTGGATTATACTTGTATTTGTAATCTATTTTCGTCGCCACCTTTTTATTTTTAAAGAATTATTTAGTATTTGTATTTGTAAACTTATTGCATATTGTATTTAGCCTTGACTATATATAATTTATTATTTTTATTTGTATACAAACAAGTAAATGCATTAATTGTATTTTCTTGATTCTAAAATATATAAGTATGTAATGTATCATTTGATATAAATGTACCGTTTTGTATTTGTATATCAAAATTATCTTTCATATTTGTAAACGAAAAAATATCACTAGATATAAATACAAAATGAAACAAATGATTTTACAAATACAAATAAAATATGTATTTGTATCTATTGTATTTATATAAAAATTTGAATTGTATTTATTTGTATCAATAAATATAACTCATATCAATAAATGCAAACAAGTATTCAAAGAAAGAAAATCAATCGTTCCTTGTCAATAATTAAAATTTACAAATGATAGTTCACATTTGTATTGTATGTTATAATTCACATTTATATTTGTATTTTATAGTTTGCACTTGTATTTGTATGTTATAATTTGCATTTGTATTTCTATTTTATAGTTCACTCTTGTATTTGTGTTTTCTAGTTTGCATAAATGAAAAGAATGAGAAAAAATGAAAAGAAAAAAAAAGGAAAAGAAGAAGGAGAAAAAATATATAAAAAAAAAAAAGGAGAGTAATATAAAATATATAAAAAAATACAAAAAAGGGGAAAAAAGAGGAGGAAAAGTGAAAAGAAAAAAAATAGAAAGAGAAAACAACAAAAAGAGGGAAAAAAAGAGAATAATAGAAAATAGAAAAAGAGAGAAAATACGTGAGAGAGACTATGAATTGTAATTTGGAATAATTAATAAGTAAGAGAGGGATATGAATTGTATTTAGTTGAAACATTGCAAGACCCCGCAAAGTCCTCTTGCAGTCTGAGCCCTAAAGCGTAACAAGTGAAGTCTAAATCTGGCCCTAAAAGATTTTTGAAGTGATTTGCCAAGTGAGAAATATTTTAAAACATGTAGAATTTTCCTAATATCGACCTTTTGTCATGTAGAGAATTGAATAAGATTTCATTCGATACCAAATTCGCTCAAATCCAACACTCGGGCGAACAGTTAGAGCCATTTTAGTGAGACAGTGTGCCACTTGACACTTTAGCGCGTCACAGAGCCAGCTAAAATGGCAATTGTTAAATTTCAGTGAGCCTCCACGATTTCACCATGTTGCGGTGTCGTTCAAGTTCATAACCAGGGTGGCAACGCAATTTCCACCGCATCACGCCATCAGGCAGTTTCCCAATTGTCCACTTTCCAGTAAACTGGCGCGATTATGGTGCGTCGCGCCAACATGTAAATTTAGGATTTCATTCTGGTTCCATTATTTAAATTTTAGGGACCATTTTGTAATTTCCCTAAGAGCCCCAATCAGTCTATACATAGGATTTAAACCCCCAATAGCCAAAGTTGCTCATCTATTTTCATTATTTCATCAAGAACAAAATACTTTCTCTCAAAGATAGAAAACCCTAGCCCCCAAGTTTCAAAAGCAATCTCAAGAATCCTTCCAAGAGTCTTCAAGAACATCAAGAATCTAGATTTTCAGGTATGCGGATGTTGATTCTTGAGTTCCTTTCACCCAAGAAGTTCAAGAATCCTTTTCTAAATTCAAGATTTATATATTTATGAGATTGTCATGATTTTTGTAAATAGAAGTTGAAGTTCATGTTGTTGATGAGTGTTAATTCATGAATGTATCCATGATAAATAAGTATAGGATCTTCTTTATAACCAAAGCATGCTCCCTATATGTTTGATAGAATGCTTAAGTAAAGAGAATAGTGCCTTTTTAGTATGTTAAGCATGAAATCCCCAATTATGTGATAACTAGTGCATGCCAAGCATTTGTTGAAATGCCTTAGTGAATGTATTATGATAAGTTGCGTGCATTCTTATCCATGTGTATTACTTATTGAAACTATGAGATATTAGTGTGCATACCCTATACATTTACATGTTTACGACATTCAAGTGATTGACGAGATATCGTGTTGATTCTGTTGTGAAGGAAAGTCCATTGTCATGATATTCAAGTGTGGTCCTATCTTATTTATTTATTTATTTATTTATGCTATCGAATCCTGGGGTATTTATACCCAAAAACTTAGCTGCTTGTCTAGAGCCGAGTTAGTCTCAAGATAATCTTAGTCGTGCTATGATCCGTAGAATTCAGTCAGTGGCAGAACATTTAGGAAATTCAGAAATATTAGTACTAGTCCAATCCAGTATCAGTATCTAGTCTAATCAAGCTCAATATTCAGTTCAGATTTCAGTAAAGCTTAGTAAGTTACAGAACTCAGTCACATTTAGACAGAAAGTAGAATTCATAAGTATTTCGTCAGTTAACTGAACCAAGTGAACTCAGTCAGATCAGTCAAGAAATATGAATAATAACAGATTTAGCTCGGTTTAACTTCAGTTAAGACTCAGTTTAGAGTCTTTCAGTTGGGAATAGGAACTAGCACCCAGAAAGTATAAGGTTGATGGCTTCTCCTTTAGAGAGGCAGAGTCATTAGTAGAAATCCCTGTACTCCAGAACTACGTAGCCAGTGCAGGACCAGGAGTCACCCGTAAGATTAAGGCTTGACTTGACTATTATATTGCCTTAGGCTTGACTTCCTGTTCAGGGTCACCCATTAGAGAGGCTTGGCCATAAAAAAGGTATTTACCCGTGGCATGATATTGACACCCTTCTAGCTAGGGTCATAGGTTGGACCCTACCAGTTCAGATTTGGGGCATGTCGATTAAGTGAAAACTCCCAAAGTTGCAGTTTCAGTATCAGTTGTCAGAGTTGAACTCAGTAATCAAAACTGTCAGATACAGTCACCCATCTCAATAAAAAACTTAGATAGTTTCATAGATTCATAGACCACCCACTAGATAAGCCTGGTATCTCATAAAGTTAATAAGTATCAGTACAAATAGATCCAGAGATCACCCATTAGATAGGCCTGATCTCAAAATCATTCCATATTTTCTATTAAATAGAAGATTCAGAGATCATCCGTTAGAGAGGTTTGATCTCAGATTTAGTCAGTTGACAGTAGCAAGTTCAGAACTCAGTCATTAATATGAGTAGATATAGTTATTCAGTATTCTAGAGTTTGTATCTATGTTACTACGATTTAAGTTTTGGTTTGTGAATTTATGCATATGTCCTCATTCAGTACTCTCATGTCATTCTATTAAGTTATGTTCATGCATATGACCTTGCATTTAGCCTTACCTCATCTTGCATACTCAGTACATTCCCACGTACTAATGCATTTGCGCTATGGTGTTTTACTTTACATCATAGGTTCAGAAGCACGAGCCCCAAAGCACCCTTATTAGTCTAGACTCAGTCAGCAGCAATAGACGTAGTAGTGAGTCCTCATCATTCGAGGATGCTTCTTATTTCAGTATTTCATTTGATTCGGTTTATTTTCAGTAGACGGAGTTAGTTGGGGACATATCCCATCAACTCCACAGTTCAAATAGCTAGAGGCTTTTCAGACAGATGTATTAGTATTTAGTTTTCAATTTTGAATATTTTAGATATTTTGAACCTTACGGTAAGTTTCCACCAGTTTTCCGCATTTATTATGTTATATTATGCAGTATACAGGTACAGATATTAGTCATGGGTTAGTTTATGGTCCTTTGGGGTCATGAGCACCATGTAGCGTTTCGGTTTGAAAAATCGGGGCATTACAAACATAGGCTAAATATGGTAATTAGAAGTCTATATTTTCTAAGATATGTAGTTATTCCTTAAAAATATGATTGATTATCTAAATTCTATTTGTATCAAGTTATTGGATAGGCTTGGTGTGACCATTTCAGAATCAAAATCGATAATTTTTTATAATGGTACCATCAAGCCTGCTTCCTTATATTACCCCTAATTAATTATTTTAAGTCATTTACCGACTATAAAATTAATAATAGTTTATAAAACCAGTAAAATATGCATGTATGACATGGTTGTTTCAACTGTTTCAACCTTGATTTTATTATATCACCGTTAATTAATTATTATAAGTCATCAAAATATTAAAAATTTAATAATATTTAATTAAAAAAATAGACATTTATGACATGCCTGTTTTAGTTGATTCAACTGTAATTTTACTATACTACCCCTAATTAATTATTATAAGGCATCTAAGTATTATAAAGTTAATGTTAATATTTAATAAAAAAAGGGTAAAATGGACATAAAATGATAAATTAAATCTTGATGATTAAAAAATTAACTTGACGTCTTATATGAGGACCATTTAAATTTTTTTCACAAGTATTTTTTATAGTAATTTTGCTATTTCACTTCTTATTAGTTATTATAAGTTATTTAAGACATGTTTGCTTCGTTGCTTCATTCGTAATTTTTTTATATCATCCCTAATTAATTATTATGGTCATTTAGATGTTGTACCACTTAAATTGGAATAGAAGAAAAAATATTATAAATCACAATAATTAAAAGCTTAAATAATTATTAAAATATAATTGACTATCAATAACACAAAAATTTGGACAAGGAGAGTAACATATATTATTTAAAAATTACATAAAAAGTATTATAAATTATAATTATTAACAACTCAAAATATCTAAAAATAATTAATTTATTATAGATTTAAAAAAAAAATTGCAAAACTACTATAAATCACAATAATTAACAACTTGAAAAATTTAAAAGATATAAAATATTTGGCTGATTCAAAATTATATCAATGTCATTTAAATTGGAATAGATGAAAAAGAATTATAAATCACAATAATTAAAAATTTAATTATTTTATAAATATAATTGGCTATTAATGCCATAAAATTTGAACAAAGTAATGTAAAGACCCTCCCGATCGTTTGTGAAGTTTTCTCCTCTTCACTATATTAGTTCTCTCTGTAGTTGGTGTACGTGAACTATGACTCACAGGATAGGTAGTACTGATTTTTTGAGGATATATTAGCATTTTGAATATTTTAGATAACTAATTTAATTAGTAATTTAATGGGCCAAAGTTGTAGTTTATTTTATTATGTGGTCAATAAAAGAATTAATTTAAATGGAAAGAGTTTAGGATATTTATTAAAAATAAGGTCAGATAGATTGAGAGGTGGAGTACAGAAGTTACGCTTAGATTTTCTCACACAACATAGAAGAAAAACAAAAGAACGACGGCTTCACGTGAGTTGAGAAAATTTATAGTGAAATTATTTTGCAAGTTTGTTCATGATAATGTTGGGCGTAGTATAGTAATAATTATTAAATGATTGGCTAATGATTGAATTTTTCGTCTTTATTAAGGATTGAAAATATGTTAGGCTGATTGGTTAATGATTTAGTTGTTTTGTCTTTATTAAGAATTGAAAACAAGTTAGGAAGTATGTTAGCGGCTAAGGAAAAACAAAGTTAGGTACTATGTTAGCAATTGTTTTTTCGTGTCAGTTAAGGGTAACGAAAAATAAAGTTAACCAGAAGCAATTGGGAGAAATTTTGCATGGTTATTTTATTAGATTTTGTGAATTGTTAACAGGTATCGGATGATATATCATGCCATTATTGGCATCAGTCGCGTGCCTTATTTGGGACTAAAAATTGTTACTTTTGACAGTAACGACGTAGTTATAATAATGCCACAGTCATATTGAGGTTTAAGCCTAGAGTTTGGCAATTACAAGATATTACTTTGATTGTTTCTTTAGGTTTTAAATTTTTAGAGTAAGAATGTGTAAAATAGGTGTCATTAGATTCGTACTCTTATTGAGATTACAATTTGAAAAGATTTAAAACATTCAGAAGCGTTACGGAAGGGATAGACCCTTGCACAGTAACTTGCTTTCGAGTTTTTCGGTTTGAGGTAGGTTACGGTTTAACTGGAGTGTAGACTGGATTTAATTGTGTGTATGCTCCTAAACTGGATACTTGTTGTTTGGTATTCAAACATGCTTGAAATTGATGATGTTTGGATTGCTTAAGCAGGTATAAATAATTGTTGAATACTTGATGGGATTACCATATGACTTTAAATGTACTTGTAAACTTAGTACATCGTATTGTATGCTGTGAGTAGTGTAAATTTGATATTGATATTACTTCTTTATGATGGATCTGGTACCATGCTACAGATATGTATATTGATATTACTTTTTTATGATGGATCGGGTACCACGCTGGTACGAATATGTATACTGATATTACCTATTTATGAAGGATCGAGTACCATGCCGGTATGGATATATATTGATATTACTTATTTATGGAGGATCCAGTACCACGCCAGTACAGATATATATATTGATATTACTTACTTATGGAGGATTGGGTACCACGTCGGTACTTATATGATATTGATATGACTTGTTATTAAGGATCGTGTACCATGATAGTACGGTACATGAACATAGATTTTTCCCTGCAGGTCATGACTATTTGGGCAAAAATAAATCCCATAGCATGTGTGTACATATTTGTGTTGATTCTATGGATGTTTACAATACGATTGATACTCTTGATGGTTATGTAGCTTGTTTGTGAGTATTGTTTGACATGTTATTGTTGTATTGTTGATTCATTATGTATTTGTTATGTCATGATACCTGTCTACTTGTTATTTCATTTATGTTGTTTACGTGTTATTAAATTAAATTGGCCTGTGATACCAACCAGTATAGAGTGGTTTGTACTGATACTACCCTGTACTCTTCTTTTGTTTAGCGCAGAAAGTGTTCCAGAGGCTCAGACACAAGCTCACCTCTAGAGTTTGATAGCAGATCTTGATCCAAGGGTGAGCACTCCATTTCCAGGCTGCCATAGGTCATCCTATTTGTTCTTGTCTATCTTTCGAGTAATGAAACATTCTTTATTTACCTTATTTTTGGATATCTCTATAGACATGATCTTTGTTAGAAGTTCTTGTACGATGACTTTCAATTCTTGGGAATTTCAATAAGTAGATTATTTGGTTTCCTCATTACTGGTGATTAGCTCCAGATTATTATTGTTAACTTTGTTTTATGATAGTATCGTTTTAATATTGACTAAGTGATTGGATAATGGTTTGATTTAGATAGTTCTCCCATAGAAAAATTAGTGTGGGTACTACTCATAGCCATTTGGGTCGTGACAAAGTTATTTTCAGAGCCCTAGGTTCGTCGATCTCATCGTACAAGAACATGTCTAGTAGAGTCTTGTAGAACGGTACGGAGACGTCTGTACTTTCTTTCGAGAGGATATAAGATTCTAGGAAAATTCCAATTCTTCTTTCTTATATGCTATTACTTGATTTCAATTGGCATCTGGCTATTCCAATTGGTATCTGACTTCTTTTACTCTTTTATCGCTAATGGTAATAACTCAAAATAATGGGGCAAGAGTCGTGGTGTATGAACTGGCTACTGAGGCTGTAGTTTGTGGTAGAAGGAAAGCAAGAGGAGGATGAGCCAAAAGAAGGAGAGCAGTGCCCACCAAGGGTAGAGCTCAGGCCGCAAGACCTGCTAGGGAGAGGCCAATAGCTCCTCCCCCATATGAGGATTTTCTTGAGGTAGCAGAGGATAGATCTATGTCAATACAGAATGAATGATTGCTAGTCCATGATAGGGTTGTACCAGTTTAGGAAGGTGAAGTTCCGATTAAGATATTTTCCGCTGTGATTCAGTAGGTTCTATGTTTTTTGAGTGGTTTAGTGGTATCAGAGACTATGCCCACAACACCTACAGTCCAACATAGGATGCAACATATTGCTGCTATAGCTCCTCGAATAAAAGAAGTATCAGGATCAGATATTTTTCAAAGATAGGTAATGGGTTCGGTGATGACCGAAAATAAGCATGAGTTGTATTGTAAGTTTATCAAGATGAAGCCTCTTATTTTTCATAAAACTGAGTCTGAGGATGCGTACGAGTTTATTATTGATTGTCATGAGAGGCTTCACGAGATAGGTATAGTTGAGAGGTATGGTGCAAAACTAGTTTCTTTTCAGTTTTAGGGGGATGCTAAGATGTGGTGGAGAGCTTATGTTGAGTGTAGGGATGCAGGCTTTCCTCCTTTGACTTGGACACATTTTTACTCAGTTCTTCTAGAAACATACATGCCTCATACTTTGAGACATAGAAAAAGGGATGAGTTTGGTAATATTAAGTAGGGGAACATATCAGTGGCGGCCTATGAGGCCAAATTTTATTCATTGTCTCAGTATGCATCTCACTTGCTGAAAAATGAGGAGGAAAGGATCCATCTTTTCATGAAGGGTTTGAATATAGGTCTCTAGATTTTTACTCTTTAGATACCATCTTTAGGTAGATCTTTCTAGGAGATGGTTAATCTTGTCAAGAAGGTGGAGGGCATAAGGCAAGAGGGTTATGCCAAGGCAGCAGAAAAGAAAGCCCACAAGGGAGGTAATTTTAGTGGTTCATATTCTAGAGGTCGGAGTTCATAGGGATACCCTTCCTGCCCCATTCAGTCAGTGATGTAGGTGTCTGTTGGGGTTCGTCAGGAGCTAGCCATCTATTTTCAGACTGTGGTGGTTAACTCACTTTATCTTTGTCAGTCAGTGGCCTATCTTGGATTGTTAATGTTATGATTATGGCGGAGTTAGCCACATTAGGACGTTTTGTCCTAATGTGAGGCAGTATGATCAGTCTAGCCGGTAGCACGCTCCTAGAGCGATAGTCCTAGCAGGTAGGGGAGGTAGTGGTATGGTAGAGGTTGTCCATAATGTGTTTATAGTGGTCATCAGGTAGGTAAGGGTGGTGATCAGACCCATTGAGGTAGGGCCCATATCTATGCCTTTCTAGGCAGGCCCTAGGCAGAGGCATCAGACGTTGTTACTACAGTTACTATTTTTGTCTATGACCGGATGGTCATTGTATTATTTGATCCTGGCTTTACTTTTTTTATACGTATCTGCTAATTTTGTTGTGGGATTGGACATGGTGCATGATTTACTTGACTTTTCCATTCACGTGTCTACTCCTGTTAGTGATTTTTTTATTGTTAATAGAGTTTATCGTCTTGTTCCATTATATTTATGGGGTATCAAACTTGGGCAGATTTATTAATTCTAGACATAGTAGATTTTGATATAAGTTTGAGTATGAGTTGGTTGTCTTTGTATCATGCTATACTAGACTGTAATGCTAAGACAGTGACTGTGGCTATGCCGGGAATGGATAGACTTAAGTGAGAGGGTGATTATAGTCATACTCTAATGAAACTCTTTTCTAAGTGTAAAGAGAATAATTGAGAGAGGTTGTTTAGCCTTATTCCTAGCAAATCTTCATGACACTTTTGCAGAGGTCCCATATATTGAGTCAGTTCCTGTAGTGTGTGAGTTCCAAAAGGTTTTTCCTGTAGATTTGCCTGGTATTCCACTAGATCGTGACATTGATTTTTGTATTGATCTAGAGCCAGGTACTCGTACTATTTCCATTTCTCCCTATTGGATGGCTCTGATTTAATTAAGGGAGTTAAAGGCTCAGTTTTAGGATTTTTTGAGTAAGGGTTTTATCCGTCCGAGTGCCTCTTCATAAGGTGCTCCTGTCTTATTTGTGAAGAAGAAGGATGGTAGTCTTTGTATGTGTATAGAATATAGACAGTTGAACAAAGTTACGATTCGTCATGATTATCCTTTGCGCTATATAGATGATTTATTTGACCAATTGCAGGGTGCATCCAAATTTTCTAAGATTGATTTGTGGTCTGGGTATCATCAGCTTAAGATTCGGCCTAACAATTTTTCGAAGACTCCATTTCAAACTAGGTATGGGTACTATGAGTTTCTTGTGATGTCTTTTGGGCTGACTAATGCTCCAGCTGCTTTTAGGAGTTTGATGAATGGGATATTTAAACCCTACTTTGATTCTTTCGTGATTGTCTTTATTGATGATATTCTGGTTTACTCGAAGTGTAAAGAGGAGCATAAGAATCACTTAAGGATTGTTTTGGGTTTGTTAAAAGAGAAAAGGCTTTATGAAAAGTTTTCTAAGTGTGAGTTCTGGTAGGCTTCTATATCCTTTTTGGGGGATGTGGTTTCGAAAAAAGGGGTGATGGTAGACATGTAGGAAATTGAAGCGGTTAAAAATTGGGCTAGGCCTACTTCAGTGATAGAGGTTGGTTGCTTTATTGTCTTAGCAAGTTATTACCATAGGTTCATGAAGGGGTTTGCTTTTATTGCTACTCATATGTTATGGTTGACTCAGAAGGATGTACCTTTTGTTTGTTCTAATGAGTATGAGGAGAGCTTTCAAAAGCTCAAGACCTTATTGACTACCACTCCTATTCTTGCCTTGCTGATAGAGGGTAAGGATTTTATTATTTATCGTGATTCCTCACATTCTAGTTTAGGTGCTATTTTGATGCAGGAAAATAATGTTATTGCTTATGTTTTGAGGCAATTGAATACCAATGAGACGAATTATCCAACTCATGATTTGGAGTTGGCTATTATGGTTTTTGCTCTTAAGATATAGAGGCATTACTTGTATGGGGTTCGTTGTGAAGTTTCCACTGATCATCATAGCATGCAATATATGTTCACGCAGAGGGATTTGAATTTGAGATAGCATAGATGGATGAAGTTGCTTAAAAATTATGATATCATTATTCTATATCATCTGGGGATGGCTAATGTAGTCGCTGATGCATTGAGCAGAAAGTCAGCAAGTATGGGTAGTTTAGCTTATTTGAATGTTAACAGGCATCCATTTGCTAGAGAGATTCAAAACTAGATAACAAGTTTATTAGACTTTAGTTGACTGAGGTAGGAGGAATTCTATCTAGCATTGAAGCAAGGTGCACATTTCTTGATCAAATCAAGGATAAACAACTTGAGGATGCTAAGTTGAGCGAAATTCATGAAAAGGTTTTATAGGGTGAGGGCAAAGAGGCCATTCTTGATGGTGACAATGTGTTATGGATTAAGGGGCAAGTTTGTGTACCTTGTGTTGATTATTTGATTCCTACTATTCCAGCTGAGGCTTATTGTTTGAAGTATTCTATACATCCTGGAATGACTAAGATATATCGTGATTTAAGGCAGCATTACTAGTGAGGTCAGATGAAGCATGACATAGTAGATTTTGTTGCTAAATACTAGAGTTGCCAGTAGATAAAGTACGAACATTAGAATCCTAGTGGTACTCTTCAGAGGATTCCCATTCCTTAATGAAAATGGGAGAGGATAACTATGGATTTTGTTGTTGGTCTTCCCAAGACTTTGGGAAGGTATGATTCTATATGGGTTATTGTCGATAGGTTGACTAAGTCTACATATTTCATTCTAATTCAGGTGACTTATAATGCAGACAAGTTGGCCAAGATTTATCTTAAGAAGATTGTTCGGTTGCATGGGGTCCCAATTTCTATTATCTCAGATAGGGGTACTCAATTTACCTCTATCTTTTGGAAGAAGTTGTATGAGGAGTTAGATACTAGGTTGAACCTTAGTATAACTTTTCACTCTTAGACCAATGGGCAGTCTGAGCGAACCATTCAGGTATTAGAGGATATGCTTCATGCATGTGTGATTGATCTTGGTGACAGTGTGCATGTGCCATAATTTATATGGGAAGATGTACTATTCATCCCAAGTTGTTTTCTCCTATATAGGGATAGTGTTGAAGGGGTACGTCCTTCATCGGGAGTTAATCTTTGATCTCAAGGTCCCATTCCTGATTATGCTGCGGTTCCTCCTAATCCTACCAGTTCTCATCAGGTCCCTTAGGGCAATGTGATGAATACGGAATTTTGTTAATCTATTCCTATTATTTCTCAGTTGGTTATTTCATAGGCTAAGCAAGATATATCTAGTGTTTGTCTGCTAAAGCAGCAAGGGTTGGCATATTTATAAAGATGGGTCCTCCTACTTTTACTAGAGTGAAGGTGGAGGAGGATCCACAGGGTTTCTTGGATGAAATGAAAAAGATATTTTGGGCGATGCAGTGTAACGC
Organism: Capsicum annuum; assembly: GCF_002878395.1. Classification (NCBI taxonomy): domain Eukaryota; kingdom Viridiplantae; phylum Streptophyta; class Magnoliopsida; order Solanales; family Solanaceae; genus Capsicum; species Capsicum annuum. The sequence goes on from NC_061115.1 coordinate 18,574,328, forward strand.
CTCAAAAATAGGTCTCAAGACGTCACATGATGCTCAAGACTATGAGTAGTCTCAAGCTAATCCTGTAAGCCTTCTACTAAATCTAAAACTCATAATGGAGAAATATAAACATAAAATCAATGCCGAATTCTGTCTGATCAAAGCTGGAATTGAATGAACATAATATCTGAAAGTATTTGACTCAAAAGTCTGGACAATCAACACTGGAAATCTGAATTATAACTAGCAATCTGACAAGCCTCTACTACTAACTACTAGAGAGCCACTGGGACAAGCCCCCAGCAGACTCGAACTGACTATAAATATTGAATCAACTACTTTAGTAAGCTATAAAATTGAATAACTGGGTCCCTAAACTATGAGGACTCACCAATTGTCGGGATGTAGATGGAGATGCTCGAAATCACTCACGCTGTTGAAACTGAGCACATGAACCAACATTATTAAACTATGTAGAACATAGACATCTATGTGGATCAGTACTTCTGAAATATGCTGAGCATGTGGGGGTGAATGCATTAGTAAACAATATCTCAATTTTATATAAACTTGTAAGAAAATGCATGCTAAGTGTAGATGACTCACATTAGCTTGGATAACTGAAAACCGAAAATAAAAATCATGAGTAATAAAGCATGTTGTATAAATTTTGTGAGTCATAATACTTAGTTCTAAAAGTTGTACTTGTATTCTATCTTTAAATCATACTGTCTAAGTGAAGAAAGAACTCACTTTTATATCCTTAAATTGAAAGCTGAAATCTCATGACTAACATTTTATGTGAAAAAATATCTGAAATGAATTGTGAGCCTTGCACTTAGTTTCTAAAAGCTTTTCTGTTAGGATTACTTTTTCCTATAGATAGGTTCTTATAATCGACCAAAACTATATGAGCTACCATGGAGTCCAACGTCTAGTTCCCCTAAGGGGAAAATCTCACGTTGGGGAGAGGTGTCATACTCTTGCCAAGGAGTATAACCTAAACTGAATGATCACAATCTGAATCTGCATCTATATAAATGAGAATAATCTGAATCTGTACCTATGCTGGCTCGTAGTTCTGGGGAAGTAGGGTGCACGAAACCCACACTTCTCACTCGGTGCTAAATACTACTCCCTTTAAATCTGTATGCTCATTCTGTAGGAAATCACTTTAAAACTAGCATAAGGGTTGAAAATGAAAATCAGTTATGCATTTTTCTTTATAAAACTATGATCAAACTAATCTGTAGTCAAACTATCATCAAAACTACAGAGTGGATTCCATATCTTAGCTGAGGATCCAAAGATCAGATCTTGATTCAAAAACTGAATATAAGCTAATCATAGGATGCTTAAAGCACAATCTTCTTGAAATATGACTATTAAAAATAGCCCATGCTTCAAATTCATGTTCATTTATCACAAATCATGCTCAATAGTCAAAATCATGAAGTTCTTACACAATGTTAATCAAAATAGTTAAATTCAACCTTCAATATATCATAAACCACTTCATAAGCATAAATGTGCAAAGAAAGGCATGCAATTCATCATCTAAAACACTTGTAATATCATAATCTTCAAATAGAAATATTTGGGTATGAACCCTAGTTTGAACTTCATGTAAATTCACATGAAATCACCTTTAAAATAAATTTTGGGCACAAGGATGGAAGAAGTATCCTTGTTCATAACCCCATATACCTTAATTATTGAAGACACTTGACTTTGAATCCCTATTTGTGCTCTTGTAGATTGTTTCTTGAAGTTATTGAATTGGGAACCTTGAATTTTAGATTATCTTGGAAAAAGAATGGTGAAATTTTGGGTTTTTTGAGGTTTGAAATTGAAGTTCTAGGGTTTTCCTTGAGAGAAATTTGGTGAAAAATCAATATAACATGCTTAGAATGGTTAAATCTTTTGTTTATCACAATTTGAGGGCTTGGGAAAAGACTAAGTTGCCCCTTGGATTTAAAACTCGAATCTGAAATGCCAACTAAGGGTTCACCGTAACTCGGTAAGTGGGTCATCACAATACCCACCTCGACGCGGTGTAATCGTGGGGACTTACTGGTTTCTGACAAATGCTAATTTGGGCATCACCGCGATGCGGTGAGCTCCCCATTACAAAATTCACCAAGATGCGGTGCAATCATGATAGCTCTCTGGAAATGACAATTTTCTTTACATCCTTCACCGCGATGCGGTGACTCCCTTACCACGACACTCACCGCAATGCAGCCTAATAGTAGTGAGCTATTGTATTGCCAATCCAAATGCGATCTAAACCTTGTATGAAAAATCCAAAACTTACACGAGGTATGATACTTACAGCCCTGACGATAACTCAACTAAAAAATAATCATCTTGGAGCCCGGAAGGTCAACTTAAAAATCCTCAAAGTTTAAAGGGAGTCAAAAATGACTAAAACCCTCAACTCAAAGCTTTATTTTTAGGTTCTAAGTGCTATAAGCACATACTAAGGGCTGATTTGAACTAAGAACATACGAGGTATTACAATATCTCCCCCTTGGGAATATTCATCCTTGAACGAGATTAGTCAAGCTGAGGATACTAAGTAACTGAGACTATAACTGGAATCATAACTGAAAGCATGACTAAATTTATTTGTAAAAGCAAGAATTGTCATGAGAATGACTATATAAAGTTTAGACTTAGAATGAAAAAAGATGATCTGAGGAAATTTGTTACCTCACATTAAATCTGAACTTGCAATGAAAAGATGAGGGTACTTGATTTGTATATTTACTTCTGCTTCCCAGTGGCGCCCACAAAGGATTGATTCCGCCAAAGAAATTTGACCAAGAGGACTTCTTTGTTCCTTAGTCTACAAATTTGGTGATAAAATATCTCAATTGGAATTTCTTTATAAGAGAGGCTATCATGAATATCTGTGCTTTCTAAGGGAACAACAGTAGCTGGATCACCCATATACTTCTTTAGTAAGGATACATGGAACACAGGGTGAACGAATAACAAATCTGTAGGCAATTCTAGTTTATATGCAACCTTTCCAACATGACTCAATATCTTGTAGAGGCCAACATATTGGGGATTGAGTTTCCCCTTTTTTCCAAATCTCTTCACCCCCTTAATGGGTAAAAATTTCAAATAAACTAAGTCATCAACTTCAAACTCAACATCCCTTATCCTCACATTTGTATAAGATTTCTGAAGACTCTGAGTTGTCTTCAACTTTTCTCAAATCAACAGGACTTTCTCCATGGCTTCAAATACCACATCTAGCCCAATCAACGTGGCCTCACCCACTTCAAACTAAATTCTAGGGGATCTACATCTCCTCCCATAAAGATCCTCAAATGGGGCCATCTGGATGCTAACATGGTAACTGTTATTGTAGGAAAATTCAATCAACGACTGGTGATCATCCCAATTACCCTTGAAGTCAAGAACACACGCCCTCAACATATCCTCTAGGATCTGAATGGTCCTCTCTACCTGACCATAAGTCTGAGGGTAAAAAGTTGAATCGATATGAACCTAGGTACCAAGACCCTTCTGAAAGGCTTTCCAAAATTGAGAGGCAAATTGAGTACTCCTATCTGAAATAATCGATAAAGGAACTCTGTGCAATCTGATCAACTCTCTAATATGTAACTTAGCATAATCTTCGATTGTGTAAGATGTATGAACTGGCAGGAAATGGGATGATTTGGTAAACCTATCTAAAATAACCCAAATAAAATTATGCTGACGACGCTAATAAGGTAACCCTATAAGAGAAGAAGATTTTCTGATTAGGGAGGCGCTTAGTTTTACGGTGGTTGGGATGGTGACAAATGGTAGAAAAGAAGTGGGCAATTTGTGCTCCTTCTCTACTGCTAGTGCCCCTTACCCAAAGCTGTCAAGCGACATGCGTCATCGGGGTGGTGATAATTTTTAGGCACATGGTGCCTAATCTCAGACGATTGAAGGTCAGTCAGTTTCTTCATACTCTACTTGTCTGTTCTATGGTTGACCTAATTAGGGTATTTGTGATGAAAGGAGGGACAAATATTTCAATTATGTCTATCCAAGTAATCGGCTCAGGGATTGTCCGGTTAATAAGGTCGCTACGGGGACGAACAAGGTTTTTATTGCTTTATCTTTTGTTCCTATACCCGGTGGTGTTGTATTTGCTTTTGTTATTACTCTTGGTTCTAGTATTGGTAGGAAAAGGTTGAATTCTTTGGCATCCTGCCAGGAATATGAGGCATAACCTGATGTCATTCCTGGTGTGTTACAGCTCTTTTCTCATGACGTATATTGTTTTCTTTATCCGGGGTCCACTTTCTCTTATATGACTCTTAATGTGTCTATATTTTTTGGTTTTGATCTCAAAGTGATTACGAATTCTTTTTTTGTTTCAACTTGTAAGACCCCGTAAAATCATGCGTCTAAATTCAGCTCCTTAAGCCTCTTAAATGATCCGACACTTAGAATAATTCTTCTCTAAGTATTCAACACTTAGTTTCCTTTTAAGCTTTCAAACTTTTGGGATTTATTTGATGACCTTCCCGGCCTCCGTTTTGTGATTTTCAAGTTGCGTTGTGATGGGGCAGGTCAATAGTGCACTTGGGGTGAGTTTCAAAATTTTTGGAACTCGTTTAGGGCATGTTTACATTTTCAAACAACTAAACTGCCGCAATGGCCACGCTCCGCGAGGCCCAGTCAAGTTGATTAGGGGTCATGACGCGATGCCTAGTAAACTTGAATAGGGATCGTGCTGTGATGCCTAGAGCGGTACACCCAAATTTCTAGCAATTCAGCTCCGTATTTTGAAGGGTAAATGGGTCAATTTCCCACCTCTATATACTCTAAACACAGGATTAAGCCCTATTTACACCATAAATAGTTGTTTTCTCTCAATTCTCTAAAGAACTCAAGCTAGGGTTTACATAGAAAATTCAAGTTCGAGAAATTTTATCCGTCAATCTTTGGAGATTAACGAACTAAGGTATGCGTTGTGTTGATTCATGGACTCCTTTCGTCCATGAAGCTCAAGAATCCTATTTTAAAATATATATCATGACGTTGATGTTATGACTTCATTGTTGATCATGTTTATATATTGAACGATTCCATGATGGAATCCTTATATGTTTCCATGAAACTAGGATAGCATGTTAGTTGAGATATAAGAATTTTGAGTGGTTGGAATTGTTATGTTAATGAATATACCTATTCCATAAAGTGCTCATGCAAGGTGTTCGATAACAAAATTCTTAAAGGACTAGAAACAATGCAATTTAGCTTGAATATAGCCTAGATGATAAATGTATGATATCCTTTTATGGTAAAATAATTCCCATGCTAGTGTGGAGAAGTGTAAATGTTGTTGGAATATCCATGATATTAGTATGTAATTATAGCATGATTATATGTCTTTCTATTTGTGTACACGAACTTTGAAAACCATGTGCTTCATGAAATCCCCAACTTATGATATTATGAATTGTGGACTCTAGTCCTAGGATCTACAAGTGTCATGTTATGTCAGTTTTCTTCTATCAAATCCTGGGGGTACTTGTACCCAAAAAATATAGTTGTATGCCTATAGCTAGTGTCATGTTTTCATAATACCCTTAGTCAAGCCATGTTCAGTAGAATTCAGCTAGTCATATGACTTAGGAAACCTCAGTAATCTTAGTCAAAATCATGAATTCAATCAGTTATCTAATATTAGTGGTATTCGTCAGTCCACGGAACCCAGTTAACTCAGTCCAGTTTAGTTTAGTTAATTATGTTCAGTGTCTATTCAGATGGGAATAGGAGTTAGCACTGAGTGAGCCCAAGGATGGGAACTCACCTATTATTCAGAGGGTATGAATCCTAGAAGAAATTCTTGCGCTCTAGAACTACGTAACCAGTGTAGGTTGAGATATCTAACCTGCCTGTTGAGGGTTGATAAGGTGGCTTACCTACTAGATGAAGGTTCCTACCATTCTCTTTAAAGTATCCTGTTATATGAGGGTCACTCACAGTTGTCCTTACCAGTGGTACGGTATTGACACCCTTTCAATCAGGGCACAGATTGGACTCGACTTCAGTTATAATGCATTATTTAGGGCATGTTAGTTAGATAACTATTTCCTACAGTTTCATTTATAGAATCAAGATTGTCAGATACAGTCAATCAGTCTCAGTAATAGATAGTTCTACAGGATTCAGGACTGTCAGATACAGTAAACTCAGAACAGTACGAAACTCGGCTAGTTCAATCAGATTTAGGACTGTCAGATACAGTCACTCATGTTGTCAGTTATATCAGTCCTCAGTATCTCAGGTTATTAGTATTCAGACTCAGTAATCATTTTTTCACGATCTCACTTATAGTTATTATGTATTGATGCATGCATTCTCATGTTAATGTTAGTCAGCTAGTTAGTATTGTTCATGCATATGAAACTCCATGCATTCAGCCTACCTAACATGTATACCAGTATATTCAAAGTACTGACGCATTTGTGCTATAGTGTCTTATACCATAGGTTCAGAAACACGAGCTCCAGAGCGTCAGTAGCATCCCAGTTTCTGCAGCCAGAGTTAGCAGTGAGTCCTCATCCTTCAAGGAAATGATCACTACTAGATGATTATTATTATTTCAGTTCAATTTCGCTAGACAGAGTTAGTTGGAGATATGTTCCTTCAACTCCATATTCAGATAGTACTTAGAGGCTTTTCCGATTTGATTCAAACTTCAGTTATTTCCAGCTTTGCTTAGTATCCATATACCACATTATTCAGACATTATTATTTCATTTATGATTCAGTGTGAACCTTATGGCCTTACACTCTTTATTTTTGCATTTGTTTAGTATATTATGCAGTGTACAGGTACAAATATCAGTCATGGATTTGCTAGTGGTTCCTCGGGATTGTTAGCATCGTGTAGCATTTTGGGTACTAGATTTAGGGTGTTACAAACTAGGTATCAGAGCCCCTCCTATGTCATCCCTGTTGATATGGGCCAGATTTCAAATTGAGTGTAGGCGACTCTTGGTAATCCAAGGTAAACCTCAATCCTGAGTGTAGGGAAGAAGGTGAATCCTGGTAAGGCGGGAAAACCTCATTCCTGAGTATAGGCAAATCCCATTCGATGGGGAAAACCTCAGCGAGGATGCTGAGTCCGTACGGAGAGGTGTTTGTAATACCCCAACTTATGAAGGATTCCCACATTAGAAAAATATATGAGGGATGCTGACGTTGAGTCTGTAAGGGGGTGTAGTAATACCCCAACTTAGGAAGGAGTCCCACATCGACAAAACATAAGAGGGATGTTGGGTATATAAGTAAGAAAGCCTTACTCCCTAGTGACTCCTTTTAAAGCCGTGTGGGCTTGGGCCTAGAGCGGACAATACACTAGTGGGTTGGGATGTGATAGGGGTATCTCGGGCCCGTGTGGTTTGGGATGGCCATCGTGGCTAGGGCCTCAGCTTGGGTCGTGACAGAATGGAATTAGAGCATAAGGTTCAATAGTGTCCTAGGAAGTTTGAAAGCCACATCTAGTTGAGACTTATACATGGGTTTGTTGCGCGCCATATTTATATGCAAGAGGCTATATGATATTTTAGGAATAGTTTCCCTTCTTTAAATAGTCATGTCATGCCAGTAAGTATAATCTCAAGTTAATAGCTCAGTATAATTCGTTTCTTCTCTAGATTTCAGAACATGCCTCCCAAGAGAAGAAATCGGCTAGCCCCCATCCTAAAGATCTTTTGGGGGATCATGTTTCTCATGCAGAGTTCAGGGCCACATTTACTACTCTTGCTCAGTCAGTTACCGCTCAAAATATATGGCCAACAGTTGTTTCGACCAACCCAGTGTCCAACCCAGTGTCCAACCCGGTTGCATCCAAGATTTGGGACTTCACCCAAATGAATCCTCCATCCTTCCTCAGGTCTAAGTCAGATGAGGACCCTCAAGAGTTCCTTGATCAGGTTCAGAAGGTAACAAACATCATAGGGGTGACTATTGTTGAGAGTGCTGAGCTAGCTGAATATCAGTTGTAGGATGTTGTTCACAGTTGGTACAAATAGTGAAATTCAAAGAGATTAGATGATACAGGTCTTATAGAGTGGGAGGAGTTTGTCACTGAATTCTTAGATAGATTCTTACCCCAAAAGCTTAGAAAAGCTAGGGTGTTAGAATTTATCAACCTCAGGCAGAGCAATATGACGATGAAAAAGTATATCTTAAGTTTACTCAATTAGCCAGATATGCCCCTCATATGGTTGCAGACAGTAGGGCTAAGATGAGTAAGTTTGTGTCAGGGGTGAATGATAGCATGGTAAATGAGTGTAGATCCGCCATGATAAATAGTGACATGAGTTTATCCAGGTTTATGACTCATGCTCAGCAGATAGGAGAGTAGAGGGAAAAGCAGAATAAGAGAGCTAGGACAAGTAGCCTCAATTTTAATTAGCCTAAGCTAGAGGGAGGCAATCGCTCTTAGTTTTATACTAAGTCATCTGTTCCAGCTCCTTCTTTATCCAGTGCTCTAGTTCCTAAGTTCAGGGATGGCAACAAAGATAGAGCACCAGGATCTAAGTCTCAGGGCAGTGTTAGCAGTACTCACACCTATCCTCTTTGCCAAATTTGTGGCAAGCACCATTAGGGTATTTGCAGAGCTAGTAGTGGTATTTGTTTTGGATATGGCAAGCCAGGCCACAGAGTCAGAGACTGTCCTCAGCCAGGTCCTCAGGGTCAGTAGAACCATTCCTCAGCTCAGTCTAGTCGCCCAAATCAGCAGGGTACAACCTCCAGTGCTACTAGTGGGCAATTCCTAAATCGTATTTATTCTCTTGAGACTCAATAGGATCAGACAAATTCTCCTGATGTAGTTACAAGTATATTACAAATCTTTCATGTGTATGTTTACACTTTGCTAGATCCAGGTGCTTCCTTATTTTTCGTTACTTCTTATATAGCAGGCAATTTTGGAGTCAGTCCCAAAATTCTAGCAGAGCCCTTTTTAGTCTCTACCCTAGTGAGTAAAACCATCATAGACCGACAAGTATACAGGGACTGCCCGGTTATGATTTTTCAGAAATTCACTTCAGCAGACTTAGTTGAATTAGAGATGACTGATTTTGATGTCATTCTCAACATAGATTGTCTTTATTCCTGCTATGCCACAATCAACTTCAAAAATATAATAGTGCAATTATAGTTTCTGAATGAACCTATCCTAGTATGGAAGGGTAGTGTATCCGCTTTCAGAGGTCATCTTATTTCCTATCTATGGGTTAGGAAAATGATATCTAAAGGATGTGTTTATCATCTTGTTCGTGTCAAACACTCTAATTCCGAAACTCCCAGTCTTGAATCTGTCCCAGTTGTGAATGAATATTCAGATGTCTTTCCCAAAGATTTTCTAAGAATTCCTCCCAAAAGGGAAATAGACTTTGGCATTGATCTTCTTTCGAATACCCAACCTATATCTATTTCGCCTTACAGAATGGCACCAGTAGAACTCAAGGAACTGAAAGAATAGTTGAAGGATCTCTTAGATAAGGGATTCATTAGGCCCAGCGTCTCCCCATGGGGTGCACCAGTCCTATTCATGTGCAAGAAAGACGGTTATCTCAGAATGTGTATAGATTATCGTCATCTCAATAAAGTTATGGTCAAGAACAATTATCCACTTCCCAGAATTGATGACTTGTTTGAGCAACTTTAGGGTGCCATTTATTCATCTAAGATAGACCTCAGATTCTTCTATTATCAGCTTAGAGTCAGAGAATATGACATTCCAAAGACAATCTTACAAACTCGGTATGGTCACTTCGAATTCCTAGTTATGTCCTTTGGTCTTACCAATGCCCCAGCAGCTTTCACAAACTTGATGAACCGTGTGTTCAAGCAGTACTTGGACATATTTATCATAGTCTTATAGATGATATTCTGGTCTATTCCTGCAGTGAGTGTGATTATGCAGACCACCTCAGAATAGTACTTTAGACTCTCAAAAATCATCAGTTGTTCGCCAAATTCAATAAGTACGAGTTTTGGATAAGGTTAGTAGCATTTATTGGTCATATTATCTCTGGTGATGGCATTAGAGTAGATTCTCAAAAGACTAAAGTAGTAAGAAACTGGCCCAAACCTATCTCTCCATCAGACATCAGGAGTTTCTTGGGTTTGGCTGGCGATTACAGGAGGTTTGTTAAAGGATTTTCTTCTATTTCACCCCTATGTCAAGAATGACTCAGAAGAAAGTCAAGTTTCAGTGGTTAGATCCGTGCGAGAAGAGTTTTCAGGAGTTGAAAACTTGACTCGCCTTAGGTTTAGTCTTAGCTCTTCCAGATGGTCCGAAGGGGTTCATAGTGTATCGTGATGCATCCAGAGTAGGTTTGGGTTATGTCCTCATGTAGCATGGTAAGTTCATAGCCTATGCCTCCTAACAGCTTAAACCCCATGAGAAGAATTACCTTACTCATGATCTTGAGTTAGCAGCCATAGTTTTTGTCTTAAAGATTTAGAGGCATTATCTATACGGTGTTCATGTAGATGTATTCCCAGATCATAAGATCCTTCAATATTTCTTTTTTCAGAAAGATCTCAATCTTTGTCAGAGAAGATGGTTAGATCTCTTGAAAGATTATGACTTGAGTGTCCTTTATCATCCGGGCAAGGCCAAAGATATAGCTAATGCTCTCAGTACACTCTCTATAGGTAGTGTTTCTTATGTTGAGGACAGTAAGAAGAATTTAGCTCAGGAAGTACATCAGCTTGCCAGACTAGGCATTTGCTTAGTTGATACAGAAGAGGATGATACATGGGTGCAGAGTAGTATAAAATTATCTCTTGTTTCTGAGGTAAAAGAAAAGAAAGATAGAGATCCCAGCCTTGTCAAGTTGAAAGAGTCAGTCAAGGATCAGAAAGTAGAGGTTTTCTCCAAAGGGGGAGATGGTGTTCTGCGTTGTCAGGGTCGCCTGTGTATTCCAAGTGTTGATGACTTGAGGCAGTGAATTCTTTCAGAAGTGCATGGTGCATACTTGTAAGACCCCACAAAAATGTTGCGTTCGTATTTAGCTCATTTAGCTCTTTGTATCTCAATATAAGATCCAACACTTAGAAAATTTTAGCTTAGTGTTCAACACTTAGTCTCATTTTAGACCTCCAAACTTTGGCGACTTATTTTATGACCTTTCCGACCTCTGTTTTCCAATTTTCAAGTTGTGTTGCGATGGGGCAAGGTCATAGTACATTTCAGGTAAGTTTTGGAATTTTTCGAATAGCATAAGGGGGTGTTTGGGTTTCCAAACTTGTAGCAAAAGGCATTTAGCCCGCGTCGCCCAACCTAAAGCATCGCTCTAAGCAAGGAACCGCCTAGCTAAAGTGGTGGACTTGCAAGGCGCTGCCTTAGCTAGAGTGGTGCTATAGAAAGGCGCCGCCCTGCAACTCTGGTGGGTGCCCAGTTTTCAGCATTCCACCTTTGTGTTTTTAAGGGTATTTTAGTCTTTTTCCAACCCATATATAAGCTCCATAACATGAAATTAATCCTTAATTTCACCAAATATACTTCTTTTGTTGAAATCCTCTCTAAAATCATCAAGAACAAACCTAGGGTTCAATTGGGAACTTCAAGTTTCAAGCAAATTTCACCGCTAACTTTCACAAATCATCAACCTAAGGTATGCGTAGTGTTCATCCACGGATTCCTTTCATTTGTGGAGTCCTAGAATTATGTTTTAAATAGCATATTTTGAGTTGTTTGTTGTGATTTTTCCATGTTCATGTTGATAGTTGTTATTCATGTTTATGGATGGTGTCTTGATGACTTTTCATGAAGTATGTAAGTTGTTGATAGCAAACCTATGAATTTGGGTAGTTTTAGATTACAAATTGATTAAGACACCTATGATCAAAGTTGTTCATGTAAGGTGTTTGATAAAATGCCTAGAATGGTAGAAATCATGCGTTATAGCTTGGGAATGAACTATAAGATAAATTCATGCTAGTCTATTACGTTTAAAGGGCTCACATGTTGTTGTGTTGAAATATATATGGGTTAATGGAATGTACATGATGATTGGAGTATGGATTTATAGTGTGTCCATATGTATTCCATGTTATGTACAAGGTCAAGATTATGAAATACCACATGGGTTATTCCCCAATTATTATAATATGAACTAAATTTTACATGTTTGCTATTTCCTTATGTTTAAATGGTTGTCATGCTATCGTTATGAAAAGTACATGTTATTTGATTGTCCATGATATTAGAACATGAGGTTTATGACTTGATTACAAGAATCCCCATTCATGTTAGATATTATGATGACCATGGACTTCATGAAATCCCTCATCAATGTATTATGGATTATTATTGATGGTCATGTATTCAAGAAAGTCACATTGTGTCAGTTTCCTTCCATCGAGTCCTGGGGGTACTTGTACCCAAAAAATATAGCTGTGTGCCTAGAGCCATGTCATGTTTTCACTTTATCCTCAGTCAAGCCATGTTCCATAGAATTTAGCCAGTCGTGTGACTCAGGAAATCTCAGAAATCTCATGATCTCAGTTAATTATCAGATAGCAAAAATATTTCATTAGTCAATAGAAGTCGGTAACTCAGTCCATGTACAGTCAGTTATTCATGTCAGTCTCTTTAGATAGGAGTAAAAATTAGCACCGAGTGAACCCAAGGATGGGAATACACACTGTCAGATGAGGGTATGATTCTTAGCAGTCATTCTTGCATTCCAGAACTATGTAGCCAGCATAGGTTGAGACATCAACACTGTCATATAAGGGTTGATGAGGTGGATTAGCACTGTCATATGAGGTCCCCACCGTTCTCTTTTGGGAACACTATCAATAAGGGTTACCCACAGCTTGTCCGTACCAGTGGTGCGGTATTGACACCCTTTCGATCAGGGCACAGATTGGACCCCAGCTCTACTATTATAGAGCATTTGGAGCATGCCAGTTAAACAACTACTTCCCATAGCTTCAGTATCAATCTTAGTAAATAAACTCAGATAGTTCTTTAGATTTCAGGACTGTCAGATACAGTTAACTCAGATACAGAATGGAGCTCACATAGTTTCTTTAGATTTAGGACTATCAGATACAGTCACACATGTTATCAGAACTCAGTATCAGTCATATTAGATATTAGTAAATTCATGTCATCAGTATACAAATTCAGTTATTATGTTTTTATGATCTCAATTACTACATTTTCATACATGTATTCTCACATTCATATTAGTCAGTCAGTTATCACCATTCATGCATATAAACCCCATATATTCAGCCTACCTCACTTGCATACTCAGTACATTTCCATATACTGATGAATTTGCACTATGGTGTTTTCTTTGGAGTTAGTTGGGGACATGTCCCATCAACTCCTTATTCAGATTATTTAGACAGTTAGAGGCTTTCAGAAGCCTATAGTATTTTTATGTTTTTAGACTTTAGTATTTTAGTTTTGTTTTGGTATTATGATACCACTTTATTCAGACATTATTATTATTATTCAGTTATGTTCAGTATTGAACCTTACGGCCTCTCAGTGCATGTTTCTGCATTATTATAACTTATTATACAGTATATAGGTACAAATATCAGTCATGGGTTATCTTATGGTCCTTCGAGGTCATGATCATCGTGTAGCATTTTGGTTCAGATAATCAAGGCATTACAACGCTACTCTATTCATCCAAGGGCGACAAAGATATAAAGTGATGTACAGGAGATCTATTGGTAAAGTAGGATGAGGAGATATGTTACAAAGTTTGTGTCTAGGAACTTTACATATCAACAGGTCAAGATAGAGCATCAGAAGCCTAGTGGTCCTATGCAGGAGTTCAGTATTCCTACTTGGAAATGGTCAGAAGTAATCATGGACTTCGTGATGGGTTTGCCTTGAACTCTTCATCATCATGATTAAGTTTGGGTCATTATAGACAGAATGTGCAAATTAGGTCATTTTCTTCCAGTTCATACCTCCTATTCAGCTGAGGATTACGGCAAACTCTACATCAAAGAGTTGGTCAGATTGTACAGTACTTCATTACCTATTATCTCAGACAGAGGTACCCAATTCACCTCTCATTTCTAGAAAGCATTCCAAAAGGGTCTTGGTACCCAAGTCTATGTTAGTACAACCTTTCATCCTCAAATAGATGGTCAAGTAGAAAGGACCTTTAAGACTCTAAAAGATATGCTAAGGGCGTGTGCAATTGATTTAAAGGTAATTTAGGATGACCACTTGCCTTTGATTGAGTTTGTATAAAACAACAACTATCATTCTAGTATTCAGATGACTTCATTTGAATCTCTCTATGGTAGGAGATGTAGATCAGCAGTTGGTTGGTTTGAAGTCAGCGAGGACTCTGTCATAGGTCCTGAATTAGTGTTCGATGCCTTAGAGAAGGTCCAGTTTATCAGAGAAAGACACTACGCTGCTCAGAGCCGATAGAAGTCCTATGTAGATGTTAGTAGAAAAGATCTCAAGTTTGAGATTGGTAACTATGTCTATCTAAAGATCTCTCCTATGAAGGTAGCGAACCAGTTTGGCAAGAAGGGAAAGCTCAGTCCCCGATATGTTGGTCCCTTAACAATTCTCAATTAATTCGGCAAGGTAGCTTATGAGCTTGAATTACCTTCAGATCTAGCTTCAGTCTATCCACTCTTCCATGTTTCTTTGCTCAAGAAGTTCATGGGTGACCCATCAGTCGTAGTCCCTATTCATAGTGTTGATGTTCAGAACAGCCTCTCTTATGAAGAGATTCCAATTGAAATCCTAGATTATCAAACTCGTAGACTGAGGAACCAAGAAGTCCCTCTATTCAAAGTTCTTAGTCAGAATTAGTCATTTTAGGGAGCTACTTGGGAGGCAGAAGCAGACATGCGTACCAAGTATCCTCACCTCTTCTTCGCTAACTCAGACCACACTCAAGGTAACAGTCTTTCTTAAGCTCATTCAGTTTTATGTTAGTGTTCATCACAAACTTAGTATTTAATATCATTGCATATTCAGTCATGCATTTATGTATCAGTTTAGTCAAGTAATTATGCATCAAACATGAATTCTCATTGTGAAAAAATTTAGTTCATTAGAATACTCAATTATGCATTATGAATCAGTTAAACATGCATCAGATATGTATGTTGAGCACGATATGCATTTAGTTCATTAGTCATGTCTGTCATGCAATCTTGTTCTAGTTAGTCATGTTTAGCCCATGTTCAGTTAAGCTTTTATCCTCTCTCAATCAGTCTCATTTGTGGATGAATGTCCCCAAGGGGAAGATATTATAAGACCCTGCAAAATCATGCATCTAAATTCATCTCCTTAAGTCCCTTAAATAATCCGACACTTAGAATAATTCTTACTTAAGTTTTCAACACTTAGTCACATTTTAAGCCTTCAAATTTTGGGGATTTACTTAATGAATTTCCCGGCCTCCATTTTGTGATTTTCAAGTAGTGTTGTGATAAGGCAGGTCAATAGTACACTTGGGGTGAGTTTCGGAATTATCGGAACTCGTTTAGGGCATGTTTGCATTTTCAAACCAGTGAGCTATAGTGATGGCCCTGCATCATGAGGTCCAGTCAAGTTGATTAGGGGTCATGATGCAATGCCCAGTCAACTTGGATAGGGGTCGCACCACGATGCCTAGAGCGGTACACCTAAATTTCCAGCATTTTAGCTCCGTATTTTGAAAGGTAAATGAGTCAATTTCCCACCCCTATATACTCTACACACGGGATTAAGCACCATTAACACCAAAAATAGATGTTTTCTCTCAATTCTCTGAAGAACTCAAGATAGGGTTTACATAGAAGATTCAAGTTCAAGAAATTCTATTCGTCAATCTTTGGAGATTAACGAACTAAGGTATGCGTTGTATTGATTCATGGACTCCTTTCATCCATGAAGCTCAAGAACCCTATTTTAAAATATATATCATGATGTTCATGTTATGAATTGATTGTTGATCATGTTTATATGTTGAACGATTCCATGATAGAATCTTTATGTGTTTCCATGAAACTAGGATGGCATGCTAGTTGAGATATATGAATTTCGAGTGGCTGGAATTATTAAGTTAATGAATATACCTATGCCACAAAGTGTGCATACAAGGTGTTCGATAACAAAATGCTTAAAGGACTAGAAACCAAGCAATTTAGCTTGAATGTAACCTAGACGATAAATGTATGATATCCTCTTATGGTTAAATAATTCCCATGCTAATGTACAGCAGTGTAAATGTTGTTGGAATATCCATGATATTAGTATGTAATTATAGCATAATTATATTTCTTTCTATTCGTGTACACGAACTTTGAAAACCATGTGCTTCATGAAATCCCCAACTTATGATAACATGAATTGTGGACTCTAGTCCTAGGATCTACAAGTGTCTTGTTATGCCAGTTTCCTTCTATCAAGTTCTGGGGGTACTTGTACCCCAAAAATATAGTTGTGTGCCTAGAGTCAATGTCATGATTTCATGATACCTTCAGTCAAGCCATGTTCAGCAGAATTCAGTCAGTCATGTCACTCAGGAAACCTCAGTAATCTCAGTATAAATAATGAATTCAACCAGTTATCTGATATCAGTGATATTCCGTCAGTCAATGGAACTCAGTTAACTCAGTCCAGTTCAGTTTAGTTAATTATGTTCAGTGTCTATTAATATGGGAATAGGAGTTAGCATCGAGTAAACCCAAGGATGGGAACTCACCTATTATTCAGAGGGTGTAATTCCTAGAAGAAATCTTTGCACTCCAGAACTACGTAGCCAGCGTAGGTTGATATATCTAACCTGCCAGTTTAGGGTTGATGAGGTAGCTTACCTAATAGTTGAGAGTTCCCACCATTCTTATTAGAGTAACCTGTTATATGATGGCCACTCACAATTGTCCTTTCCAGTGGCGCGGTACTGACACCCTTCCAATCAGGGCACAGATTGGACCCTACTTTGGTTATTATAGTTATTTGAGGCATGTCAGTTACATAAATATTTCACATAGTTTTAATTACTAAATCAGGACTGTCAGATATAGTCAATCAATCTCAGTAATAGAACTCAGATAGTTCTATAGGATTCAGGACTTTCAGATACAGTCAACTCAGAATAGTACAGAACTCAGCTAGTTTCATTAGATTTAGGACTGTTAGATACAGTCACTTATATTGTCAATTATATCAATCCTCAGTATCTTAGGTTATTAGTATTCAGACTAAGTAATTATGTTTTCATGATCTCACTTATAGTTATTATGTATTCATGCATGCATTCTCAGGTTCATGTTAGTCAACCAGTTAGTATTGTTCATGCATATGAAACTCCATGCATTCAGCCTACCTTATATGCATACCCGTACATTCAAAGTACTAACGCATTTGCGCTATGGTGTCTTATACGATAGGGTCAGAAGCACGAGTTCCAGAGCATCAGTCGCATCCTAGTTTCTGCAACCCAAGTTAGCAGTGAGTCCTCATCCTTCAAGGACATTATCATTACTAGATGATTATTATTATTTTAGTTTATTTTTGCTAGACAAAGTTAGTTAGACATATTCCTTCAACTCCATATTCAGACAGTACTTAAAGGCTTTTCAGATTTGATTTAGAATTTAGTTTTTTCTAGTTTTTCTTGGTATCCATATACCACATTATGCAGACATTATTATTTCATTTATGATTCAGTGTGAATCTTATGGCCTTACAGTCTTTATTTTTGCATTTGTTAGTATATTATGCAGTTTACAGGTACTGATATCAGTCATGAGTTAGCTAGTGGTCCCTCAGGATTGTTAGCACCGTGTAACATTCTGGGTACTAGATTCAGGGCGTTATACAACCCTAGTAGGTGACTCGGTTATTTCTAAAAGAGTCTATAGGGGGGTGGTATCTATTGGTGACAAACAAACCCTAGTGGATCTATTTTAATTGGGAATCGTGGATTTTGCTATTATTTTGGGTATGGATTGGTTACACTCCTATTATGTATCCTTAGACTGTCAAACCTGAAGGTTATCTTTAGGTTCCCTGGTGAGCCGATTATACAATAAGAGGGTGGTTCTCTTACTCCCAGGGGAAAGTTTATTTCTTATCTTAGAGATCAAAGGTTAATCTCTAAGGGGTGTCTATATCACTTAGTTCAGATTAAAGATTCTAGCTTGGAAGATCCTTCATTACAGTCAGTTCTAGTGGTTAATGAGTTTCTAGATATCTTTCTGGATGATCTTCCTAGTGTTCCTCCAGATAGGGAAATAGAGTTTGGTATTGATTTGCTTTCAGACACTTATCCAATATCTATTCCTCCTTATAGAATGGCTCCAGCTGAGTAGAGAAAACTCAAGAAGAAACTTAAGAATCTTCTGGACAAGGGGTTTATTTGTCCTAGTATTTCTCTGTAGGGTGCACCGATGTTGTTTGTATGCAAGGAAGATGGTTCTCTTTGAATGTGCATTGACTAAAGGCAGTTGCGTAAGGTTACGATCAAGAACAAGTATCCTCTTCTAAAGATAGTTGATCTGTTTGACCAGTTGCAAGGTGCCAAGTTCTTTTCTAAGATAGATCTTTGGTTGGGGTACCATCAACTTAAGATTAGGGAGATGGATATCCCTAAGATAGCTTTTCGTACTTGGTTTGGGCATTTCAAATTATTGGTCATGCCATTTGTATTAACTAATGCCCCAGCGGTATTTATGGGTTTGATAAATAAAGTTTTCAGGCATTATTTGAATCTCTTTGTCATTGTGTTTATTGATGACATTCTGGTTTATTCTAACAGTGAGGTAGATCATGCTAATCGTCTTTATATGGTGTTGCAAGCCTTAAAGGAACAGTAGTTGTATGCCAAGTTCTCTAAGGGTGAGTTTTCATTAAACGTTGTAACGTTCTTGGGTCATTATTTCTAGCAATGGGATAATAGTGGATCCTCAGAGGGTTGT
Source organism: Capsicum annuum (assembly GCF_002878395.1). NCBI lineage: Eukaryota > Viridiplantae > Streptophyta > Magnoliopsida > Solanales > Solanaceae > Capsicum > Capsicum annuum. Next base: position 18,593,264 of record NC_061115.1, read on the forward strand.
TATGGTTAAAAAGTGGCCTAGACCCATGACTCTATTCGACATTTAGAGCTTCTTTGGTTTAGTCAGGTATTATAGCTGGTTTGTGGAATATTTCTCGTCAATAGCTGCTCCTTTGACTAAGTTGACTCAAAAGAAAGCCAAGTTTTCCTAGTCAGATGCTTGTGAGTGGAGTGTTGAGAAGTTGAAGAATAGGCTAACTTTGGCTCTAATTCTGACTTTGCTAGAAGGCAATGATGGGTTCGTATTTTATTGTGATGCATCTAGGTAGGGCTTGGTTTTATATTGATGCAGCATTAGATGGTGATTTCCTATGCTTCTAGGTAGTTAAAGGTGCATAAGAAGAACTATCCTACTCATGATTTGGAGTTGCTGGCGGTTGTTTTTGCTTTGAAAATCTTGTGTTATTATCTATATGGTGTTTCACGTAGATATGTTTTCGGATCATAAGAGCCTATTGTATGTTTTCACTTAAAAGTAGCTTAATCGTAAGTAAAGGAGATGGTTTAAGCTTTTCAAGGACTATGAGACGAGTCTTCACTACTACCTAGGTAAAGCTAACATGGTTGTTGATGCTCTTAGCAGGTTGTCCATGGGGAGTTTGTCTTATGTAGAAAAGAAAAAGTGGGAATTAGTAAAGGATATTCACCGCTTGGCTAATTTTGGATTTTAACTCTTAGATTCCAAAAATGGTGGTGTGATGGTGTAGAAAGTGGTTCAATCGTGTCTTGGTGTAGAGATTAAGGAGAAGCAAGTGTTAGATCCTATTTTGATAAAAATCAAGAGTGATGTTGGTGGGAAAAAGGTAGTGGTGTTTGAGATTAGTGGTGATGGTGCTTTATGGTACCAATAGAGGTTGTGCATTCCTGATGTCAATGGTTTGCGGTAAAGGATTTTGGCAGAGGTGCATGAGTTGCGTTATGTTGTTCATCCCAACTCGACAAAGATGTATCATGATCTCAAGGAGATTTATTAGTGGAACAGTATGAAGAGAGATGTGGTTGATTTCTTAGTCAAAAATAGGGTGTGTCAACAAGTTAAGATTGAGCACATGAGGACTGGTGGGTTGTATCAAGAAATTGACTTGCCCAAATGGAAATGAGAGATGATGAATATGGATTTCGTTACCGGCCTTCCTCTATCTCGAAATCATTTTGATTCAATTTGGGTCATCATGGATAAGATGACAAAGTCTGCTCACTTTATGCCAGTGAGGACTACCTTTCAATAGAGGATTATGTGAAGCTATATCTTCAGGAGATTATGAAGCTACATAGGATGCCTTTTTCAATTATTTCTGATCGTGGTACACATTTTACATCTCACTTCTACCGGTCTTTCCAGAAAGGGTTGGGGACTAAGGTTAGTCTGAGTATTTCTTTTCATCCGCAATCGGATGGCCAAGAAGAAAGATCTATTAAAACATTGGAGGATACGCTTCGGGCATACGTCGTTGATTATGGTGGCAGTTGATTTGAGAATCTACCTTTGGTGGAGTTTTCTTACATCAATAACTATGATTCTAGTATTGGTATAACCCATTTTGAGGTGTAGTATGGTAGAAAGTGTAGATATCCTATTGGTTGGTTTGAGATTGGTGAGGCAAATATGTTTGGTCCCAATTTGGTTTATCAAGCTATGGAGAAGGTGAAGGTGATTTTGGATAGGCTTAAGGCTACCCAAAGTTGCCAAAAGACTTGTGCGGATGTTAGGTGTAGAAACTTGGAATTTAAGGTTGGGGACAAGGTAATTCCTAAAGGTATCTCCTATGAAGGAAGTAGTGCGGTTTGGCAAAAAGGGGAAGCTCATTCCCTGGTATATTGGCCCTTATATGATTTTACGGAAGGTTGATAATGTTTCTTATGAATTGGAGTTGCCTGCTAGTTTGGGCTTGGTTCCTTCGATCTTTCATGTTTCCATGTTGAGGAAATGTATTGGTGATCCTTCTTCAGTTGTTTCTTTGGAAGGATTAGGTATTTCCATTTCTCTATCTTATGAAGAGGTCCCAGTTGAGATATTGGATAGGTAGGTTCATCGGTTATGCACCAAGGATGTGTTTCGATTAAGGTTCTATGGAAGAACCACAAGGTGGAAGAGGCTACATGGGAAGCGGAGGAGGACATAAAGTCCAAGAATTTGCTCTTTTTTTCTGCTTATGGGATTTATACGAAAAGTATTTGTTCTTAGACACAACTTTATTTTCTTAGTATTTGTTCTTAGGAACAACTTTATTTTCTTAGTTTTTTAAAGGAAAGGTTAAATCTCTTGTATCTTTGTTTTTTGTGTTAAAGGTAAGAGTAGAAACATCTAAGGGTTGGATTACTGTTTGATAATTCAAATGACTTATGTTTTCGTCTACCCTATCTTGTCCATTATTCAGGGATGAATGTTTCTAGTAAGGGAGAATGAAATACCCTGGTTTCTGGACATTAGAAAATTTCCTAGAATTCCACTCTCCGAACCTAATACGACTCAAGGGTATAAGTCGTATATTGGTGTACGAATGGTATGGACCTGCGTATGTTGACCAGTGTTGATTGATAGGGTGAATTTGGTCACTGAAATTTGTACGACTTAGGTGGTACAAGTCCTATGGTTGGATACGGATTGTTTGGGTTGGGTTTTTTCTTAGACTTGGTAACTTAAGTCTAGTACGAGTGGATCACCTTGATCTTTAAAACAGAATATGACTTATATCTTACACTCGTATGGTGGACAATGTTCAATCCTCTTGATATTTCTATGTTGCCAGGGGTACAGGTTGAAGGTACGGATTGTAAGTTGTGGATACGATTGGGTTGGATGAGTCATATGTTAGACAGTGTTGGGTCCAAGGATTGAGTCTTAGGATATGAGTGACGGGTACCACTCATATTGAATGGTACAACTCGTGTAGGTCAGTTGTATCCCTATGATGGGATTCGGTACAACTTAAGTGGGGGCATTCTGGCTATTTTCCCACTTAACCTAATAGGACCCCACAACTTTTAACCTAATTGGGAGAGTATTTACCCTATTATTCTATTTATTAACATTTAAAAACTATTCCTAAACCCTCTATAATCCTCTCAAGAGCTTTTGGTCAAGGAAAGCTAAGGTTTCTTCCTGAGGACCAATTTAGGGATCTTGTTGGTGACTTCTCTCCATCTGCTTTGACAATTAAGGCATGTTCTCTTCCCTCATTATTATTTCCAACTAAAGGCATGGTTTTTACTATTGGTTTTCATGATTTCATTATCGTACGCTTTTGATTTTTAGTTATAATTTGGGGGGTTTGATTATAAACAGTTGGTCATGGTTTTAATTATGATTTATATGCATTAATGGTAGTTTTGAATACATGCATTACATGGAAATGGTTAAATGGCAATAGAAATTGGTTTTGGTTACATTATTCCTCCAATGTGTTTGATAAAATGCTTATAAGAATATTTTCATTGCATTAATGTATTTTAATGGAACTATTTCTTATTTTAAATTCAGTAAAGGAACTCAAATGGCTTAAATTCTTTGAAAAGGTAAAAGGAAAAATGGTAATTCTTGTGGGGTACATGGTGATCCCCAAGTGGTTTGATATGGTAAATAGAAGGGAACTTGACCTATAAATGGTTGGCTATGGAAAATACTCGCAAGTTATGGTTGGTATGATGATACCACCACTAATGGCCTTGGTTAATAAACGGATAATGGTTTGGTTGGTTAGAAATGGTTTTAATTGGGCATTAAAGGAAGAAATGTAGCAAATCATAGAAGGTAGAGGTCTTGAGGGGACCAAAACTGGAAACTCATATTTGTCAATGTAAGGTTTGGTCTTGGTGATAGTGTGCATGATGTCACAATTTACATTGGGGGATGTACTAGTCATCCCAGGTTATTTTCTCCGACCGTGCGGCTTCACGCACTGGGGTCCTTTCAGTAGGGGAAGTTGAACCAAATAGTCCATGGGTGGTTTAGGATGACAAAGCTACACAACTCAGGTAAAGTTTTTAAATGCATGCTAAAAACGGTTCCCTTTTCCGACATGGCTATATATATATATATGGTTGTATTCATTATGGATGGTTTACTTGGTTTTATAAATTGCATTATTTTATCCTTATCCTGAGTTCATGCTAGAGATCACTCGCTAACTCGTCTCCTAGAAGCTGTATACCTATACTATGCAGGAATAGGCCGTTCTACTCCTCCTTCATAGTGATTTGACTCAGAGATCAGCATTTGGACTGAAGTGGTGAGCTTTCATTCTTTTGGAAGGATCCATTTCATGTTATGGATATTATCAAACACTTCGATTATGTTTTGGATATTGGTTTTGTCCATGGTTGGAGATATGTCCCAATCAGATATTTTTACACCTTTGGTTATAGGCTTTGTGGTACTTCTATGGGTTGGTATGGGATGGATCGGTATGGGTATCACCCTTAGTATTAGCATTGTTATTAGGGCTGACATCATTGGACGATATCGTTGGTTGTTCCATCGTATTATATTTGGGGATTGATTATATTATATCTTGGTATTTCTTTGGTTATGGCCTTTGTTTTGGTATGGTTGGATGGTTGGACTTGGTTGGGTTGGTGACGGTCGTGATCTTACACCAGAGTTTTCATATGAGTTATTATGCTATCTTGTTAAATGTTCAGAATTCATCCAACTTAGGGCAGGTGGCTGGAGGTTGGGGTTAGGTAATGGGGGTAGTCCCCGATCTTGGTTTGACTTAGGATTTCCATTACGGCTAGGCCCTGGTTCGAGTAGCGTCAAGAAGCAACTGGGGAAATTTTGAATGGTTATTTATTAAATTTTGTGAACTGGTCATAGGTATAGGATGATATATCATGCCATTATTGGCATCAGCAGCGTGCCTTATTTAGGACTGACAATTGTTACTTTTGCAATAATGGCGTAGTAATAATAACGTCATAATCATATTGAGGTTTAAGCGTAGAGTTTGGCAATTACAAGCTACTATTTTGATTGTTTCTTTAGTCTTAAATTTTTAGAGTAAGAATGTGTAAAATGGGTGTCATTAGATTCGTCCTCTTATTGGGATTACAATTACAATCATAGACATGATATTTGTTAAAAGTTCTTGTACGGTGACTTTCGGGTCTTGGGAATTTCAGTTACTAGACTATTTGGTTTCCGCATTACTAATGATTAGCTCCAGATTATTGTTGTTAAGTTGGTTTTATGATAATATCATTTTAATATTGACTAAGTGATTGGGTAATGGTTCGGTTTAGATGGTTCTCCCACAAGAAGATTAGTATGGGGGCAACTCATGGCCATTTGGGCCGTGAGAAGTAACATATATTATTTGAAAGTTATATAAAAAGTATTATAAATTATAATAGTTACGAACTTAAAACGTATTAAAAATATGATTAATTATCTAAATTATATTTGTATCACAGAAATTAAGACAAAAAAATAATATATATTGGGCTCTTACTTGTTGGGTTCGACATCGAGATGGCGTCATGTAGAAGCTATTAGTTACAAACCATCATGGTGATAATTCAGACGACAAAGAAAAAACAAGCTAAAAACATATTATTGATATGATTTGGTCGAATGACATACATATTAAAAACTAATATTTGAAAAAACATAAACCTATGGGAGAAATATCCCCCTAAACCAGACACTTTTAAGGACTACCTTGTGGATGTTCTTGTGTTATGTTATGAGAAGACGGATCTTCTATTTATAGAATTTCAAGACCTTTCCTCCAAGAAAGAGGTTTACCAAATATGAAAAATTTTATATTTTCCTTTCACGAAAGTAAAAGTAATTATGGTATTACTTTTATTTTCCTTCTAAGAAAAATAAAACTTAAATTTGGTAAGAAAATTGGGGCAAAAACCCTAATAAATCTCCCCTTTTGGCTTGATTTTCTTCACTTGACCCGCCTTCTTCACGTCAAATGCATGAACTTCGTTCTTGATATAATCTTCATAACTGCTGCTTGCCATGGTTAAAAATAAGGTTTAAAATATCATGGTTAAAAAGTTATAGTTTATATTTATTTTCAAGGATGCAGCAACAAGAATGTTGAAAATATGGTTGAAACTTTTTCTCCACATAGTTCGAAAAAAATCTCCATTATCGTCAAATTTGTTGCAAATTGATTTGAACAGCCATGAAGTCATCTTCAACCTCGTTTCACCAAACCACTATACTTTCGAACCATAGGCTCTGATACCACTTGTTGGATTCAAAATCAAGATGGCGTCATGCGGAAGCTATTAGTTGCAAACCATCGTGGTGATAATTCAGACGACAAAGAAAAAATATACTAAAACATATATTATTGATATGATTTGGTCGAATGACCTATATATTAAAAACTAATATTTGAAAAAACATAAACCTATGGGAGAAATCTCCCCCTAAACCAGACACTTTAAAGGACTACATTATGGATGTTCTTGTGTTATGGTATGAGAAGAGGGATCTTCTATTTGTAGAATTCCAAAATCTTTCCTCCAAGAAAGAGGGTTGTCAAATATGTAAAAGTTTTATATTTTCCTTTCACGAAAAGTAAAAGTAATTATGGTATTACTTTTATTTTTCTTCTAAGAAAAATAAAACTTAAATTTTGTAACAAAATCAGCGCAAAAACCCTAACCGTGCTAGCACGGACTCCTCGCAATCTAGTATGATAAGAGCGAGTTAACGTGCTAATGCAGGCAACTGGTCGACATGTCTGCTTGTGTTGCCTGCTTGTGTTGCTTCAATTGTGATTTTACTATATCACTCTTAATTAATTATTATAAGTCATTTGAGTATTAAAAAATTAATAATATTTGATAAAAAATAAAAGAGACATTTATGACATGTCTGCTTAAGCAACTTCAACTGTAATTTTACTATATCACCCCTAATTAATTATTATAAGTTATCTAAGCAATAAAAAAATTTAACAAAAAGGGTAAAAAAGATGTAAAATTATAAATTAACTCTTGATGTTTAAAATTAACTTGACGTCTTATATGAGGCCCACATAAATTTTTTTCATAAGTACTTTTTATAGTAATTTTGCTATATCACTTCTAATTAGTTATTATAAGTCACGTAAGATATATTGGTTTGCCATTTCAATTGTGATTTTGCTCTATCACCCCTAATTAATTATCATAGAGATCTAAGCATCGTGCCACTTAACTTAGAATAGAAGAAAAGAAATTACAAATCATAATAATTAAAAACTTATATTATCTTAAGAACATAGTTGACTATTAATCCTACAAAAGTTTGAACAAGGAGAGTAACATATATTTGAAAATTACATAAAAGTATTAATAAATTACAATAGTTGAAAACTTACAATATCTAAAAAACTAAATAAATATGTTATATATTTCAAAAAATACTATAAATCACAATAATTAATAACTTAAAAAATTTAAAGGTCAGCGTGTCTTCTTTGACACAACTTCATTGGTCCTTCCCTTGCCTCCATTTTTTCCCTCCATTTTAATTTGTTTGTCTTCCTTTTTTAATTTTGTAACACCCCGCATGTGTAAACTTTAATCTCATGATTTTTATGTGAATACATGTGTCATGATCATTATCCTAGTGTGTGAAGTTCTTTCAAGGTGAGACATAATCGTAGGAATCACTTAGAGCAAAGTTGAGCTAAGAGCCTTTGATTCGGCCAAATTTTGGTATTCAATTCTATAAGGGTCAACTTTTAACATGAATAACTTTTGATAAGAGTGTAATTTTGTAGCTCAACACCCACCAAATGATATATAATTGAATTAACTTTCCAACTATACCTATTTCGCCTTAATCCAATACCCGAGCAAAAAGTTATGACCATTTTTGTAAGAGGCAGTAAGAGCTCGCGATAGGTCCGTGCCGCAAGAGCTATTCTCCTGAACAAGGGGGTGAGTTACCGTGGCTACTCCCTCGGACTAAAGGGTGATCCGCGGGGGATATTCCCCCACTATTTCAGTTTCTTAAGGGTCAAGGGCCACTTTTGTCCTTTCGCCTCCACCTTATCATCCAAAGCACGAATTATAAAACCTCAAAAAGCATTATTTGCCCATTATTCAGACTAAGTACAATTTTGTTTGACATGATCAATATTAAGATATCAATTAACTAGTATACAGATACCAGTTAATTAGTATTCAAATATCAATTAATCAGTACTCAGATGTCAGTTATTCAGTATTCAGACGTCAGTTATTCAATATTCCGTTATCAATTATTTAGTTAATCAGATCAACTTAGTAAATGTTATGTTTGGTTTTTGTATTTTTATGCACTAATGCTCAATATATTTGTCTATTCAGATCCTCAAGTTATGTCAATTTCCATCACATAGTTTCATACCCAGTATTCATACGTGATCCTCAGTTCAGTTTTATAGTAGGTTCAGCTTTACCTGAGATTTACATACAATATCCATGTTTTTCCTGCTTCCCAGCTTCAGTTCTTCTTATTCTACAAAAGCAAAGATTTTTAGAAACTAAGTGTAATGATTCAACAACTTTCAATTGATTTGAGTCTTTTAGTGAGTCTACTAGCACTTAGCATGCATGTTTTAAGATTATATATCTACTTAGTTTTACTTATTGCATTCACCCCCGCATACTTAGTAAATTTTAAAGTACTGATCCACATATATGTTTATGTGCTACAATGTCTTATAATGTAGGTACCAGTTGTAGCCTACACATCATAATCAGACAGTTGTAGCTTCCAGCCAGTAGGTGATGAGTGCTCCTATTTTGGGGACTCTAGTCAGTTGTAGTTCATGTACTGTATTGTATTATATTTATTCATATATATATATATATATATATATATATATGGTGGTTGGAGGCATGTCCTAGCTATCCACAATCAGTATAGTTGAGGCTTCATAGATAGTCAGTCAGAGTCATGAAATGTAAATTCCAGTTCCCTCTTTAGTATTATCAGGTTGCAAACTTTATCAGTATCATATTTATCTAGATTATTCCACAATTATGTTTACGTACAAAAAACTTAGCTATTTTATATATTCTAAATCAGCTGCTCAAGCAGTATGGTAGTTCATGGGTTAACTTGGGATCACTTGTGGTTCCAAGCACCTTGTTATGACTCAGGGGTAGTTTTGGGTCATGAATAACTTAGTATTAGAACCCATAGTTCAAGTGGATTAGGGTATCTATGAAGTCGTGTCTAGTAGAGTCTTGCAGAATGGTATAGAGAAGTCTATACTTTTCTTAAAGAGGCTACAAGGCATTTTAGAAATGTTTCCCTTCTTTCTTGTCTCAGATCGTGCAATATAAGTGTTATCTAAGGAACTTATGCAGATTCTTACGTGAATCTATTCGTGACAACTCTGCTTTATTCTTGAGGCAATAGAAATATCCTAGCTTAAATCCTTATGGATAGAGTTTTCTCAGGCACACCCCACAGATAGTTATGGGATTATATATAGGCTCAAAAGTATCCCATCAGTGCTTTTATGTTCCAAAGTATGAAAGATTTCATTCATATTCCTGAAAATCGGCATTAAGCCAAAGTCAAATATGTTTTCAGATCTTTTCTCAGAATTTGTTAATACCATATAATCTAGAATCAGAAGCCTGAACCCAGAACTTTAGTAGTAGTAATATGGGTATAGTGTTATATAAATTTAGTAGATTATGTATCCATGAGGCTAATTGTATGAAAGGTGAACCAGAAGTCTTGAAATAGTGTATGCAAGAATTTATGTATGTTGATTCGAAATTATATGTTGTTTATGTAGTGTATGTTGGTGTAATGGTAATTCTCATAGTTTAGGGAAAAATATAAGTTTAGAGATATGATATTGGTAGGCTATGATGGAAGTAGTATGGTCCATTAAAGGTTTGGGAATATCTATGTTGCGTGTTAGAATCTAAGTTTAAATCTTGGACGGTTGACCTAATAGTAAGAAGAATTGAAATTCTAGATGGTGTGAGCTCATGGTATGATGATACTCACGAAGATTCTAAGTTAGTAAGTTAATAATTTGTTAAATGATGACTATTGGGGATATAGAAAGTTAAGAGTTGTATCTCAGAAGAAAGTATTGGCACTGGATTCTACACTTTCTAGTATAGTCTTTAAGGGTGAGTTTATTATTTACATGTATTATTATATCTTGGAATCTAGAGTGAAGTGGTTGCAGTTGAGAGTATAGTTTATCTAAGAGGTCCACATATTTAGAATGATAGCTTTAATCTAAGGTGGAGATGAAAGAGCAAGTAACTAAGTCAGGATTTCAGATTCTAGTAGTGATGCTAGAGTAGTGTAGAGCATCAGTGGGGGAGAAAGATGCCTGACCCATTCTTATCTCAATGTAAAGTTTTGTACTTCAGACAATATGATATCTACTCATGCCTTATATGTCATCTCCATGATCATAGTTCATTCCTTATATGCCTTATATGTCATCTCTGCATATGCGCTTCTAGTTTCTATTATAAGGAATTGCAGTTCACTCAGCAGTACAAATCATATTCCATGAATATATGAACTCCGAACTCAGGTCATGTAGCTTATGACTCATGTGCTCATGCTTTACAATATTTTCAGTTCCAGGTACTCATGCTACACTCTTAATGACCAGTGAAATTCAGATTATGTCATGTATGTGCTTAATTATGATCTTTTTGATGAATTCATGTCATTGATACTCTATTCCTTACGCCTTTGTTAAGTGTTAAGTTACGTATAGCGACCTCTCCTTATGAAATAATAGTGGCGATGAGTCATTATTTAGATAGGAGAGAGTAAATGTTCCTTGTTAAAGAAACGATTGTAGTATGCTTGTTTTATCTAAGGCTATAAAGTTTAATGATGATTGAGGTGCAACTTTTGATATATATCATGGATAGTTAAGATTTTGTGTATGTTTTCTTGGGCATAGTGCATGAAAGTTGTTAATGATAGAGGTTTAGAGAATATGAGAAAGATGTTTTTATGGTTGTTTGCCTAGAAGTTCATATGTGGTTATGAAGATAGATTTGAATATCATGTTGGTGTGTAAGTGGATGAATGCATTGTGCGTTAGTAAATTCCTAGTAAGAGGTTGAATGTAGTTGTTGAAGTGGTAATAAGAATTATTCATGACATAAAAGATGTGAAACATTCATGGGGTATTAAATTCATGGTTCAGACTATTATTATGGTGTTATGTGCAATACGTTGTGATTTTGAGTTAGCCTTGAACATGGTGAGGGTATGTAGTTCAACTCAGACTCGGGGCTAAGCTTCAAAGTTAGAAGTTGCATTTCTAAGGCCTAGTAATTCTATCCCAGCTTATGTTTCATAGGCCTATGTCCCATGTTACAGGGTTCTAACCATATTAAGATTCCTTACTGACATATCTTATTCAGAATATTCTACTTAAGTATAAGCTTCCAGTATAATTTAGTTTGTATAGCCATCAATTTAGTTTAGCAGTCATACAGATAAGCTCCTATGATTTTCCATCTTTCCATCTACTCATACTATCCGAAGTTTTATGAATATGGCAATTCCATGAGGTAATTTGTTCGCAGACAAGTAAGTTGCAAATTCAGTTCAGTCTAAGCATCTTGTTTTAGATTCAGCTATTTAGTCATGACTTAGTTCATAAGTGTTCAGAGCATAATCTCAATTTTCCAAGTATTCTACCTCATACATTGTAATACCCCTTGTACGAGTCAGCTCAGAAATCAGTTTCATAATAAAACTTACAATGTTTCAGCTCAATGACATCCTTCAATACCAGATTTTTCATGTGTACATTATTTTATAATTATAAGACTTCAACAATTTCCTGTACATCATTCGAGGACGAATGATTCCAAGGGGGAGATAATGTAACACCACATATTTTTGGGCTAGACTTTGAATCATCATTCCTACGTGTGTAAACTTTAATCCCATGATTTATATGAATACATATGTCATGATCATTATCCAAGTTTCTGAAGTACTTTCGAGGTTAGAAATGTTCATAGGAATCATTAAAAGCAAAGTTGAGTTAAGAGCCTTTGATTCGACCAAATTTAGTATTCAATTCTACAAGGGTGGAGTTTGATGTGCATAACTTTGTATATATTTGTAATTTTTCATCTCAAGACCAGCAAATGATATATAATTGAATTAGCTTTTCAATTATACCAATTTTGCCTTAATCCAATACTCGAGCGAAAAGTTATGAGCATTTTTGTGAGAGGTAGTAATAGCTCACGATAAGCCTGTGCCGTGGAAGATATTCCCTTGGACTAAGGGGTGTGCTGCGAGGGCTATCCCACCACTATTTCAGCTTCTTAAGGGTCAAGGGACACTTTGGTCCTTTCCCCTCAACCCCAATCGTCCAAAGCATGAATTATAACACCCAAAAGTGCATTATATGCCCATTGTCCTCAAAGAAACTCATGTAAAAACCCTCCTCTTTCCCAAGAACAATAATCCAAGCTTTTCCTCTCAAGAACACAAGGATTCAAGATTTCTTCAAGAATTCATTCAATTAAGGTATGTAGGGTTTTGAACAGGGTTAATCTTTCATCCTTGTACCCCAAAAGTATGATTTTTAAGTTGAATTTATATGTTTTAAGTTAGGGTTCATTCTCAAATCCTCGTGTGTTGAAAACATAGAATTATCATGTGATTTAAGGGACTAAAGAGCATAAGAGTTGTACTTATTCATGTTTTAAACTACTTGTTTGAAATTTTGTTTTGAATTTCACTGCTTTGATTAAAGTATGAGTTTTTCCTTTAGTATGGAATTACACATGTTCAATATAAGTTTGATTCATGTTCTCCTTAGTAGTTTGAACTCAATCTATGTCCACGTATGATTCTATGAAAAGTTAGGTTATCTCATGCTTCAAGTTTCAATTTCCCATGTCATATTCAAGTAAATTTTATGTTATAATATCTCATTATGAACCGAGCCATGTAATCATGTTGTTTACTCATGTTTAACACATTCTCATATTTAAGTTCATGCTCTTCACTTGGTGAGATATTTATGGTTTGGATCTTCAAACCCTGATTTCCATACTACAGTTTTAATACTTTGATATCATATTTTATAATCATTCAGTGTAGACGGGTTATGAACACCTGACACCTAAGTTTCATACATGATTTCATATTTTCAAATGTTGAGTCAGTTAAGCCATGAACCTTATCATATTATTGTAATACCCCAAATTTTCTTCCTAGCTAATTTTGTCCCAAGAATGCCTAGTATTAGCTTCGAAAGTGAATGATGATTATTTATGAGGAATTTTCAAGATTTTTACTTTTTTTCATGTGGGAAATTCAATAAGATTTCCATCAATATATAATTCTCCAAAATTCGACACCTAGGCAAAGAGTTAGAGCCTTTATAGAGAGACAGTGTATCACCTGAGCCTCCAGTGCGTCGCAGAGATAGCTCAAATTGCAATTGTCAATTTCTAGTGTTGCTCCGCGATAGTGGTGCGTCGCACCAAACTTCCAAGTCACATACAAGGTGGCAACGCGATAGCTCTGCATCGCGCCACCGTGCAATTTCCCATTTGTCACTTTCCAGTGACTTGGCGCGATAGTGGCGCGTCGCATCAAGGATGAAAATTGGGAAATTTTCTCAGAAATTAAAGACGTTTCCTAGGGTTAAAAGGGTCAATTTCTCCACCCTATATAAGCCTTATAACATGATATTTGGTCATAATTTATCAACTAATACTAAGTACTCTCAAAAACTCTCAAGAACAAGCCCTAGGGTGTTCATAGAAGATTTAATTTCAAGGAAATTGCACCGTCAATCTTCACAAAATCACAAACTAAGGTATGTTTAGTGTTCATCCATGGATTCCTTTCATTCATGGAGTCCAAGAATCATGTTTTAAATAACATATTGTGATTTTCTTGTTGTGATTCGATCATGTTCATGCTGATAGTTGTCAGTTATATTTCAAGATAATGTCTTAATGACTTTTCATGAAGTATGTGAGTTTGTTGATTGAAAACCTATGAATTTGGGTAGTTTTAAATTGATAAATTGATAAAAGACACCTATGCAAAGTTTTTCATGCAAGTGTTCGATAAAATACTTAAAAGTGATAGAAATCATGTTTTCATGACTTAGTAGTGCCTAAATGACAAGTCCATGCTACCCTTATGACTCAACACAAGTTCCATGATATTGTTATGCATTGATTGTTGTGCTATGGAGTTGTTCAGGTTATTAAAACCATGCGAGTACTTACATGTTCTATGTGTTCCCTTCCATGATCAAGAATATGATAACCATGTGAAGTATGCAATCCCTTATTTATGGCATTGTAAATTATGAACTCTATTCCTATGATCAAGAAGTATTATGGTTGTGTCAGTTTCCTTTTATCGAGTCCTGGGGGTACTTGTACCCAAAACATTAGTTGTGTGCCTAGATCCAAAGTCATGTTTTAACAATTATCCTCAGTCAAGCCATGTCCCATAGAATTCAGTCAGTCATGTAACTAAGAAAATCTCAGAAATTTCATGATCTCAGTTAATTATCAGATAGCAATAATATTCCATCAGTCAACGAAAGTCAGTAACTCTATCCATGTACAGTCAGCTAATTATGTTCAGCCTCTTCAGATGGGAATAGTACTTAGCACTGAGTAAACCCAAGGATGGGAACACACACTACCAGATAAGGTAGCAGTCATCCTTGCATTCCAGAACTATGTAGCTAGCATAGGTTGAGACATCGACACTATTAGATGAGGGTTGATAAAGTGGATAAGCACTGTCAAAAGAGGGGCCCACCATTCTCTTTTAGGGACATTGTCAGATGAGGGTAACCCACAGTTGTCCTTACTAATGGCACGGTATTGATACCTTTCCAATCAGGGCACAGATTGGACCCTAGCTCAGCTATTATAGCATATTTGGGGCATATCAGTTAAATAACTACTTCCCACAGTTTCAATCTTAGTCTCAGTAAAAAGAACTCAAATAGTTCTTTAGATTTCATATTATCAGGTCTGTCAGACACAGTCAACTCAGTTACAGTACGAAACTCAGATAGTTCCATCAGATTTAGGACTGTCAGACATAGTCACTCATGTTACCAGTTATATTAGTTATCAGAATTCATGATCAATTATGTTAGATATTAGTAAATTCATGTCATCAGTATATAGATTCAGTTATCATGTTTTCACAATCTTAGTTACTATGTATTCATGTATGCACTCTCACGTTCATATTAGCCAGTCAATTAGTATTGCTCATGCATGTGAACCCTTGCATATAGCCTACCTAACATATATACTCAGTACATTCTATCGTACTTATAAATTTTCGCTATGGTTTGTTCTTTTTATGTTACACCATAGGTTCAGAAACACGACTTCTAGATCAGCAGCAGCAGTAGCATTCGAGTACTTAGAGTTTTAGCAGTGAGTCCTCATCCTTCGAGGACATAATTATTTCTTCACTGTATTTTGATTAGTTATGAGTTGGAGTTAGTTGGGGAGATGTCCCATCAACTCCTTATTCAGATTATTTAGACAGTAGAGCCTTTCAAATTAAATGCAGACTAGATACAGATTTTCATATTTTAGACTTCAGTATTCCCTATTTTGTTTTGGGTAATCTATTACCCCACACATATATTATGTTATTCAGTTACATTCAGTGTTGGACCTTACAGCCTCTCAGTGCATGTTTCTATATTATTATGTCTTATTATACAGTATACAGGTACAGATATCAGTCATGGGTTAGCTTGTGGTCCTTCGGCGTCATGAGCACCGTGTAGCATTCCAGTTCAGATAATTGGGGCATTACAATTATACTCAGATAATTATTATCATGATGAGCACTATCATAAATAATATTCAGTTGAGTTTATTTCAGTTCAGTATTAGTGTCAATTCAATTAGGAGTAGGATATAGCACCAAGAAAATACAAGGATAGGGGCTGACCTGCTAATAGAAGGTGTGACCTTTAGTAGCAGTCCCTGAGTTTCAGAACCACGTAGACAACATAGGTGTGAGATGTCTTCTTGCCAGTTGAGGGTGGACACATATCTCATGAGAGCACCTGCCAGTAGAGGGTGACTCCTTAGTCCTTCGGTACACCATTTTGGTGGATCCACACTGCCAGTGTTACTACCCGTGGCACAGTACTAACACTTTTCCAACTGGGGCTATAGATTTGACCTCGCTTAATTAGCGCAGATTGGGGCATGTCGGTTACATGATACCTCCTACAGTTTTAGTCAAGTTATTCAGACTAAGTACAGTTCAGTTTTACATGATCACTATTAAGATATCAGTTAATCAGTATTCAGATATCATTTAATCAGTACTCAGATGTCAATTATTCAGTGTTCAGTTATCAGACATGCATTTAGTTAATCAGATCAGCTTAGTACATTTTATGTTTGGTTGTTGTATGTTTATGTATTCATGCTCAGTATATTTGTATACTTAGATTCTCGATTTATGTCAGTTTCCATCACGTAGTTTCAAACCCAGTATTCATATGTGATCCTCAGTTTAGTTTTACATCATGTTCAGCTTTACATGATATTTATATATAGTATCCATATTTTTACTTCGTCCCAGCTTCAGTCCTTCTTGTTCTACAAAAGTAAAGATTTTTAGAACTAAGTGTAGTGATTCACCAGCTTATTAGATTATGTTTGTTACTCATGATTTAAGATACTTCAGCTTGCAATTGATTTCAGACTCTTGATAAGTCTACTAGAACTTAGCATGCATATTTTAAGATTATGTATCTACTCAATTTTACTTATTGCATTCACCCCCATTTACTCAGCAAATTCCAAAGTACTAATCCACATATATGTCTATGTGCTACAATGTCTTATAATGTAGGTACCAGTTGTAGCCTACACATCATAATCAGACAGTTGTAGCTTTCAACCAACAGGTGATGAGTTCTCTTATTTCGGGGACTGCAGTCAAATGTAGTTCATGTATTTTATTATATTTATTCATATGTGTTGATTTGTGGTAGTTGGAGGCAGGTCCCAGCTATCCATGGTCAGTAAAGTGGAGGCTTTATAGATAGTCAGTCAGTGTCATAAAATGTAAATTTTAGTTCTCTTTTCAGTTTTATGAGGTTGTAAACTTTATTAGTATCATATTTATCCAGATTATGTCATCATTATGTTTCCGCAAAACAAACTTAGCTATTTTATATTTTCTAAATTAGCTACTCAAGCAGTATGACAGTTCATGGGTTAGCTTGAGATCACCGGTAGTTCCAAGTATTGTGTTACGACTACGGGGTAGTCTCGAGTCGTGGAAAATCTATTATATAATTTTAAAAAATATATGTCAAAAAAAATATCACAAGTTAACAGCTTAAAAAATTTATAAGATATAAAATATTTGACTAGCTCTCGAAATTATATTAATATCACTTAAATTGGAATAGAAATAAAGTATTATAAATCACTATAATCAAACGCCTAAATTATTTATAAAATATAATTGACTATCAATGCCAAAAAATTTTGAATAAGAAAAGTAACAAATATTTTTTGAATACATAAAATGTTTTATAAATTACAATATTTAACAACTTTAAATATCTAAAAAAAAAACTAATTTGTTATATATTTTAAAAAAACATAAAAAAAATTTATAAATCTCAATAATTAACAACTTAAAAAAATTAAAAGATATAAAATCTTTGGTTGACTCAATTTATATTAGTGCCACTTAAATTGGAGTAGAAGAAAAAGTATTATATATCTTAATAATTAAAACTTAAATTATTTTTAAAATATAATTGAATATCAATGCCACAATAGTTTGGACAAGGAGAGTAACATATATTATTTAAAAGTTATATAAAAATATGATAAATTATAATAATTAACAACTTACAATATCAAAATCCATATTAAAAATAAGATTGATTATCTAAATTCTGTTTGTGTCATATAAATTGAAATAAAAAATAATATATATTGCACAGGCCCTCGATAACTAGTTATAAATATAAAAAAATACTTACATTAAAAAAATTCTTGTGTCATTTATTAATTTTCCATTCGACACGTCACTAGCAATTGGAGTTCACGCGTTAGATCGAGTGTTCATGAGATATACTTGTTAAGTTGAGGTGTCTAGATGACTATTAAGAAAATTGAAGGAAAGGTGTCTTTTAAGTCTTGAATGAAGGATTGGTGACATTGATCATCTTAAAGGGTCAAACATAATTAGAAAATTGATTAAGGTAATTATGGACTTAATTAATATTTTTAAAATTTTCTAATCTTTTTAAAAATACAAATCAACCCACACCCCTCTCCTTTCTAAATCAACCGTCTCTCTCCTCTCTCTCTCTCTCTTGACAGTCTCTCTCAACTCTCTCCCAAGCAACTGTTCTGTAAAATTTCTCCCTTCAATCCTCGGCGACTTCATGCTTCGGTGACAAATAGCTGGACAAGTTTCTTTTTGACTTTCAACCATCAATCGACATGACAAACAGTTTTATCCGGTGATAACAACTTGTAGTTCTTCGTCGTCCCATTTCTTTTTTTATAGGTAAAAAATTATTTTCTTTTAGTTATGAAGAAATAGAGGAACTTAACTTAAGCCAACTTCTCTTATAGTATTGGTTAATAATTTCAATATTTTTTGCTTAAATTTGAAATGTCGACTGAATAAAACCCTAATTTCTGGTGTTTTTTCTCAACACTTTCTGGTGTGAAATATATTTTTTGTTGTTATTGTAGGTCTTTTTGTCAAACTACTAATTTGATTCATTAGTGACTTTTTATCACCGTTGATGCTCTTGGCATGTGTGTTGTGTAGGTGTTGTTGGGTTGATTTGTTATTTTTCTTAGTAAAAATTGTGTTGCAATAGATTAACCATCTGATGCAAAAGATTAAATATCTTATGCAATAGATAAACCATCTGACGCAACAGATTAAACATATTCTGCAATAGATAAAATATCTGATACAACTGATTAAAAATCTGATTCAACAAATTAAATATTTGACGCAAAAGATGGAAATCTTATGCAATAATGAAAATCTGAAACAAGAGATGAACAATCTAACAGATCATTCATCTTTTGCAACAGGCGAATCTTCTGTTTGGAAGAAATCTAAATAATATTGATCCAATAGATAACTCATTTGGAAACATATGAATGATCTATTTTTATTATTTCTAATGGATTAGTCATCCACTGCAATCGATTGGTGATAAGATACAACAGATAACTTGCTTGATACAACAGATGAGTGATCTATTTTTATTATTCCAACGGATTACTCATCCGCTCTAACAGGTTGGTTATAAGCTACAATAGATAACCTACTCGATGAAATAGATGAGTGATCTATTTTTATTATTTCCAACGATTACTCATCCGCTGGAATAAGTTGGTTATAGGCTGCAACAGATAACCTACCCAGTGCAATAGATGAGTGATCTATTTTTATTATTTCCAATAGATTACTCATCCTCTACAACAGGTTGGTTATATGCTACAACAAATATCCTACCTGGCACAATAGATCTATGGCCTATTTTAATTATTTCTAACAGATTAATCATCCGCTGCAATAGGCTGGTTGTATGCTACAACAGATAACCTACTTGATGAAACAGATGAGCAATCTATTTTTATTATTACTAACGTATTACTCATCCTCTACAACAGGTTGGATATAGGGTGCAACAGATAACCTACCAGGTGCAACAGTTGAGTGATCTATTTTTATTGTTTCCAATAGATTACTTATCTGCTACAATAGGTTGGTTATAGGCTATAACAGATATCCTACCTGGTGCAACAGATGTGTGGACTATTTTTATCATTTCCACAGATTTGTCATCCACTATAACAGGTTAGTTATATGCTGCAACAGATATCCTACCTGGTGCAATAGATGTGCGGTCTGTTGGAACTATTATTTTACTGTTGTAAATGTTTGATTTACTATTACCCCTTCTTAACGATGCATTAATCAATTATAATCTATTTTATGTTCCTATTAATTTTAGATAATATGGCTCCCAAAAGAAAAGAAAACCAAATCTAGTCCAAGTAAAGGAATAAGTGAAGCAGCTAGGCTAAATCCACCACTCTATTAGCTTGATTTACAAGTGTTATCTCAATCAGGAGCAGAAGATGATGAACATGGGGAGGAGGAATATTTTAAAAGAGATGATCCAAATGCTAATACCCCTTCTACTGAAGAGTTGGTCAAAACCTTTAGCATTAATTATTATCCTGTAAGAATGCAGCGTGATGGTACCACATATTTAACGGGTGATTTCTTGGTTAAGTCAGCCATGGAAAAATCTTTCGATGCCTTTAAAAAAATACTTTGAGAATAAAAATTGGATTCTTATTTTAGGGACAGCTGCTTTGGGCAATATCTTGATTTGCCGGAGGACAACAATGCTCGTTTCCAAATAAAAGTGGTATATGATCTTCTCAAGCGTAGGTTTATGTATGAAAATAAAGATAAGATGGATGGGGTGTGACTAAATTACTGTGGCATGCCTGTTTATTTTGGTTGGAAGGAGTTTGCAATAGTTACTAGATTAAAATATTATCCTCCTTATTCATCATAAGTTATACCTATTCTAACCCCAAAAAAGCACACTGCACACCCAAAAAAGGCAGAGACAAGTCAAGTGATTGTGATGACCTAGTGTCCCTTATTGGTCCAAGCTTCAAAAACATAAATTTGATAGAAGATTTAAAAGGTAAAAGACTTTCAAAGAAGCATAAGAAATCATCGTTCTTGGTTTGGTTTGTACTTAATGTTCTTTGGGCGAGAGACGTTAACAAAAACATACCACTTGGTTTAATAAAGCTCTCCGAGGATATTGAGGAATTTAACAGCTATCCATAGGGTTATGAAATCTACAAAATGACTGTAAAATATTTGTTGACTCTGTTAACGCTAAGGACAGTCAACTTATATGGATTTCCATGGGCTTTCATAGTAAATATTTATTTTATCAGGACATGATTCATTTATTTATTTTTCAATAATGCTTTTGATTTATTGGCATTATTTAATAAGCTTGGGCATTTAAAGCCATTCCTTATTTGTGACAACAAGTGAACTACCAGGAAGAAGTTTCCTGTCCAAGAATCTTGAGATGGTTGTCAGCCAAATCTGATAAAAATGTAAAAATTCTTAATCTCTTCAACCCCCCGAAGGAAGCATTAAGTGTAATTCTTATTAAGTTTCTATTTTAATTAATGATTTTTAAAAATGATTTCACCGTTATTCTAATATATGTACTGATTTATTTTAGATTTTTCACCCATGGATTGTTCCGACTAATCGAGAGTTGAAGATGTCATTTTTTCTTACTTTACGGTATGTTCAAACTTTATCGAACCCTAAGTTCATTGATGGAATAAAGAAGGAATTGTTTGGAGAAACATCTATCATAAGAAAAATATTTTTTTAGGGTGGGCTTGTTGTTGTTGATGATGGTAGTGGTAGAGGCAGTGGTGCTCCTCTTATAATTTTTGAAACAACAAACCATTATGATTAAGATCATACTGGTTATATAGATTTTTTCACTTATAGCGAATGTTCTGCATGCAAATGTCAAGACTGCAAGGTAAAACATCATGGAGTGATTAATGCTATTAATGCATTAACTACTTCTGTAAAGGAAATAACATATATGAGGGGTGCCATTTCAACAAACAGGACTTCATATCCATGCGCTCCACTAGAGATCAAGGTGGCTAAGAGTAGAAGGAATGAAATTACCAAGGCATCATCAAGCATTGAAAAAAGCAAAATTACAACTCCACTATCTCTGTCTTTCACCTTTGATCAATATAAAAGGGCCACAGGAGAGCAGCATGAGCTGAAGAAAGTGAATGCATATCATCTGTTCCAACAAATAAACAGACACATATCTATTTCGACAGATTATACATTTGCTAAAAATTATCAAATAGATATATACATCTATTGCAACTATATTATAATCTGCTGCATCAGATGCATTATCTGTTGCAACATATGTCCGTCTATTTCAACAAATCAAATAGGTCTTAGTACTGTTTTAATTTGTACCAATAAATGAGTCATATGTTGCAACAGATGGGTCATCTGTTCAAAATTATCACACAACTCTATTTTACCTGTTTGAGTTTGTCCAACAAATGATCCATCTGATGCAATAGATAGATGATTTGTTGTATATCTATGATTATTAGCATTGACAATTCTGGCTTTCCAGGTGGATGTCACAGTAGAAGATACTGCTAAATAGCATAATATCATAGTTGATAATCTATCAACTACTTCCATGGAAGAAGAAACATTAGAGCCTATCAGTTCGGGAGAATAAAAGAATTACCCATTTGAAGGATTCAATATCTCGGATGAGGATCCAAAAAAACTAACAAAATTGATCAACGACTATTCAGAATGGATTGCCGATGGGCTGTCAAAGCATCACGCTGGTAGGTATATAAATCAGATCTTAAAGATATTGATCTATACAATTCTTGTAGTAAAACATTAACACATATAAATCATGTAGAAAATAAAATGACGGACACTACAAGGTAAACGAATCGAGTCTTGATTTTAATATGTTCGACTTTGTTATTGCACATCCTGAAATGAAGGATTGGTTCTATTTAATGTCACAACCCCAAACTTGCTGTAATGATGAGATTTAAATGTCATACATATTACTATTAATTAATATTTTATTTAATTAAATCTGTGTATTAATTTTATTATCACAAAATCTGAAATGTTTGATAATATATGCAGCATGTTGATGTCATTTTTTACTACCTCCAAAAGAAGGCCAAGTTGCAAACACAAGAACAATACAGATACATGACAGGCAATTATTTGTAAAAGTTTACATTAATAAGGCGTACGATAGGTTTTGTCAACAACAGCCAGAAGTTTCTTGAACTGGGGAAGCTTAATCAACATCATCAAAGGTTTTAGTATTTTAGCTGGCTTACCTTAGCATTTGATCGACGAAGTGTACATCCCAATCAATTGCGGTGATGAATTTCATTGGGTTTTAGCTGTCGTTGTTCTAAAAGAAAGGCACATCTAAGTTTATGACTCGATGTCGAGAAGAAGACGTTCCGCACCATCGTCGGAGATACAAAAGTTGGCCAAAATATTGCCTACTTACCTTAATATGATTGGCTTTTTGGACCAAAAGGCTCGTACTGATTGGTCGACAATTGAAGCATACCGGCATAAAATAGGTAATCCAATTGATGTAGAATATGTTGAAGAAATTGCTCAACAACTAATTGGCAGCCTGTAAGTATCATGATTTAGTTTCATTTCATAAATTTCACAATGCTTACATGAACTGCAAGATATGGATTATCTTTTTAAAAAAAACACGGGGATTGCGGTCTTTTTGTTACCTCTTACGCTGAGTATTTGAGCAATGAATTATAAGTACCAAATAATGGACTTGATATCGAATTACTCCGCAAAATATATGCTGCTCTTTTATGGAAATACGGAGAAGCGAAAGCTCAGAAACCGTACGCAAGCGACATTAAAGATCCACGGCGATCAAGATGAATTCCATAGAACCAGATGAAGAACAACTTGTCCATACTGAGTAGATTTTTATATCTTGAGTCTATCAAAGTAATAAGCTCTCCTTGGTAACTGTTGGCACCAAAGGTTAAATTGTTGATTTTATTTGTAGAGTAGATCATGTGTACCCATAATGATATTTTTACATTTCATTTATTTGTTGAGTTGTTTCATGTAATTTATGAAGGCTTTGGTTTATTTAATGTTGTCTGTGAATATAATTTAATGCTTAGGTTTGAACTTATTAATTAAAATGAAATACTAGATTCAAATATCGTAACAGATAATACATATATTGCAACAGATGACATATCTATTGGAAATTATCAAACAAATTTAGACATATGTTGCAACATGTAGGTCATCTGTTGGAAATTATCAAACAGGTCTTCCTACTTTTTTTATTTGTTCCAATAGATTACCTATTAGTTACGACAGATAGACTATGTGTTGCAACATATTTTATATTTGTTATGACAGAGTCTGAGAGACATCTACATAATACAACAGATGACCAACCTATTACAACAGATAATCAATTATCACAATAGATATACTATCTATTACAACAGATAGATAATCTATTGCATTATAAAAAAATCAACTTTCATCAAACATAAAAAGTTGTTATGGTGTTTGTCTTTGTACATCTTTTTCTTTATACATAGGCTCCAACCATTTAGATAGTACCCCATAAGCCCAGACATTTTACTTTTTTTCCACAATGGTGTCATACTGATTGGACATTTCTGTGCCAATCAACAAACATTCGATGTATGCAAGCAAGTACAGCCCGCACGCAGCATCAGTTTTATTTTTTTGAAGTTGCACGCCCTTGTTTTGACCTTTAAAATCCCATGCTTGCTTCATTAAGACTTTCTCTGGAAAATGGTCCATTAGTTTACTTTGCCTTAACAAGTTGGGGAGCAACTCCAACAGCGGTGTCCTTACAGACAGGTAAGTTATAGTTATAAACCTTAATCTTTCCCTCCTAGAGAAGTATCTCAACAATGAGAAAATGTTTGACTTCCCATGCATGACTGCAAGAATTCTCTTTGCCTTGATTCATCTCTTTCTATGTGAATATGCACGTTTCTCTCTAATATAGTTAGTCATATCTTCCCCTCATTTGTACGTAGAAACTAATGTATCAAATCCTGTGCCACTGGGAGTTGATGCTAGCTTATGGAGCCTATTGTACCTATTCTTTAAATTGTTGTAGAATTTGAGGTCCATTATCTTATCGGCAGCATCATAAGCATCCGGATAAGCTAATAGCCTGCCCCTCATAAGGTAGAGAATTTCATCAACATACTGTAATATAAGACAATAAATTTTAAATAAGTTAGAAATTATAAAGAAGAAGAAAATAGTGGAAAGATTCAACAGATGATCCATCTATTGTAGAGGGTACTCTGAATGAGTTCACAGATTACTCTGCTGACACAACTTATGCAACAGATGTTTATCTATTGCAATAGAGAAACCACCAGTTGCACGTACCACATAGATTAGAAGGCTAGGTTAGGAAAAGTAAACTTATCTTATCCACGTACCACTGACGCATAGATGTCATACTCCTGAAGTCTTCGTAGTTAAACTTATACATGGTGTATTCTTATGCAGGTTCCTTCTTCTTAGGATACTTGGCATTTTGTAGTTCCCTACTATCTTCGTTGCCAACTTCTGCATGTATGTATCCTTCTTCAAATACCCTAAAAATTCAACAACTTTTGGAAAGAGAGGAGTTGCAATCTTTTTTGTTTTTAGACTGGAGAGTATTTGGTTAATTTTTCTTTTCTTCCTCCTAACTTCCACTGTAGGAGTGTATGGCTCCCTCACCTTTTTGGATGGTATGACACCCCTCTTAGATTTCAATTCCTTGACAGCTTTAGAGGTAGCCTCTAGTTTTTTGAGAAGTTTATCTTGTCTATCCTCGCACATATTGCATTTGCAATGAGAACATAAGTATGGAGAGGGGTGAGAGAGACCACTATAAGGGTGAAAGGGAGCGATGAATGGGTGAGAGGACCTGTGTAAGGGGTGATTTAAAACATATTTATTTTTCTAGAGAATTAACATGCTTATTATCACGACTGGCATCAGCATCAGCATCAGGATGGACGCCCCCAGCAACACCCCCAGAAGAAGCACCCGAATCTATTATAGTAGGTTGGTCATGAAAAGCTTCAACATTAGGCTAACCTTTCCTAACTACTCTCCTTATGGCTGTTGATCCATCCAATTCCTTCTTTATTAACTTCACCATTGGGTCTGTTATTGTATCAACAAGACCTAGAGTAATAAAAAAAGTTATCCCCAACTCTTCCTCAGTAGGCACAATCTAAGGATGCACAACCTATAAAAAAAGACAGATACATTTAAATCATAGAATAATAATTTGCAGTCAGTTGGGTTACATGTAAACACAGTCAACTTATGCAACAGATAATCTATCTGTCAAAATAGTTTATCTTCATGTCGCAACATATTAACAATATATTGCATCATATTACTTATCTATTGTATAATTTACAGTAGATGGGTAATATGTTGGGTCAGGTTCAGAGAACCAGAGCAACAGATGGTTAATCTGTTACAAAATATAGATCTTCTATTACAACAAATTACCTATCTGTTGCACTAGTTATAGTGATGGGTAACCTGTTGCAATAGACGACCCAACTGTCAAAATAGATGGCACATCTGTTTTAATATCTTTCTTTGAGTCAAATTATTTTACTCAAAAGAATACGTATTGCATTATCTAGAGGGATAAAGAGAGCAGGCTCCTTAATTCTAGTATTGCTTTTTCCAGCCAACCGTCTAAGGATCCTTGGATGGAAAACCTCATCTGGGTAATCCTTGACCTGCTTTCAGAGGGAAGGAATGGCTTCAAATGCCTAAGCCTAAAATATGTAAATAGGAAGCAAACAAAAAAGGTCATAATAATCATTCAATATAAATTAATGGATAAGTAACAAATAGTGATTAAATTTACCATGAAAGCCCAAGAAAAGCCATATAATGTGATCGTCTTTGGGTATAGCTTTGTTAGTAAATATTTGACAATTAAGTAGTAGCTGTCATATCCCTAGGGATAATTGTTGAATTTTTCAAAATCATCAGCAAGCTTTAACAAATCATCTTCTATGACTTTGTTAACGTCTATTGCCAATATAATGGCATAGGCAAACCAAACTAAGCACAATTGATCCTTGTACTACTTTGGTATGGTTTTATCCTTGAGATCTTCTATCAAATTCACCACTTTTAGTTACGTCCAGCAATGTCCAACAACCCATCTATTTTTTTTTGCGTTTGTTTATTTTGGTGGGTGGTTGCTTGGACAATGCCTTCTATCTATTTGATAGTGGTGGTTTGGTTGTCTTTCTTCCCTTGGACCTTTCGGGGGATGTTTCCTTGATAAGAGGTTCTTCTGGACGATCACATCTAAAGCCCATCACTATGGCAAACTCTTTCAAGCCAATAAAACCCGGCATGCCATAGTAGTCGATCCAGATTTTATCCATCTTTTTTTTTCCTCCTTCGATTCTTTATCATCCCCTATATACTTTATCCTGCACTTGAGAAGACCATATACCATGCTTATTTGGAAATGGTTAGTGTGGTCCTAAGGCAGCTCAAGAAAGCATCCAAAGCAGCAATTCTTACAAAGTTTGTCTATGTTTTCATTCTTCATAATATTCCTAAATTTGTC
Organism: Capsicum annuum; assembly: GCF_002878395.1. Taxonomy (NCBI): domain Eukaryota; kingdom Viridiplantae; phylum Streptophyta; class Magnoliopsida; order Solanales; family Solanaceae; genus Capsicum; species Capsicum annuum. The sequence goes on from NC_061115.1 coordinate 18,620,559, forward strand.
AAAAGGTTTCCCAAACTGACATTTAAGTACAAAATCACCAGTTTATTTTGTAGGGTCATCTATCAGTATCGCAACTTTAAATCTGTCAATACTAATAGTTTTGACAGTCTCATGCTGGGATTTTGATCTTATTTCACGCCCCATTTGTGAGGCATTATCAACTTATTTATCTTCTTCTTCCTCCTCACTTTTATTTTCCTTACCAGTATCTATATACGCTTCTCCACCACCCTTTTCATAACTTTTCTCAGTCTTATTTTTCTCTGACTAAGATTGTTCAGGAAGTTCCTCCGAATCCATCTGTACTCTAGTCTTTTTTGGTGGATGGTCAGAAGTTGATCCACTTTCAGTTTTTTTTCTATTGGGAGACATCTTTTAACTACAAACAACAGAAAAACAAAAAACACATTATATTTAATGTCTGTATAATTTTAAAAAAAAAAAAAAAGCTAAGACAAATTTCAATAAATTATCATGCGCCACATTATAAATAAATACTCCAACGAATAACCCATCAATTGGAACAGACGGGGAATCTGTTTGAACTCCTATTTAATATCTCCTAACAGATTTTCCACCTGTTGTAATAGATGGACCACCAAGACCACCACCACCACCACTACCAATGCCACCAATACCCGCACCAAGGCCGCTAAAACCACCAACTCCACTACCAAGACCACCTACACCACCATTAAGACCACCAATAACGACACCACCAACAATAGCTACCAACAACACCACAAACACATCCAAAAATACCACGACAGTCAATGAAACACTCCAACATAAACTAGGGTTTTCACGAGTTCTTCCTATATTTTTAGCATCAAAACTCAAAATTGTTAACCCATTCTTGAAGATAATACAACTAAAAGTCTTCCTTTTCATCATTAACTAAAAATACCTAATTTGTAGAAAAAATAATAAATATAGAACTCTTCTCGAACTCTGTTACATACGAAGATAGAAAAATGATGGATACAAGCAAGAATGGAGTCAAAATAACACCTATGTGGTCAAAAATGGGAAGAAAATGATCTATTGTAAAGGGCTAAGGATTTTGTTGATTAGTTGTTGTCTATATTAAAGAGAGAGAAAAGAGTGAGAAAATTGAGATTTGAAATTATGAAACATTTTTTCCCCAAATGATGATTTGTATGGGCTGATTTGGATTTTGAAAAAGAATGACAAGTTTTGAAAATGTTAATTTGGTCTGAATTGATCTTAATTTTTTTTATAATTGTAAAAGATATAAAACATTTTGACTCATAGTATTCAATCGGCGACTCGGATCGAGAGGAACGCAATACCAACATCATGTAATTGCAAAGACTAAATTGAAGTTGTACTTCACCCTAATGTACTAATACCTAGTTCTATCTAAATGAATTTAGGTATTAGCTCAATAATAAGATCATATGAAATATTTTGATGCAGAGTGATTGATCGATGACTCCAACTCGGGTTAGTAGGAACGCAATACCAATATCACGCAATCGTAAAGACTCAATTGAAGTTGTAGTTCACCATAATCTACTTATATCTGTTCTATATAAATAAATTTAGGTACTACATCATTAATAAGTTAATACAAAATATTTCAACTTAGAGTGATAGATTGACGACTACTACTCGGGTCAGAAGGAACGCAATAGCAAAGATTCAATTGGAGTAGTACTTCACCCTAATATATTCATCCCTAGTTCTATCTAAATAAATTTAGGTATTACCTCAATAATAAGTTAATAGGAAATGTTTCGACTCAAAGTAATCTATCAACGACTTCAACTCAGGTCGGTAGGAACGCGATACCAACATCATCCAATCACAAAGACTCAGTTGAAGTTGTAGTTCACCCTTATGTACTCATCCCTGATTCTATTTAAATCAATTTAGGTATTAGCTCAATAATAACTTAATATAAAATATTTTGACTCAGAGTGATCGATCGATGACTCCGACTCAAATTGGTAGGAACGCAATACAAATATCATGCAATCGCAAAGACTCAATTGAAGTTATAATTCACCCTAATGTACTTATTCCTGGTTCTATCTAAATCAATTTAGGTATTATCTCAATAATAAGTTAATACATAACATTTTGACTGAGAGTGATCGATCGACGACTCTGACTCGGGTCGGTAGGAACACAATACCAACATTATACAATCACAAAGACTCAATTAAAGTTGTACTTCTCCCTAATGTACTCATACCTAGTTATATCTAAATCAATTTAGGTATTACCTCAATAATAAGTTAATATGAAATATTTTGATGCAGAGTGATCGGTCGACAACTCCGACTTGGGTCGTTAGGAACGCAATACCAACATCATGCAATTCCAAAGACTCAACTAAAGTTTTAGTTCACCTTAATATACTCATCCCTGGTTCTATGTAAATAAATTTAGGTATTGGCTCAATAATAAGTTAATACAAAATGTTTTGACTCTAAGTGATCGATCGATCGACGACTCTGACTCGGGTCTGTAGGAATGTAATACCAATATCATGCAATCGTAAAAACTCGATTGAAGTTGTATTTCACCCTAATTTACTCATCTCTGGTTCTATCTAAATTAATTTAGGTATTACCTCAATAATAAGTTAATATGAAATGTTTCAACATAGATTGATAGATCAACGACTCTTACTCGTGTCGGTAGGAACGCAATACCAACATCATACAATCAAAATAACTCAATTGAAGTTGTAGTTCATCCTAAAGTACTCATCCTTAGTTCTATCTAAATCAATTTTGGTATTACCTCAATAATAAGTTAATATGAAATGTTTCAACTCAGAGTGATTAATCGACGACTCTAACTCGGGTCGGTAGGAATGCAATACCAACATCATGCAATTGCAAAGACTCAATTAAAGTTGTACTTCATACTATGTATTTCAAATAAATCTATTGCAACAAATGACTGAGCTATTGGATATTTTCTAATAGATATTGATATCTATTGGCACAGATGACATATCTGATTTAATTATCAAATGGCCATTTGCATCTATTTTGACAGATGACTGAGCTGTTAGAAAATTTCTAACAAATATTGATATATGTTGCAACAAATGGAATGTCTGATTTAATTATTAAATAGACATTTGCATCTATTATGACAAAGGACTGAGCTATTAGAAAATTTCAAATAGATATTTATATCTGTTGTAACAGTTGACATATCTATTTGAATTATTTTTTTAAATTTTTAAAAAATCTTCTTTCCGAAAGAAGAAGAAGAAAGATAGTAAAATAGTACTACTAAAGGCGGTAAAAAATATTTCTTGGATAACTCAAAAATCTCATTGAGTAGTCTAGTCTTTTCTTTTCAATGTCACTCATCTTGCTCGTACCCCTGAAGTTATTAATGAATATTTAAACCCATGTATAGAATTATCTCTCCTTCAGCCCTAAATTTATTCATTTCTTATCTTTTTCTTTGTCTTCTCTTTAGGGTTATCACAGTCATCTTCTTTTTCTCTCCTCTTTCTCATAAAGATCCTTTCAGATCTAAACCAATCCATATCTTTCCTCGACTAAAATTATTGTTTTAATCCTGTTCATTTTGATATAGCAGGTACGATTCACTATTGCTCTTTCATTTTTGTCTTTCTCTTTCCAAGTTATTTACATCTATTTTTTTATTTAATTCCTATTTACCCATATCATATTTATTTAAAAAATTTGAAGAAGATTTTTAAGTCTTGAATGAACAAACCTTTATTTTTATTATAATATGGAAAAAAAGTCATCTATTGGAAGAAGTTTAAAAGTCTTGTTGGCAGTATTATTTTTATTCGTATGTATTCTATTTGTTTCTTTATTGTTGATGTTATTGGTAGGGTTAGTATTGTTGGAACTTATGGTGTGGTGTTGTTGATGGCATTGGAACAAAGGATGTTGCTTCTTTGTTGTTGATGTTGTTGTTGATGGTATTGGAATAAATGATGTTGTTTCTTTGTTATTGATGTTGTTTCTTTATAGTTTATATTGTTGTTAATGTTGCAACAGACAGAGCAACTGTTGGAACAAATCAAAATACTAGCAAGGCTGGTTTGATGTATTTCAACAAACTCCGCAACTGTTGCAACAGATGGATAATGTTCTTTATGTTCTTCTCCTGTTTGACATTAATTTTTTCCTCTTCTTTGTAGATATAAGGAACTAAAAGTTGATCAATTTTTTCTCGATCAATAGAAGAGGATACAGTAATGATGGGTTCGAAGGAATAAACTTTTTCCAGATGGAACTACTTCATATGTGGTAGGTATGTATTATTGATAATGCTATCGTGAAAGCACACATAGAGTACACTAATTTTGTGAATGTTGTTTTTATCGATTAGTCATTGATCATTCAAATAAGATATCTGTAATTTTACTATTAAGTTTAATCAGTCTGAACTGATAAGGCTGAGAGACCATGAATATAGTTTTGATACCCGGTTAAGATTTAATATCGGTTGTTGCTCATGTTTATGTGTCAAACATTGTGAAGAGATCAAGTTTTGGTGGCATTATAAAGAGATTCAATCATGATTGGACTAACTTTTAGGGTACATTAGACTCTAAGAGGGCCTTCTAAGACTCCCACTACTTCAACCAAGAATGGAAATCAATATAGTTATTGCCCTAGCCTAAATTTATATGGTTAGGTTGCTTGAGGTGATGATTAGACGCCAAAAAGCATGGTAGGAGAATGCCTGGAGGGAAAATAAGGGGTTGATAAAAGACTATGTCATCTAAGAGCTAATTAAAGAGGAAACATAGGGTAGAAAGGAACTTCTAGTGAATCTGACCAATGAAACTAAATTAAAACATGAAAAATATGAGTCAAGTGCAAATATGAAAGTGTATCCAGTAATGAAAATTCATCTGGTGTTTCTCTGAAAGAAAAAATAAAGCAGATGTATACTTAGCTAGAAAGCTGCGACTAGGTAGCATAGTCGGGATGATCACCTATATTAAAAATAGAAGAACACCAAGAAACTAGCTTTATGGGAACCGAGGGTTTAAATGATGTACAATAAGTCGAGAAAATTTCCATCAACAACAGTTGCAATTAAAATAAGGAATCTAAGCGAAGGCAGCAATTTCAGAATTTTAAATTGCATCCCATGCCTTCTTGTTTGTGGTTCCAATTAGGTCTACTTCTATTGACCTGATTGAAACCACAAACAATATTAAAAGGTGGATTAAGTATCATTACTTCCTTAGTAATATGTATATAATTGATTGTTCTTAGCATACTATCAACATATCTTGGAGAATATCATAGGCTTGTGGTAGTATATGAATCTTGATAATTTTCAAGCTTGCCTCCAACTTGTTGATTCGGTATTCAAGCTTGTCGTTGAAGTCTTTGAGGTTGGTATAGAGTTCTTGGCCTTTAGTGAGCTAGTCAATAAGGAACACTTTCTTCAAAGTCATAATGATACTGAATACTGAGTTCCAAATACTATCTAATTATTATCTGTGTTTACTGATATTGTAATACTAATAACTGGGTTTACTAGTACTGGATTACTGATGACTGATGTAGGGTTGATCCAATCTAACGGGTGACCCCTGAGATCAAGCCTATCTGGCGGGTGATCCCTAAATTTACTTGTACTAGTACTGATTGACTGTATCTAATAGTCCTGAATCTGTAGAACTATCTAAGTTCTTCACTGAGATGAGTGACTATATCTGACAGTCCTAATTTTTGTAATACTGAACTAATTTCTATTCTGAAGACTGAGACTGCGGGAGGTAATCATCTAACTGACATACCCCTTATATGAACTAGTGGGGTCTAACCTATAACCCCAACTAGAAGGGTGTCAGTACCGTGCCACAGGTAAAGACACTGCTGTGGTCAAGCCTATCTGGCGGGTGACCTTGAACAGAAAGTCAAGCCTAATCTGACGGGTGACCCCTGGGAGGTAGCCAAGCCTTAACCTGATAGGTGACTCCTTATCCTATGCTGGCTATGTAGTTCTAGAGTACAGGGGCTGCTACTAATGACTCTGCCTAACTGAAGGGAAAGTCGTCATCCCTGCTCTCACTCGGTGCAGAATCCTACGCCTAACTGAATAGACACTAAACTGATTCTTATACTGCACTTGACTAGGTTGAATCTATAACTGATCATGTTACCTGACTGATCTAACTGAGTTTACTAGGTTTTGTTGACTAATGGATTACTTCTAAATTCTTTTAACTGACTAAATGCTACTGAGTTCTAAATTTAATTACTGAGCCGGACTGAACTGATACTGAGATTACTGAATATTCCTAAGTTTTATGAATGATTGAGTTCTACGGATCGTGGCTTGACTGAGAGTTTCTTGAAACTGACACTGGCTCTAGGTAATCAGCTAAATTGTCGGGTATTTAATACCGTCAGGACTCAATATCATAAATTAATAAAACATGGAAATTCTTGAATAACATGACTATATTCAATCACTCGCAATACAACCAATGAGGCATTTCATCAAGCACTTGAAAGTCATAAACTTATAAATGTATAGGTATGCATACTAATGTCTCATGATTCATCCAATAAGGTCTTTCATCAAAAACTTGGCATCCATTAACTTATACATAAATGGGGATTTCTTGTCAATATGCTATAATGACTCTATCTCATTCACATAGGCATTTTATCAAATATATAGGGAGCATGTTTTGGTCATACAACAACCAGTACATCTAAATTCTCATGGCTACATCAATCCACTTGTAAATTTAAGGGTTTATCATGAATATTTTGTAAGTCATCGCATACTAGGTTTAAATCTTGGAACTTGTAATCTAAAACATGAATTAAAACCCAACAACAACATGAACATGAACTTCAATTCAAATAAATCATAAAAACTCATAAATATACAATCTTTATATTTGAAAGAAGATTCTTGGGCTTCGTGGGTGTAAGGGACCTATGAATAAACATCTAACATACCTTAATTCTTGACTTTAAGAAGATTAACGGTGAAATTCTTCAGATTTGAATCTTCTATTAAAACTCTAAGGCTTGCTCTTAAGAGAAAGTGACTATATTTTTGTGAATTGAGGCTGAATTTTGTGTTTATGATGTTTTATGTCATAGGGGTATGGTTTAGGGTGAGTAAAAGACTAAAATACCCTTATGAAATTACTTCCCAGTTGTTGAAATTCACAACTAACAACCAAGGTTGATAAGCTGTCAGATAAGTGACGGCCCGTCAGCTCAGGTCATCACTTAGAAGCTGGAATTGATGGGTTTCTACATAAGTCTGACAACTTGGGATGATAAGTCGTCAGATATGTGACGGTCCATTAGCGCAAGTCATCACTTAGTTGTCAGGATGACATGCTGAAGTAAAATAGGTATAACTTTTTTGATTCGATATCAGATTTGGGCGAAATTGGTATCATTGGAAAGATAATTCAATCATGTATCTTTTAGTGGGTCATGATCTTAAAACTTCTTTGTAGAATGAAAGATATGCTTATTTGAAATTGACTATGGCAATATCCTTATCAAGAATTCAATTGGTAAGGGATGCTTTGATTTATCTGATAGCTGGGAGTTATTTGAGGCCTTAATATACATCAAAATTACTTATAAAACTATAAAATAACCATAAGGTAATATGCATGAGCTTGAAACATAGAGCTAATATTTGTTGGATTTTTTGAGGTATTACAATATCCCCCCCTTGGGAATATTCGTTCTCGAATGAGACTGGTTAAGCTGAGAGTACTGAAGAATCTGAGATCATATATTTAAAATGCATGAATGGGAACTTGGTAACATAACTGAGTTTGTAACATGATACATAAACTGAACATCATGAACTAAATTGATTTTCTTGAATACATGCAATGACATGAGAATGGTTTTATGGCTGAGATTAGAACGAGAGAGTCAACTTACGAGTATCCATTATTTCAAGCTGGATCTTGTTACATGAAGGGAATATGGATGGTTTAGGACATGAAACCTTAAGTTAATTTACTACATCTCCCCCTTGGGACATTATGTCCCCCAAAAGATACTGGCTTGGCCAAAGTACTAAGAAAAAATTGAGATTATACGTGAAATACTTATGAACTAAATCATAACTGAACATCTAGGATATGAAACTAATACGTGATTCATGAACTGAGCTAATCTTGCAACTAATGGGACTTTCTATCTTGGGATAGTTACATTCCTAAGATTTCTACCAGTATGACTAGATGGAAAGATGGGAAAACAAACCATATAAATTTGGTTGCCTGACTGTGAAACTGAATTGCCGGCTTTACTGACTAACTCATGCTGAAAACTTAAGCTCAATTGGAGCAAGGGATCTAAAAAAGCATATCCTAAAGATGAAATACTCATAACATACCTGAATCTATGTTAGGGGAACCTCCCTGATCATGGCGAGTCTGCAGTACATAAAATCTGTTCTGACGCTGACCACTAGTGGTACCAGAAGTGGCGCCCTACTGACGCAAATCTCTACCCTTCTGAGCTATTATTCTACACTCCCACAACCTGTGGCCTGGCTTACCACATCTAAAACATACCTCTCTACTTGCTCTACATGTACCTTAGTGATTCCTACCACACTCTTCATAAGGCGGATAGGTATGATCACTTATCACACTACCCTAGGTTTTGGAGCCCAGTGCCCAATCATTGTTGTCATTCATGAACTTTCGTACTGTTGAACTAGCTGAAGATAGAGATGGGACTGAAAACTTCTGACTATGCTGAAAATGGTTACCACCCTATGACCCTGGCTAAGAAAAACTAAAACTTCCTATTCTGGCTCTCTTATTTACTCTCTTTCTCTTTCCTTAGCTTTCTCTGCCTCAATTTACTAAGTGTTCATCATCAATCTAGAAAGATCTATGTCTCTATTGAGCATAGAAGTCCTACACTCCTTAACCACCAACCCAGACACCCCAGTCACAAACTTAGTCATACTTGATATAGGGTCAGCCATCTGACCAGGGGCAGACTTAGACAACTGGTTGAACTTGAGACAATACTCCTTCACTTTCATAGATCCTTGCCTCAGGTTCATGAAATCTTTTATCTTATCTTCCCTCATCTCAAGTGGGAAGAACTTTTCTAGAAATGCATCGTGAAATATCTACCATGTCATGGGAGCTACATTATCCCCTCTATTCTTCCTCCACATCACCACCCAATCATAAGAAACATCCTTCAATCTATAGGATGCCAATTCTACATTCTCTTTCTAAGAAACATGTATAATTTGGGTGATCTTCTTCACCTCATCAAGATAAAACTATGGTTCCTCACCTGCCTTCAACCCAAAGAATTCTGGTGGGTTCATTCTCATAAAATCTATAATTCTGGCTACGGATAAATCCCTATCTTACAGAGGTAGGACTGCAGCCTGACAGTTACCGTGAACATTAGTTGTCACAACTTTGGCTAGCGCCTAAAAAGCTACCCAAAACTCTGCATGTGACACATTTTCATTGAAAGGATCTACGAGCTACGGTGGTTGGTTATTATTTCTATGGGCATTAGCTCTGCAAAGAGGCATATTCTATAAACAAAAGGAAGAAATAGATTAGACTGAGAGTTTAACTTGAACTCATTCTCACTCACACGACATGAATACTGAAAGAAGGGAAACTGCTCCTAAAACATCTCATAGCCTCTTATCCATAAGTGTGGCGTGCAATACGCCCATGCATAAGACTCTTCTTGATGTGGCTTTCAGACTTCCTAGGACACTGTTGAACCTTACGCTCTGATATCAAGTTTGTAACACCCAGATTCTAAACTGTGGACGCTACATGGTGCTTATAATCTCGAAGGACCACAAGCTAACTCATAACTGATACCTGCTGTAATAACTGTATAATAATACTGAAATATATGAAAATATGGCGGAAAACTTTCTATAAGGTTCAAAATTGAATAAAACAATGTCTGAACAAGGTATAACAATACCAAAACAAAAAATAACTGTTTGAAATACTCTATTCTGAAAAGCCTCTAAACTGTCTGAACAATGGAGTTGATGGGAGAATCCCCTAACTAACTCTGTCTACTGAAGTATTAAATCTAATGCAATAATAAAATAAGGAAAATCCTCAAATAATGAGGACTCACTGCTAAGTCTACTGTTGCTGGCTGAGTCTGAACTGCTAAGGGTACTCGAGATCCCATTCATCTAAACCTATGGTATAAAATACCATAGTGCAAGAAAGTATGCATCAGTACGTGGGAATATGCAGGTATGCTAGATAAGGTAAGGCTGAATGCAAGGGTTTATATGGATGAACTATAACTGACTAAGTAACGTGAACATAACTGAGTGAGAATACATGCATGAGTACATAAATTGTAACTGAAGTCGTAATGACATTGAATACTGAGTTCCAAAAACTATCTAATTATTATCTGTGTTTACTAACATTGTAATACAAATAATTGGATCTACTAGTACTGGATTACTGATGACTCTTGTGGGGTCGATCCTATCTAATGGGTTACCCCTGCAATCAGGCCTATCTAGTGGGTGATCCCTAAATGTATTGATACTAATATTGATTGATTGTATCTAATAGTCCTGAATATGTAGAATAATCTAAGTTCTTCACTGAGCTGAGTGGCTATATCTGACAGTCCTGATTTCTATAATACTGAACTGAGTTATATTCTGAAGAATGAGACCACAACTGAGACTGTGGTATGTAATCATCTAATCGATATTCCCCTTATCTAACCTAGTGGGGTCCAACCTGTAACCTCAGCTGGAAGGGTGTCAGTACCATGCCATGGGTAAAAACACCATTGTGGTCAAGCCTATCTGACGGGTAACCCTGAAAAAAAAGTCAATCCTAATCTGATGGGTGACCCCTAGGAGGTATCCAAGCCTTAATCTGATGGGTGACTCCTTATCCTATGCTGGCTATGCAGTTCTAGAGTACAGGGGCTGCTACTAACGACTCTACCTAACTGAAGGGAAAGTCGTCATCCCTGCTCTCACTCGGTGTTGAATCCTACGCCTAACTGAATAGACACTAAACTGATTCTTATACTGCACTTGACTGGGTTGAATCTATAACTGATCATGTTACCTGACTGATCTAACTGAGTTCACTAGGTTTTGTTGACTAATGGATTACTACTGAATTCTGTTAACTGACTAAATGTTACTGAGTACTAAATTTAATTACTAAGTCGGACAGAACTGATACTGAGATTTTTGAATTTCCCTAAGTTCAGTGACTGAATGAGTTCTACGTATCGTGGCTTGACTAAGAGTATCTTTGTAATACCCCATATTTTTGGGTTAGTCTTTGAACCGTTGTTTCTACATAAATAAGTTATAATCCAAGTGATTCTTATGTGAATATAAGTTTCATGACCTTTATACTCATGTGTGAAATGCTCATGAGGTTAAAAATGTTCATAGAAATCATTTGGAACCAAGTTGAGCCAAGATACTTTGATTCGTCCAAAATTTGGTGTTCAATTCTACAAGGGTCTACTTCAAACATATATAACCTTTTATATACATGGAATTTTTCATCTCAAAGACCCACCAAATTGTATATAATTGAATTAGCTTTCCAATAATACCAATTTCGCCAAAATCAGATACCCAAGCAAAAAGTTATGATTATTTTCGTGAGGCCGTAAGGTCATGCGATTTGCATGAGACGCATGCTCCATTCCAGAGCACTAGAGCATGTGACGCACGCTCCATTTTGGACTAATATAGCATGCGACACATGCTCTATTCCACCCTTAATATTTTTAGATTTCATTTTATGCGTCCTGGGGGTTATTTGGATAATTTTCCCACCCATATATTGTCCAAAAACACGGGATTAGCTCCCATTTACACCAAAATACACCCATATTTCTTAAAATCCTCTCAAGAACACATTAGGGTTTTCAATTGGGCATTCTAGTTCAAGCAAATTTCTCCATCAATCATCAAGAATCTTCTATCTAAGGTATGCATTTTGTTGATTTATGAATTTCTTTCTTCCATAAAGTTCAAGAACCTTCTTTTAAATTATGAATCATGAAGTTATGTTGTGGGTTAATTACGTTTGTGTGATTGATTGTTATACAACTCCCAATTTAGAATCTTTATGTGATTTTATGAAACTAGGATGACATGTAAATTGAAATATATGAATTTTGGGTGGTTTGAATTATTAAAGTGATGAATATGCCTATGCCATAAAGTGTGGATGCAAGGTGTTTGATAAAATATCTAAGAGACTAGAAATCATGTATTATGGCTAAATAGAACCTAAATGACAAGTCCATGCTCTATCCCTTATGACTCAACATGAATTCCATGCTAATTATTTTTGTGATATGGAATGCTCATGAAATTGGAATCATGCAAGTATTTACATGTTATGTGCATTCTCTTCCATGTTCAAGGTTATGATGACCATGTACTTTATGAAATCCCCAACTTATGACATTATAAATTGTTGACTTTATTCCTATAATCAACTAAGTCATGTTGTGTCAGTTTTCTTCCATTGAGTCCTAGGGGTACTTGTACCCAAAAAAATATGGTTGTGTGTCTAGAACTATGTCATGTTTTCATGATATCCTTAGTCAAGCCATGTTCCATAGAATTCAGTCAGTCATGTGACTCAGGAAATCTCAGTAATCTTATGAACTTAGTCAGTCATCACATATCAGTAATATTTCGTTAGTCAACGGAATTTAGTAAACTCAGTTAATCTCAGTAATCTCAAAAATTTAGTAATCTCAGTGCTATTTCATTAGTCAATAGAACATCATGAATTCAGTCCATCTCACCTCAGTTTAATCATGATCAATGTCTATTCAGTTGGGAGTAGAAATTAGCACCGAGTGAACCCAAGGATGGGAACACACACTGTCAAATGAGGGTATGATTCTTAGCAGTCATCCTTCAGTTCAAGAACTATAGCCAGCATAGTTTGAGACATCAACACTGTCAGATGAGGGTGGATGAGATGGATAAGCACTGTCAGATGAGGTCACCACCGATCTTCTTTGGGTACACTGTCAGATGAGGGTTACCCACAGCTTATCTTGACACCCTTCTAGTCAAGGTAGCGATTGGACCCCAGTTCAGCTATAATAGTATATATGGGAATATCAATTAAATAACTACTTCCCATATTTTCAGTTACAGATTTTAGGACTATCATATACAGTCACCCAGTCTCAATAAAAGAACTCAAATAGTTCTTCAGATTCAGGACTGTTAGATATAGTAAACTTAGTACAGTACGGAACTCAGATAGTTCCACCAGATTTAGGACTTTCAAATATGGTCACTCATGTTATCAGTATTCAGTTTCATGATTGTCAGAAACAGTCAATCAAACCAGTTCTTTATAATTTGAATTGTCAAAATTAGTCGTTCATTTATTTAGTAATACAATATCAGTTCCTCACATATTAGTGAACTATATATCAATATCTGTAAACTCAGTCATTCAGTACCTCAGTATCAGTAAACTCATGTTGTCAGTATTCAGAATCAATAGTAGTATCGCCATGGAGTCAGTTGCAATTACTTATGCATGTATGTATTCTTACGTTCGTATCAGTTAGCATTGTTGATGCATATAAACCCTTTGCATTTACCCTACCTCACTCGTATACTCAGTACATTCAGTTATACTGATGCATTTGCACTATGGTGTTTTACTCTACGTCATGGGTTCAGAAGCACGAGATCCAAAGCATTAGTAGCATTTTAGATTTTAGCAGTCAGAGTTAGCAGTGATTCCTCATCATTTGAGGACGTTATTATTTGGTTATTTCATTATTTCAGTATTTAGTTATTACAGTAGATAGAGTTAGTTGGGGGCATGTCCCATCAACTCGTTATTCAGACAGTAAGAGGCTTTCAGACTATCATGTTCAGACAGTTTATTTTAGTTATTTTGGATATTTCACACCCCACTCAGATGTTATGTTTTTATCAGATTTGAACCTTATGTCCTTTCAGCCTTTATTTCTATATTTATTCAGTATATTATGTAGTATACAGGTGCAAGTATCAGTCATAGATTAGCTTGTGGTCCTTCGGGGTCATGAGCACCATGTAGCATTTTGGGTAGCAGATTTGGGGCATTATAATCTTGAAAATGACACGGGCTCTAGGTAATCAGCTAATCTATCGGGTATTGAATACCCCCAAGACTCAATATCATAAATTAATAAGACATGGCAATTCTTGTATAACATGACAATATTCAATCACTCGCAATACAATCAATGAGGCATTTCATCAAGCACTTGAAAGTCATAAACTTGTAAATCTATAAGGATGCATACTAATGTCTCATGATTCTTATAATAAGATCTTTCATCAAACAATTGGCATGCATTAACTTATACATAAATGGGGATTTCTTGTAACATGATATAATGACTATATCTCATTCACATAGGCATTTTATCAAACATATAGGGAGCATGCCTTGGTCAAACAACAATCAATACATCTAAATTATCATGGCTACATCAATCCACTTGCAAATTTAAGGGTTTATCGTGAATATTTTGTAAGTCATCACATAGTAGGATCAAATCTTGGAACTTGTAATCTAAAACATAAATCAAAACCCAACAACAACATGAACATGAACTTCAACTCAAAAATCATGAAAACTTATAAATAAAAAAATCTTTATATTTAAAAGGAGATTCTTGGACTTCGTGGGTGGAAGGGACTCATGAATAAACATCTAACATACCTTAAGCTTGACTTTAAGAAGATTGACGATGAAATTCTTCAGATTTGAATCTTCTATTAATACCCTAAGGCTTGTTCTTAAGAGAGTTTGAGAGAAAGTGAGTATATTTTGGTGAATTGAGGATGAATTTTGTGTTTATGGTTTTTCATGTCGTGGGGGTATGGTTTAGGGTAAAGAGAAAGACTAAAATACCCCTACAAAACCACTTCCCAATTGTTGAAATTCTCAGCTACGACCAAGGTTGATAAGCCGTCAGATATTTGACGGCCCATCAGCTCAGGTCATTACCTGGAAGCTAGAATTGATGGGTTTCTTCCTAATTCTGACGACTTGGGCTGATAAGTCATCAGATATGTGATGGCCCGTCAGCTCAGGTCGTTACTTAGTTGTCAGGCTGATATGCTGAAGTAAAATAGGTATAACTTTTTGCACTAATATCGAATTTGGGAAAAATTGATATCATTGGAAAGCTAATTTAATTATCTATCTTATAGTGGGTCATGATCTTAAAAATTCTTTAGAATGAAAGATATGCTTATTTGAAATTGACTATGGCAATATCCTTATCAAGAATTCAATTGGTAAGGGATGCTTTGATTCATCTGATAGCTGGGAGTTATTTGAGGCCTTAATATACATCCAACTTACTCATAAAACTATAAAATAACCATGAGGTACTAATCATTAGCTTGAAACATAGAGCTACTATTGGTTGGATTTTTTGGGGTATTACAGAAAGTGTTCCTCATTGATGAGCTCACAAAAGACTAAAAACTCTATAATGACCTCAAAGATGGCAACGACCAGCTTGAATACTGAATCATCAAGTTGGAGGCAAGCTTGAAAATTATCGGGATTCACATACTACAGCAATCCTCTAATCTTCTCCAAGATATGTTGAAAGTATGCTAAGGTAAGAAAACACAATGAATTAATCCATATTGTTAAGGAAGTAATGATACTCGATTTGTCTTTCAATCTTGTTTGTGGTTTTGATCAGGTCAATAGTAGTGGACCTAATCGAAACCACAAACAAGAAGGCCTGGAATGCATTTTAAAATTTAGAAACTGCCTCCTTTGCTTAGATTCCTTATTTTAACTACAGCTGTTATTGCCGCAAGTTTTATCAACTTACTATACATCATTTCAACCCTCGGTGCCCATAGCTGGTTTCTTGATGTTCTGCTATTTTCTATATAGGTGATCATCCCAACCACGCTATCTAGTCGTAACTCCCTAGCAAAGTGTCCATCTGCATTATTTTTCTTTCAGAGAAACAACAGATGAATTTTCATTACTGGATACACTTTCATATTTGCACTTGATTCAGATTTCTCATGTTTTAACTCAGTTTCATCGGCCAGATTCGCTAGAAATTCCTTTCTACCCTATGTGTCCTCTTCAATTAGCTCTCAAATGATATAGTCTTTCATCAACTCCCCTTTTCCTTACAGGCATTCTCCTTCATCTCCTTCTAACATATAATTATCTTCTCGAACAACCCTTCCATATAAATTTGGGCTAGGGGAATTTTTATTGGTTTTTTGTTCTTATTTGATGTGTTACGAGGGTTAAAAGTCCTTTTCAGAGTCTAATGCACATTTGAAGTTAAGTCTAATCGCTATTGGATCTATGCAATGACACCAAATATTAATCCTTTCTCAAAACTTGACACGCATAAACATGAGCAACAATCTCAGTAGTTCATAACAAGGTATCAGCACCATATTCATGGGGACCTCGGCCTTATCAATTCAAACCTATCAAACTTAACTGTACAATGCAGAATCTTATTTGAATGATCAGTGCCTAATCGGTTAAAAACTGTATTCACAAAAACATTATATGTGTTATCCCGTTGACCTTATCAGTAATACTTAACTCCCACACATGAAAGTAGAGCTATTTATCTACACGCACCTTATTCTTCCTATCCCATCTATGGTTTAAATTGAATAAACAGATGACTAACTTGTTGCAACACAGATGCCACATCAGTTTAAATTATCAAATAATTATAGACATTTATTACGATAGATGATCAATCTATTGCAACATATGACTTATATGTTGGAACAATCAAACAGATATATCCATCTATTGCAACAGATTGTCAATATGTTATAAATTAACATACAGATGGAATATATTTTACAATAGATTACCCATCTATTAGATTTATTTTAAAGCAGTTTTATTTTCTTTCCAAAATATAATAAAGATAAAATGTTGTATTTAGATTCATTTTTTTAATTTACATAAGCTTTAAAAGTCACCAGTTTTATTTAAAAAGAAGTGAACAGTCCTGACTTTTTGACTAACCGATTTGAATTCAATCCTTTATAAATAGGTACCTCCTTACTTGTTCATTCTACTCCACTTCTCGATATGGTTTATCTATATTTTTACAAGGTGATTCATCTCGAGTCCTTACGGAAACTTGAAAGGTAGATTCATGAGCTTCTGAGGGAGTTAGGCAATTTCAGAGCAAGGTTGAGGAAGGCCCTACTGCTGTCGGATGATGATTGGCCGGTTGACTATAATACTAATACTAATAATAATAATAATAATAATAATAATAATAATAATAATAATAATAATAATAATGATAGTAGTAGTAATAATAATTAGGTTAATTTTTTTTCTTTTAGCATATGTATTTTCTTTTTTTATATCAAATATACCCGAGGGTATGTATTTTTATTGTATATATTTATATATAATAGATTCAAAAATCTATGTTTGGTCGACTTTGAATTTTTAATTTTTATTTAATATTTAATTATCATTCTATCTATTTTTATTCTCAATATGTCGATGGTTGGAGGTAGGGATTGAGTGTTTGTGGCAACCGATGAACCATATGTTGCAATAGATGGTTAATTTGATGCGATAGATGGATCATATGTTGCAACAGGCGATTATTAATAAAAAAGGGTTATTGTTATTGAGAGGGTGAAAAGTCATGACTTTTTAATTATTTAATGTGAAAATGGTTCGTAAATAAATAATAAGGATATAAATGATAAAAACAATTTATAACAATAAAAGAACGGTTATTTAATTTTAATAATTGGTCGTGACTTTTCACCATTTTTGTTTTAAAATTTATTTTTTAAAATTATTTATTTATTATATAATAAAAAGTCACAACATTGGATTAATTAAGGTATATGATGATTGTTAAATAAAAGGTGAACAATCGTGACTTTTTATTTCTAACACATTCAATGAAGCTGATGCATCAAATTCAGCATCTGTTGTGGCTGATGAATCAACTGGTAGAAGAAATAAAAAAAACTCCTAAAATAAAAGGTCGATTTATTGCAATAGATGGTATATCTGTTGCCACAGATGGGTTATCTGATGCAACAGATATACAATCTATTACCACAACTCAATATAAATGGTTATTATTTTATTAAAAAAATAGTTATAGAGAAGGTTTCTTTGATTTTTTAATTAAGAAAAAAGGTTATTTAAATTTAATAAATAATTAATAATAATAAATTGAAAATTCAAGACTTGTCACAATAATAAAAAAACTCATCAGCTTAATTTAATTAAGTCATTTCTTTTCACAGAAAATAATAAGAAAATAAATGGTAAACACAATTTATAACTGTAAAAAAATGTTATTTAATTTGAATAATTTACGTTAATATTAAATAGGCAACATGTAGTGACTTTTCGCCATTTTTGTTTTTGAATCTAATTTTTTAATTTATATAATAAAAAATTCACCAAATTTGGATTAATGATATGATGATTATTGAAAAAAGATGGATTATATGTTGCAACAAATATATCTGATGCAACAGGTTATCTATTTGTTACAAAAGATGATATATCTATTGTCACCGATGAGTTACCTGATGCAACAAATATAAAAACTGTTGTCACAACTTAATAAAAACGGTTGTTGGAAAGAACTATTTAACAATAATTAGCTTAAAAGTCATGACTTATCACAATATTGCTTAATTTAATTAAGTCGCAACTTTTCACAGTAATCAAAAATGTAATTAATAAATGGAGGTGAACATTTCCTCCTTTTTGCCTAACCCATTCAAATTCAATCCTCTATAAATCGGTCCCTCCTTACTCAATAGTTCATTCTACTACACTTAATTTATTTATTACATCTTGTCTTTCATATTACACCTTCCACCATTTTCTCTTTCCTGACTCATGTAAGTTTTTTCTTGCTTTGTGTGTAAATATAGCCAATTTGTAGTATACATTATAGGGGAAATTACCCAAATTAGCCACTATTGGGATTTTATTACCACTTAAAGCCTAATTTTTCCATAATTACATTTTGTATCTGAAAGTGTGAATAAGTTTTACATAATTACGGATCCTAACACACGCTTCTTTTTAAACCAATAAACCAACGGCACATTTTTCACTTTACTCAAACTCTCTTTTTTCCCCAAAATCACTCTTTCTTTACCCCTAGTTTCTCAAACTTGAAGCGGTTTCTATTCAATCCACATCTCTCTCATGATAACAATCAATAAATTCTCATAATCTATCAACAGACCTTCATATTTTAGGTTAGTTTTAACCGATTTTTGTGTGTATTTGATTAATTTATAATTTGAATAGTTAGTTTTTTTTGGCGCAGATCCTTCATTGTGATTTAGTAATGGTGGATAATACTCCTATGAAGATGGTTACTAGAAGTATATCACGTAGTGACCCTAATGCGCATATGATTCCAACATTTGACTTAGGGATTTCTCAATTCGAAGAAGAAGATGCATTGCCTTCGGAAGAAGTAAGAGGTATTGGGCATAAAAGAAAAGTTAGAGATGATGTTCCAACTCCGGACAATGATGATGATGATTTGGTGAAAGAGGTATTTAATTTTTTAAATTTTTACTTTGTTTTTCAATCTCTTACTTTGTACTGAATAATGATTATTTATAGTGTATGTATATGTATGTATGTGTATTTTTTTTATTAATGTGTACTGAATGAGGGTTATTTGTTCTATGTGTATTTGGCACTGTATACATATTTGTTACTGTATGCATGTATCTCTGGTTGTTTATTAACCTAAACCAATTGAGCGACACTTTCTGGAAGCTGATATGTGGTGTCATAACTCACTTCAATTCTATCTAGTTGAGCTATCTGGTGCACTATTACTTATTATCCAATTATTTAGCGATAATGACATTATAGTTGGTCGAAAGGGTGGGTACAAGACCCTCAAATATAAAGTCTTTAAATTAGATGTAATCAAAGGTGAACTGAAGGAGGAGATTAAGAACTTGGAAGAGTCAGCAATCTTTGTGGGCCGTAACAGAGTAAGTTCCATTGACACTTCTATGTTTACATAGAATATGGTCTCTTTCTAATTTTGTGATTCTTTTCCTTAGATACTATATTTGTATAAATTACACTGATCTATTTATTCTCTTCTCTATAATACAGACTGATGGATGTATGAATGTAGTCGTATTTGATCAATTTCAATTTTGCTTTATCTTGACAATTGTGGTTTCCCATATTCATTCACAAATAACTTGATATCCTTCTCCTTTCGATATGTCATTTTAATTGAATAGCAATAACTTTAGAGTAACCAGAAATACACGGCCTAGGTTCCAAGTGTTAGTAACTTAGAAATGTCATTTATGATGTATGCATATTTGGTACTGTATGCATGTATTTATGTATGTGTATTTGTCCTGTTAATGCGCACTTAATGATGGTTATTTATTGTATGCATATTTGGTACTGTATTCATGTATTTATGTATGTCTATTTGTCCTGTTAATGTTTATTGAATTATGGTTATCTGTTGTATGCATATATGGTACTATATGTATGTATTAATGTACGTGTATTTGTCCTGTTAATGTGTACTGAATGATGTTTATCTCTACTGTATGCATATTCCTTCCATTCATATGCTACTGTATTTGTATTTATATTCATTGTATCTATTCATAAGCTACTATATGTTTATATATGCAGAATGTGCAATATTATGTTAAGGAACTTCCTTCAAAATCACCACATATGTGTTGTTATTCCAACAATAACATAATAGCAGATTTGAAGGAAAAACTTTTTGTTACGCAGTTTCAGATATTTAGCAAGACATGTTTTGGGGTGTATATGCAAATGCATGATTGTTCTGTTCAAGCACAACTAGTTAGGTGCTTTATGTCTTTGGAGTTGGCAGAAAGTTCAAAAGATTCCTTGGTGATATATGTAAATGGATCGACACTTCACTTTTCGCTTAGGGAATTTACAATGATAACAAGATTAAATTGTGTTGCTAATAAAGATTCTTTTGTGATTGAAAATAAAGAGCTTAACCGAATTGTTTCCCGGTATTTTAGAGGTCAAAAGACCGTAAAAAAATCAACTTTGATTAAATGTTTTGAAAATTGAGAATGGGGTGAGGGTAATGATGATGATGTTTTCAAGATTTCTATATTGTATTTCATTAATACCTTCATTTTTTCTGGCAAGAAGCATTGTGTATCTATCCCTAAGATTCACTTTCATTTGGTTGAGAATGGTAAATACAAGGATTACCCATGGGGTAAAAAAGCTTTTAAGGACTTAGTGAAGTCTATTTCCCAAAAGATGGATATGCAGAAACAGTACTATAGAATTCATGGTATGCCACTTGCTATGCAAGTTTGGCTTTATGAGTGTTGCTCTGCTGTTGATCCAAAAATTACTGTCAAACATGGTCGTAGAATTTTGAGATTACTCAATTGGGAGACCAATAATAAATGTCCTCATTTTGAGGCTTTCATTGAAGCTGATGTTGACAATACGGTAACTATGACATTATGAATACATTATTACATTTACAATTGAGTTATTACATGTATTAAAAATAGTACACTAATGTATCTATCATTTGTAGGTTGTATACAGAAACATAACAGCTACTTCAAGAGAAATGGCAATTTTACAATTGCCTTGTGTAGATGCTGTAGAAGATAAACCTCAGATGATGTTTCTTCTGATGATGATTTTCAAGATGCCCCACCAGCTACTGGACAAAACAAAGGAAAGAAAAAATTGATATTGCATCTTCTCCACCACATAAGAAGCAGAAACAAGTGAAGTCAGTACGTTCATCTTCAAACATTCCTAGTAGATCATCCTTGAGGAATACAGCAATCCCTCCTATTTTTGTTTCAAAAGTATCAAAGAGATCGTTGTGTCCTATTGCAGAACATCAGTTAAAGAAAGTTATGACTCAAAAGACTGTTCCTCAAAGGACACTTCCTAAGCAGCCACCTATCCTAGAGAAAAGAAAATTTTCTGTCAAGCCTCCAGTTAAGCCCAAACTATCCGATGTTCCTACTGATTTACCTTTCAGCAGCAAGTCGGATGAAGAATCCATTTTGGCTAAAAAATTTGCCATTTTTCAGGAATCGGTAAATACAATTTAAATTTTCTTGAAAGCTTTTGTATTTTCTTTTAACAAGTTTATTCTTGATTTTTTTGTTAAAAAGTGAAGTCTAAGATTGGTGATCTGCGCAAGTTGATAACTAACAACTTCAAAAGTGTTATGAAAGCTATCAAATCAATCAAAATTGCTGAAAAAGTAGTTATAATACTATTTACTTTCATTATTCTATATATGTAAATATAGTTCATACAGTAATAGTATTAGAAATTTTATTTACAGGATCCTAATGTTGAAGCTGAAGCTAACATACCTACTGTTCCTCAATCATCACCCCAAGATATTAATGATGCTCGTTTCAGTGTTCCAAATCAGTTTGATACATATACTGTTGAGCTACAATGGGTCCCAATTAATAAATTTAATAATTGTATATATATGTAATGTATTAATTTTTTCAATTACGTTTTCATTCATGTTTTCTTGCAATATAGAAGCATATGAGCAATATATTAGTCCATCATATTTATCCATCTTTTATAGGGTCATAATGTTGAAGCTGTGGAAGGTATACCTGATTTTTTTAACCGTCATCTCAACATATTGGCGCTGACCGTTCTAGTACTCCAAAGTAGGGTGATACTTGTAGCGTTGAGCTATAACAGGTAGCAATGTATAACTTTATTTTAAATTGTATAACTATATATTTATGATATGTATTAAGATTTATGTATTTATGTATCTAAGAAAATGCGTGATGCGTATATTAGTCCATCATATTTTGTTGTTGATCCAGATGATGACATACAATTTAATGAGGTGCCAAAGAAAAGAGAGGTAGATTTATATTTGTGTATAACTTTTATAGACAAACAGTGTTTGTCTTTTTATTTGACACGATGTATTTTGTATTCATAGATACTTGAAGAAAATCCATATCAAATGCATACAAGTGATTGAGGATGATGGTGTTGCTATATTGGGGCTGGAGACTGAATCACAGTATGAGATCCCTGATGAGCTCCTTCCAAGCCTAAACTTGGTGAAAGTATCATCATACATCCAACTAGATGTATAAATGATACATCACCTGTACCAAAACAAAGGAACAGAAAACCTAGTCACTGAAACCTTTTTCCTTTTACAACAAAGTTTGGATCATCATCTGGTACTCTGTTATATTTTTCTCATTGAATTTGCATTCATTATTTATCACACTATAATTGCATCTTAAATAATTATGCACACAACATTCAGGTACTTCTGTGAGTGCATCATGTGATTCACCCATATTGAACAAAAAGTATCTATTTACACCTTTTATTGACTGTTCATATAATTCATCTATTGAGAACAAGTATTTGAAATGGATTAAAGAAGGCCTCCTTACTATACATGAGCGAAATGATGTTACTTTTACTATGTTTCAACTGATTAGCTTTTTATCATATTGAATCCATTTTCACAATACTTATGGAAGGAAGGAAAATGAAGATCATTTCAGGAAGAATAAATCAGACATTCCAATTCCGTTGTAGTTTGGTGTAGAAGTTGTCAGTGATATGAATTGGTTCTACAAACTATCTTTTCCAGGGAAATTATTGAATGATGCGGTACATAGTACATTGACTTTATTTCATTATGTATTTGATTTTATGTATTGACACACAATTTAATGTTTGCAGCACATTAATGTTATATTCTATTAATTGCGCAAGAAAGGAAAGTATAGTCCTCCAAGTAACTACTCTTACACAACTATTGATTGTGTATTCAAGATTAAAGTATCAAAATTATGGGAGAATTATGTGGACCCATAAAGTTGTACATCTTCTGTGCATGAAGAATATATTGTATGTGAATACATGAATAGATATAGGTTGATGGCTGGTGTCCGATGGCATACAGTGGATCATGTTCTAATTCCTTTGTATGTGAAAAAATGACATAACTAGGTACTTGTTGTAGTGTCGTTATTAGATTAGTGTTTATATATTTACGACTCGAACAACTATGCAATCCATGATGTATATGTCAAAACAGAGGTGCAAAAGTTTGTAGAGGTTATACCTTCTTCCCCTTTGAACATCGACTTCTATAAGAAGAAAATAGACATTGATTGGCAGTGTCAACCCAAGTACAAAAACAGAGATGAATCTGATCCATTTGAGGTGATTTTTGTCAATGATATACCTCAACAAAGATCTGACAGCATGTATGTATATAATGCATCAATATTTTACTTGTAGTGCTTATGTTGGTAAATATAGTAACATACTTTTGTATTTCTATTTTTAGGGATTGTGGTATTTATGTTGCTGCTTATGCGAAGTTTCTCAATGGTGGTCAAGGTGTACCAAATCAGGAATTTGACATTATGCTACTCCGTATCCGATATGCTTCTTTGCTTTGTGATTATGATCGGAAAAAAAAAAGTGGCTCTACGAGTGATGATGAGGCACCTTGAAAGATACATAGACCCTTCACTGATTGGGACAGTAGCAAGGATGTTACTATATTGTAATGCTATTTTATGTTCTAGAAAGTTTCTAGGATTATGTAGTTTCAATAAACACAACAGTGTATGTGTTTTATGTGATACTAGTTTTCTTTTTTTTGAACCATACTCTGTGTTTATGTTTTGAAGACACTTTATCTTTTGTGGTTTTGGATGAACAAATCAGTGTATGTGGTTTATATGATAGCAATTTCATTGTGTTTGAACCGTAGTGTATGTGGTTCTATTTAGATATATTACATTATATTCGCATTTGCTTTTCTCTCGATCTTTCGTGTGTATTAAATAGTCTCAATGTAAAGGTATTGATATGTGTTTCATACATGATTTACAATGTCAATTGACATGTATTCTATCTCAACCTAATAGGATTACATGTATTTTGTCAAACGAAAAATCATATGTATTTGATAGTGTCATTCTACTACAAATACATTTGCCAATATATTTATGTGTATTGTTGATTACCTGATAAATGAAAAACCATAGAATATCAACTACAAAGATCAACAGCTATCACTACATTAATGAATACAATAGCCGTATTCAGCAAATTTATTATGATCATTAAATTTGTTCAAACAAGAATATAGTAAAGAAGACTTAGATTGCAGTAACTAAAGCAATAACACAAGACTTAAATTTGTACAAACTAAAGTAGATTTTTAATGCAGCAACAACTAAAGAAGTTTTTAAACTGTCCCAAATTTATTGTATTAAAGAAATTTAACTAGCTATTTATTGCATCAACCTTTAGCTAATCCCAACTTCAAAGTATCTCCTCACGTGGTGCATTACCACATGAACGCCTGTTATGACCACACAATCCATATGTGTTGTACATTTTTGTCTTTTTTTTATACAGCTCAGTGAATGACGTTTCCCGCTTTTTCTTTGGTCTTCCAGGAGGCCTATTAAACTTTGATGGCAGTACCACTTCTTTTACAACTTCTTTAGGTATCTACCAGTTAGTCACATCAGGAAAAGGATACGCTAGAATCTCATACATTTTCAGCACAGTTTCTGGCTTGTAATAATTTAGCAATATAGACCTGATTTGAATGTCTTCTTTTTTAAAACAGTCAAAGCATGTGGACATGGTATTTCATCATATTAAAACTGTCCACAACTATATTTTTTGTTTTCAAGGCAGATAATAAAGGTTTTTCCTTTATCATTTACTGAATATAGGTAGTCTGTTGATGGTTTTACCTATAATGAATACATAAATACAGTTTAAATCTAAATTTGGAATACTATAGATTAAATACATATGTATTCTAACATACCGTCATACGTGCTGATAGGGTATCATTCATTGTAAGAATTTCCTTAAATTTCATGCCAAGTGTTGTGGAAGTGAAGGAAGCTTTTTGTCTATTAGTGCAATTCCATCGCCCAAACATCTTTCTCACTTCTTCAAGAAAATTATAAATTGGCTTTTCCCTTGCTATTACCAGTGCTGAATTAATAGACTCCACAATATTTGATGTCATTGTCCATCCTCTGTGAACAGGCGCATACACCCTTGACCACTTGTCATATCCTTCCAACTCCAAATATTCCTTAACTCTCACATCTACATTTTGAACTATTTTTATCAAGCTGTTAAAATCAGGCTGTCTGTATGCTTTAGCCATGGTATAGTACACCTCGCTTAATTGGTCATGTGACTTCTTATATCATTTGTGTACATTTTACCATAAGTGTCATATGCATGCATAATGTGTTACATCAGGGTACACTTTGGAAACAGCTTTTATGATACTCTCATTTCTATCAGAAACAATGCACATCTCTAGCTTCTGACCATAAGCTTCCTTAAATTGCTCAAAAAAACAAGTCCATTAAGCATCATTTTCTGAATCAACCACTCCGTATACTAATGGTAATATGTTACCTGTACAAAAATATAAATACAAATACATGATAGACGTAAATAATCTCTAAGTTTTATTTAAATAATGTAGTATACTTACCTGCACCATCTAAAATACTAGCACAAACAAATGTCCCTATGTATGTTGATTTGAGTTGGTTTCCATCAATTACAACGATTGGTCTACAATGCTTAAATCCATTGATAAAATCATAAAGAGATATAAACAGATACAGAAATCAATTTTCAGGCATTTTCTTCATTTGAATATGTGATCCAGGGTAAGTTTTTTCCATGGTGTATAAGTATGCAGGTAACTTCTGGAAAGATCGGGCCGATTTCCCCATTATAGAATCTACTGCCTTCTCCTTAGCACGCCAAGCCACCATGTATGTCACATCTAGTCCAATGTCTTCCTTTATATCATCTCTAATATCAGTTGGTGTATATTTTCTCCTTAAATTGGCTATTTTTGATTTAATAATCCCTGCTATCAATTTGCTAGTAGCATGAGAGTCTTTGTAGATATTTTCCTTTAGTGAACACGTATGTTCGCTTACAAAAGTCCGAACTGCAAAATCTTTAGAATCATTCAGGCTTGATGACTTGAGAAAATACTTGCATTCTTTAGATTTACATTTAAGCCAATAGCTGCATACAGCATATATAGTGAATGCACAAGCCATTATAAAACTGTATACATTATGATAGCAATAACATTCAGTGATATCAAATGTATAAAGAATAAACATACCTGCTCGCATTAGACCTAGGTACTTTTGTAGCAAATCGGTGATTAATCGAATAGTTATGCATTACAGCCTGAAGTGTAGCCTTGTCTTTGTATCGCTGGCCAACAACTATTTCTTTTTTATTAGTATCAAAAATAAAATTCTGCAATGTTATTGGCTTGCCATAGTCTGGAATCATCATTTGAAGTGGATCAATTGAAGTTACTGTATCAAGTTCAAAATCATTTGCAGACATAAGTTCATTTCCAATAAGATTTCCTGCTGATACATCCTTGCTGATCTCATCATCAGAAAAATTAACACACAGAGGATACTTGGCAAGCACATTGTTTAATTTCTTCAATTGTATATACACCTTGACTCCCATATCATTGTGTATCTCTATTAGTTTATTGACACCCTCAACACTGTATTTAATCTTCACAGTTTTCACTCTCAAGTCTATCATCAGCTGGCTACCAATTAACTCAACCAAGTCTCTATGAGAGGCATATTCATTTAAGACTATTCCTTCAGTCTCGTAATCATTGTATTTATTGTCTTCAGTCCACTTTCCCAAATGCCAAATCATGATCATTATGTTTGTGATTTTATTTCTGTTAGAGTTGATGCAACTATTAAAAGTCAGAAATACAGTAGCACAAAGTGAATACAGTAGTGCATTACAAAGTGAATACAATAGTATATTACAAAATTAATTCAATAATTCAGACATACAAAGTGAATATAGTCATTGAAATTAAAATAAAGATCAATTGAAAACTCTGCAAGCACTACAAATAATTATACACAAAACTACAATTCACTGAATCATATCATTTAATCTAGTGTATTTGTTTCAAAGTCGAAGAATGGATTAAGAACTACATTACGACATGCCATATTTGTTTCAAAGGATCAATCAAAATTTTCAATATTTTGATGATTTTGAATTATTCTGTATTTGTTTCAAGCTCGTATAACAGTGAATAATATATTTTGTATTTGCTTCAAAGGAGGATCAACTAAAATTTTGGGGATTTTGATGATTTTGAATTTTTCAGTATTTGTTTCAAACTAGAAGTTAAAAGTTTTAGGAATTTTAATGATTTTGAATTTCTCAGTATTTGTTTCAAACTTGAAGTACAAACAGTGAAAAAATTACATTACGACATACAATATTTGTTCCGAAGAAAAAGGATCAATCAAAATTTTGAGAATTTTAAATTTCTCAGTATTTGTTTCAAACTCCAAGTACAAAACAATGAAAAATCTACATTACGACATACATTGCTTTGAAGAAGAAGGATCAATCAAAATTTTGGGGATTTTGATGATTTTGAATTCTTCAATATTTGTTTCAAATAAAAAAAACAGAGAATGACATACCTGTATACGTTCCGAAGAAGAAGGATCAATCAATTTTTTTGGAATTTTGCATTTTATTTAGGTATGAATTTAGCTCTATTTGTTCATAAAAATGGAGAATTGCCTTTGAGAAAATCTTGTTTAGCTCTATTTTTTGATAAGAATGGAGAATTACCTTTGAGAGAATCGTGTTTAATTAGGCAAAAGATAGTCAGTTAACGGAAAAAGCGTAATTGAAATTTTTTTTTCATTTTTAAAAAAATATTGGAAAAAGCGTAATTGAATTTTTTTTTTCATTTTTAAAAAAATTTACTTCCATTTTTGGCACAACTATATTCATATTTTATATAAATACATAAAATCGGTAAAACTGAATACAGCGGGCGTAAATCGAATACAACGGCTATAAATGATAAATATGTAAAATGTGTCTATGGAACGTGGGTTTTATAGCAAAATGCTGCTATTTTTGAAAGTTCCCCTACATTATATTACATTCGAATTTTTTCCTTTACTTTTATTTTTAAATTTTTTGTCAATTCATGTGTATTCTAGATATGGATGATCCAGTGTGGGACGTTGCTTTTCTGCAAGACGCCCTGAATGAAATTTGGATACAAGTTCATGACCTGCAGTGAGAGCAAGGATGCTCCGGGAGATCCGCAGGTTGAGGAGAGTTATGCTGCTGCCGATTGAAGATTGACCAGCTGGGAATAATAATAATAATAATGCTAATAATAATAGTTAGATTTTTTTCTTTTATTCTATGTATTTTTATTTATTTTGTTTGATAAAAATATTATGCTTTATCGGATTTGACGTTTTAATTTATTTTTAATTTTTATTATAGCTATTATCTTCTCAATCAACGATTGGGCATAAGGAATAATTTTGAATCCAATTGTAACAGCAAGAGTTGAAACATATTGGTTATCTGTTGGGTTTGTGGCAGGAGCTGATTTGTATTATTCCAAAAAGATTACTCATCTGTTCCAATAGATAAATAGTTTGTTGCAACAGATAATCAGTCTGATGCAATAGATAACTAGTTTGTTGCAACAGATTACCCATCTTTTCAATTCATGTTATGGTCACTATAGAACAATAAACATGAATTCAACATATGAGTTTTCTGTTGCAACAGATTACTCATCTGACGCAACAGATGAGTGATCTATTTAAATTGTGGGCTCTTATGTTGGATTCATAATCAGGTTCTATTCATTGTTGGAAAAAACAACAGTAGTTGTGTACCCAGATGATAAATTCTACTTAAAAATTAAAATTTTACTTACCAAAGTCACCTGTGAAGTAATGCCGAAGTGAAAAGTGATGTATGAAATAAAATTTCACCTAAAAAATTGATCAATTAGCAACAGTATTGGTAACAACAACAACAATGGTCGACAAGAAGAAGGTGAAGATGATAATGAAGTAGAAGATGGTGATAATAAATCAAAAAATGATGAATAAAACAGCAGCTACAATGAACAACAATAATCGTGAAGAGAGACAAAACAACAACAGATGAGAAGAGAGAGAAACACGCCTTTTTTTCCTCCATTTTTTATTATATTAATTAACATTTGGATCAAAGTGTAAATTAAAAAACTTGTGGGTTATTTTCAAACTTTCCCAACTTTCTTAATCCATAATAAAGTAATTGTTACCTACACTCAATTATTAAGACTTGAGTCACCTACACTTCATTTTCAAACTTTTTTGTCACCAACAGCTCAAAGCCTAATGACTATTGTATATGTTTAAGTTTTAAACTAATAGTTAAGATCAAATTTTAGTGTATGTCTATGTATTTATCCATCATAAAACATATTTCTTTTGTTGCAATTTGTTTGTCTAATTTTGACTTGATTTGGAGTTAAGAAAGTGAAGAAAATTTTTGGATCTTATGCTCTTCTATATATATATATAAAATTAAATAAATAATTTTAAAAATGATATTTTTTAAAAAAGACTAAAACGAAAAGTAAGACAAACAAATTAAAACAGAAGGAGTACATTTTAACTTTGGTGGAGATTTTTTAATCACATAACACTATCGTCCAATTTTGATTGATGTAACATAGGACGCGAGGGAAAGCAATCAAAATGTAAAGAAAAAATGAGGTATTAAAAGTACGTAAAAGGATCAAAACTATCTGTAAACTATTCGAAATGGAGTAAAAATACCATTCGCTAATTTTTTTACTCAAAAATTACTCAAAAAATATCCCTCGCTTGTATTTTAGCCAAAAATGTCCCTCTCTTTGTGTTTGGACTCAAAAATACCCCTCACTTTAATAAAGTGTCACCAAGCACACCATGTGAAAAAAATTGACATATATCCAGTCTACGTCAATATTCCATTTACGAAAAGGGGTAGTTTGGGTCAAACCTACCCCTGAACTATCCAAAATAGAGCAAAAATACTCCTCTATTTGTTTTTTGGCTCACAAATACCCCTACTTTTAATGAAGTGGATTGTCCAAAAAATAATTTTCACGTTTTAAATGAATTTTATCCAAAAAAATGCTTTATCAATCATTTTTTAAAGCCCAAGCCGAAGTCAAGCGAGTAGCGGCAATATCACAAGGCTTGTTTTGTTCTTGTCTCACAATCCACATGAAGTAATGTTTCTCACTATAAGCATAAGAAAGTTCCCTTCTCCCTCCAATGGGGAGAACTTTACTTTCTTAAAGTGAAAAAAACAATTCACTTTTTTCTTCATTTGTTTCTTCATTTTTCATTCACATTTCCGCTTAAAATGCAATAAAATATAAAGAAAATGAGTATTAAAAGAACATGCAATTGCTTGCTTGTTGTCTATTACATGGTACTTCTAATAATTTTAAAATCTCTCTATTATATCAAAACAACGAAAACAAATTATTTCTCTGATCTAATCCTCTTCGTTTTCATGTAGTTTCATTTATACCGTTCTTTTAATTTTCAATCAATTTCACCCCTAAACCCCTTGTATTGCAAAAAGTCTTTTAACTCTTTTCTACTAATTACAGATAAAAGAAGGGAGAATGGTGGATCATTTGATCAAGATAAAAGAAACTTTATAAAATGTTTGCGCATTTAGTTAATTTATCTATCAAATCACGTACCATATTCAATGTAAATGTGGGGCTACGTGAATCAAATCCAGATGCGTATACATCAAAGATGGTCTCTATTGGTCCTTACCATAAGAAAGATTCTAAACTTTGGCAAATGGAAAAGTACAAGGTATTTTACCTCCGAAGGTTTCTTCAACGGAAAAAGGAGCTTGGTGTGGAAAGTTGCATCAGTGAATTAATGGAATTGAAAGAGGAAGCACTAAAGTGTTATGATGATATAGAAAACTATGATAATGACATGAATAATATTTTGTTTCCTGGTAATATAGCAGTGCTCAATGATTATAGGAATCACACTGTTGATCGATTCTTGCCAATGTTGTTGCTTGATGGTTGTTTTGTGGTTGAATTCATTCGAGAGCGACATGAAGTTTTATCTCCAAGAAGAAGAAAAAATTATCAATACTAATGTTGGTTGTGTACGTGATCAAGTGACTCGAGACATGATGTTACTAGAAAATCAGCTTCCCTTCTTTATCCTCGACAAGCTTCATCGCATAACAACGCAAACTAAAGAATTACCATTCGCAGTAATGGCGACGTGGTGCTTTCATATTAACTCTCCAAAAAGGACTTCCGTAGAACTTCTAGAATTATATTATGATGCTTATAAAGGAAAGATCAAACGTTTACTTCATCTAATATACATGTCATGGCATATTGTGTATCCTAAAACATGTCCCGGAAAGGACAGCTTATGCCGCAACCCTTTTCAAAAATTTAGGTCGAATATACGGATAAAAAGGTCATGCCAAATGCAACAGAGCTTTCCGGAGCTGGAGTTAGCTTCACAAATTTAGAAACTATTTAAAGGTTGTATGATAGAAAAGATATCTTGGATACAAGTTATTTTGATATAAAGTTCGAGAATGGACTGATGAAAATCCCTTGCCTTGATATCTTTGATAGTACCGAGTCCAATCTGAGAAATCTCATTGCTTTTGAACAACAATATGATGACGTGCATTCTAAAACTTTCAGTGATTTTGCCGTTCTCATGGATCAGCTTATCGACTCAGAAAAAAATGCGAGTTTGCTTCGCCAGAAAGGAATCACTGCGAACAACCTAGGAGAGGACAAAGAAGTGACTAGAATCTTTAACACAGTTGGAAAAGGGGTCAGCACTTCAATACATAAAAATAATTCAACATTGTGAAAAACCATGGAACCGAATGAAAGCAAGTTTGAGGAACAACTATGTTAGTAGTCCTTGGGTAGGAGCTTCAACTGTGGCAGCTATTATACTCCTCATTCTCACAACTATATAAACTGTTCTAGCTTTCACAGGTAGCGTTAAGTAGGTAGTAATTGATTTTATTATCATGATTTTTTGAATATCTCGGGAGCGGCTCCCCCAGCAGAGGCGAACCTAGGATTTGAAGTCTGTGGGTGCACCAGTATTGTCAAATGAGCGCATAAGCCACGAAGCAAGACTCAAAATGTGTTGAGTGCTCGCCTCGCTTAATGTGCAGCTTAGGTTCTAATTTCTAATACATACTTTTCCTTGTCAATGAGACTTTTTCAAGAGACGAACTCTAAGCAATTGATATTTCACTTTATCAAAAAAAAAATAATTTGTTTGTTCATATATTTGTCATTCATACATATATTATTAGTCTTTGACTAGACATATATTTATATTTTTTCTCCTTTTATGCCTTTTTTTTTGTTAAATCTCACACTTTATTTGTACATTGTGCTTAAACACAATAGACCATGAAGCTTTTTTACGCTTATGGCTTTTGATGATATTGTGGTGCATCAATATTCTATTAAGACGCTAGAAAAACTTTCAGTGTCGATTAAGGGATATTATCATATTTAATTGGTCGTCAAAGACATGAACAACAATGCAAAAATAATTATATAGAATGAATATGACTTCTAAAATAATTACTTTACTTTCTTATAATATAAAATTTACTTTTAACAATTTTTGACAATCAATTGTGGTAGGTCAATGGTGTAGGGAAGTTCACCTTAGGGACTTGTCACGGGTTCGGAATCAATCCCTAATTGCATGGGTGGAAGCACAAGCTTCAACCAATGCACCAAGGTGCACTTTCTGTTAGTTATGGGTGCACTAATATCTATATTCTAATTTCTCAAGGTATATACACATATATACACACAATTTTTTTCGACGTTAACGGGTGCACGTGCACCCCGACGATACACGTGGGTCTGCCTCTGCAAATGTGTTACACGTGTTCACTTAAGAAATTAAGGGTTCAAATTCGTCTTGCTAAACCGCAACATTTTTACCACAGTTAATATGTAAGTTATCTCTGTTCTCCCTCGTTCTCTTCAACCGCCAAAAAAGAACTCGTCTTCCTTTCCTTACGAAGTCTTCAAGAATTTCAAATAATGACAATTCCAAGTCAAACCACAAGTAGCATCTTCCTCCTACGAGTGGGTATATATGTCGAGATGACGATTTTCTGAAGTGTGGTGAAATTTGATGCCAAAAATGCTCTCATGGCAGGCCTATAGGTCAAAACATCATATCCTATCGTCCTCCATAATCGTCTATTCCTCAGCCCAAAAAAAATCCCTAGTCTTCACAAGGTTAAATGTATTAGCTTTAACCTGTGTGCAGGTGTATAAAACTGAAGCTAATTTGGGATATCTTTTTTTGTTCCTTTTTTCCAAAAATAAATTATTATTTTTTCATTCTAGCCTAGTTAATGGGATAAAAACTTACTGGGTCAATTGTTCTACTTTCACTTGAATTTGCAAAATTTTGTAATCTTATCAGGGCATCTGATGGTCGTCTTCTTCTTTATCTGATCTAAAATTACTTGATGTTCGGAGAGAAAGGTCATTGTGATTGAGAAGAGTAGAAGACAGATAGTTATTGACGGGTTAACTTTTTGTGTTTAACAAATAAAACTGAATCTTCAATTTTGGAATGATGTAACAAATTTAGTAGGCTGTTGGGGAAACAGAGCCTGGAGGTATTAACCGCGGTTAAAATGTTGTGGTTTAGCAAAACAAATCTGAATCATTAATTTGCTAAGTGAACACATGTAATATATTAGGTGAGCAACTGGACGGAATGGAGGAGATGAGTACTGGAGGTGAGCCGAGTCCGAATATCTCAATATATATTGTAGTGTTTCTTCACAACTCCATGCCTGTAATTTGCATGTGTGTTGATGAACTAAGGAGTTTTTCATTAATTCTATTTTCCCCTTCTGTATGTATTGGGTATTTGGGTTTGTAGTTGAATGCTTATTAGTTTATTTCAAGTATTTATTGACCTTGATGTTTATTAATTGTGTTAATTTTTTAAGTGGTTTATTTTTTTATTAAGGAATTAAAACTGAATTACAAAATGTGTTATAACTTTTTGTGATTTTCGACTTAAATTCTTTTATTCCTATATTTATTCATAGCATTACTAGTTTAATAATGCACATCATCATTACCAAAAGAAATGGTACAATTTGTGTAAATGCTAATGCAGTAATGTATGTCACAACTGATCCATTATTCATGTAACTTGTGTGCTTCGTGAACTTAATAATATTGCATTTAAGTAGTATTTATGGATTATAGTTTTGACAATGCATGATATGTGCTCCATATTCAACATTGTGAAAAGCTATGTAGTCGAATGATGGCAAGTTTGAGGCACAACTATTTCAAAGTCCTTGGGCAGTAGCTTCAACTGTCCCAACCATCACATTTGTTATGCTCACAGTTACACAAACCGTTCTAGATTTGACAATGCAATTGACTCAAACAATAAACTGTGGATAGGCGAATTTGCTTAATTCTTGATCCTTTGACAGCACAAATAATGCACGTACATGGAAAATAATGGACAAATGAGTCTGCTCGAATCTCGTAGAGCCAAGTTGATTTAACTTACTTATCAAACATCAGAAAATAAATATAAAAATCCAACTGATTTTTTAGAAAAACATTTTTCGTGGAAAATATTTCGTTCGTACCTAATACACCCTAAAACTATTAAATTCTAGAGAACCCGCAACTAAAATTTCAGCTCCCCCTCTAGATTGAGTGTTCACATGATCTTTGTCGAGCTGTTGACTTCAAAGTTTTGGGATGGGGTAGTATATTTTGAGAGTATGTTGCAGTAAAGAGGAACAAAGAAGTAATGGTCCTTGATATTTGATACTGATCCCTCCATTCTAAATAAGTGATGTTTTAGCTTTTTTCATTTTGTTTCTAAGTGATATTTTAGAAAATCAACATGACATTAATGATGTTATTTCAATCTTATCCCTCTTTAAATAAAAAGAGTTCTACATAATCAAGAAATCATCAAAGAGTTATATATTTTTAAAGTTATTTAATTTACTAAAGGTAAATTAATAGATCATTTTTTATTTTCTAGAATTAAATAGTTTCTTAAGAAATGTGCCTAAATTAAAAACACTACACATTTAGAAACGAAAAAAGTATAACAACATAATAATTGGCAACTTTCAGAAAACAACCACTGTTTGAGGAAATAGTTGCCGCTCTAGCCACGGTTTTAAAAATTATCATCTATAATTGATTATATCTATTGTATGCGACTAAAGGGTTGGGATGGGTTGATTCTTGACTCAGGGAACAGTTCTTAGATAATCACAGCAAGCAGAAAAGCGAGAGCACAAGCAGTAAAAATGCGTGGAAAGATAAATGAAAAGACACAAGAGTTTTACGTGGAAATTTCTTGCTCAAGGGAGAAAAACCACAACCTGCCTACATGATTTCTAATGCTCCACTATATCCAAGCAAACTGTTGAATACAGACTCCATTGTTGAGGATCAAACTCTTAGTCCTCACCTTCCTAGTAATAACTTTATTACAAGGAATGTCCAGCAGTACCTCTACTGCTATGTTCTCAAGTTAACTCTAACTGGACTCCTTAAGCTAACTCTAACTTGAACAATCACCTAACTCTAGATGATTACAACAAAGTTGGTTACACCATAACACCTACTACAATCATAAGCGTAGACAATCATTTAAGAACAATATTACAAAGACTCAACTATAACAAGGAAATAAAGATACAACTCTATGAACAACAGGTTCCCTGTTACAGTTTCAGCCTTTGATGTAGTACTGCAACACTTCAGAAAGATAATTAATAGTAAGTATTTGGAAGTTTTAGTTTTCTTGTTGAGGAAGATGAACATTATATATTGTGACACAAGAAAACCTAGAAGCAATCTCATTGGTTTAGGAAAAAAGGTGGCAGGCAACTTTTCACCAATTTTTGTACCTTGTGTCAGTTGGACTGTTGATTGTTATAGCGACAGGTAAGCCCAAATTGATCCTAATGCGTAGAATCCTTTATTATTACAACAAAGACTTCAGGGAATAGGTCCTAAGCTATGAATTTATCAATCATCAAAACTAAGGACTTAATAATTTCTTCCTTGACAAGCCCATACAAACAAATCAGCATACTCAACATCTTCAATCAATTTGTACACAACACAGCCTATACCTCAGCAACACAACATAAGCCATACACCACATGCCAAAACTAGTTTGCCCAACCAATTCCCCATATCACTGATTCCTATAAGAATATAAGCATCTTCCATCTTATTTTCCCTATCAATGAGCATTTAAGTTCCCTCTGAGTGAGAGAACCCCTGTCTTTATTAGCATAACCAACAACTAATAAACTACAGACTATATATGCAAGATAAGTTATCAAACTACAGACTTTATTAGCATAACCAAGCAACTAATAACTTATCAAATTCTACATGCAAGATACCGAGTTGGTTCAGTAAATCACGATAAGCCTACAGAGTTGAGAAGCCAAGGGGAACATAATCTTAGTGTTAACCAATGACTGATTACAACCAAAGTTGATA
Source organism: Capsicum annuum (assembly GCF_002878395.1). Classification (NCBI taxonomy): domain Eukaryota; kingdom Viridiplantae; phylum Streptophyta; class Magnoliopsida; order Solanales; family Solanaceae; genus Capsicum; species Capsicum annuum. Next base: position 18,658,187 of record NC_061115.1, read on the forward strand.
TTAGTGACTTATTCGATATTGCTACTCAAATCTCCCTATTTACTTTTCCAATTTTGCCCGTTGATTACTATATTTGACAGAGATAGCATAATCTTCAAATCAAAGGTATAGCTTGGGCTTTATCAAATTTTGTCACCGTTGTCGGGGAATACGGTGTTGAATTATGACTTGATGTTGTTGTAGTTTTTGGGTGTTCTTATTTTTATTCTTAGTTGGGTGTGCGCCGGTGTATACCTAGCATCCAGAGTAGAGGCAATCCCTTAATCTCATTGAATCTGAATATAGAGAGGATACTATAAGAACCTAGTAGGATGACAGAGCCGAAGAGAGATAATTTTCTTTAAAGAGTTCGTGATGATACACACCAGGTGCCTGTTTAGGATATTGTTGACCAGGAGACAAAAGTGTTGTTAGCACAAGCTTCTTTAGAAGAGAGACAGAGTTATCTGTATAGAGGCAGGATACAGACTGTCAAGCTGTACTCAATGGTAATCAGAACAAAGTTAGAGGTGGTCGTGCTCAAGTGATCCCATTATACTAATATTTGAAGTCATACGAGGAGGAGGAGGAGGATCTGGGGTACATTAAGTAAGTAGAGACTGGAGCCATTACTCCTCCTATTTTACCCCCAGGCATTAAGTTTAACATAACTAGTGTAATGATTCAACTCTTAAATCTGAAGGGTGTATTTACGAGTTTTCCTACTGATGATCCACACATGCACCTTGAAAATTTTATCGAGATCTACAATTCTTATACAAATCTAAGGGTGAATCAAGAGGCGCTTAGACTGAGGTTATTCCCTTCTTACTTATAGGAGAAACATCTTTATGGCTAGGGTAACTGCCAAGAGGATTATTTACTATATGGAATTAGTTGCGCAGGCAATTCTTGAATTGATTCTTTCTCTCATCTAGGATGTTGCAGCTTAAGGATGAGATTTATAATTTTAGGCAATTACAGTTAGAATCTATGTGTGAGAAGTAGTTCGGGTTTAAGGAGAATCTTATCATGGTACCCAACCATTAGATTTCAAGGACGAGTCTACTAGAAATATTCTACAGAGCCCAGACTATTAGTTCCAGAGCTATAGCAGACACCATCTCTGGAGGAGCTTTTATGAGACTGCGCTAGGAGGTAGCTTTGGATATCCTAGATTAGACTGCGCTGGGAGGTAGCTTTGGATATCCTAGATCAGATCTCGCTCACTAACTGAGGGTCGCAAACTTGAGAGTCTGAGATGGGATCTGAAACATAAGCTATTGGTGCCTTTTGTTACCAGAAAGTAGTTGATGATTTAGTATCGTAAGAAATTGCATTGCTAAGAACTGATCTTGGGTTACTGGCAAAACAGTTTACAGCAGCAAGTTATGAGAAAGTAAATGCAGTAGAAGCATAGGTGTTAACTTCTCAAGCTTATGAATCAGAGTTAGATGAGGAAGCAAACTATCTAGATCATCAATTGGTGGTTTTTTTAGCTCAAGGGAAAGGAAACCAAGGTCGAAACTTTTATAATAGATATAAAGACCGTAGTAGGGAGAGAGATTATGACTGGAGAAATAAGAATAACTATAGAGCAAAGGGAGACAAGTACATTCCACCTGGCAGATAAGATACAAAATCAAGAATGATAAAGATGCTAACTAAGTTGGTAAAAGGTTAGGAAAATAAGAAGATCATCCTTAAGAAAATTAAGGCTGACATTTCAGGGTTGACCTAGAAGGCTGAATCTCATGCCACTACTATCAAGTAGTTAGAGCACCAGTTCAGGTAGATGTTAGCAACACTGGACCAAAGACAGCCAGGTACCTTTTCGAGAAACACTGTACAAAATTTAAAAAAATGACAGCCATGTTCTTGTCATTACCATAAACAGTGGTATGAATACTGTGGACCCTCTATTATCTGCTACAGAAGCTCCAAGGCATGATGAAGTAATGGTTGATGAGATACATATTGTAGAGTCAAAAAAGCAATAGGTGGTAATGGTAAAGTCGGTGAGGACAAAGGTAAGGGTCCGATCATTGAGCTAGAAATAAGACAAATTCAAAGACCACCCCTACCTTTTTCTTAGCGACTAAAGAAGAAGAGAGAGAAATAAAAATTCAAGTAATTTATTGAGATGCTGAAAAAGTTAAGCTTGAACATCCCTCTTCTTAAGGCATTGGAGAAGATTCCAGGATATGCCAAGTTTATGAAGCAATTGGTTACAAAGAAGAAGGGGCTACGATTGAGGATATTGAGGGGTTGCACCACTGTAGTGCAGTCACAACTAGGTGTCTAGTCCAAGAAAAATGTGATCTCAAAGCATTCACTATACCATAAAATATTGGTTCATCTCAATTCTCTAGAGCATTGTATGACTTAGAAGCCAACATAAGTTTAATACCACTAGCTATATTCAAGCAATTAGGCTTGAGCCTTATTGAACCGACTTCAATGTGGCCGTTTATGGCTGACCGCACTGTGAAGAAACTTGTGGGAATTTACTTGATGTGATTATGAGAGTTTATAACTTTATCTTTCTGACTAACTTTGTCATTCTAGACTGTGAGATTGATACTAAAATGTCCATGATATTTAGGAGACTATTTATGGTCACAGGTAGAGAGATGGTTGATATAGAAAAGGGAGAGCTGAAGTTTAGAGTCAATGGTAAGGAATTCATATTCAACATTCAAAAATCTATGAAACAGACGACCGACATGAGGGTGGTGTCGGTGATAGATTGTATTGATGACCTGGGAGGATATTCTTATGGGTATCTTGATGAATTCTGAGTAATCAAGGTACCCACATTGTGTCATGACATTAAATAAAGCATTGCATGAAAGGAAACTCATGGGCTTGTTGGTGAAGTCTGAGTAACCAACATAACCACATTGTGCCACGATGTTAAATCAAGGGTTGGGTGGAAGACAACCCACTATTTTAATATTCACTTTTGTTTGTTTTACTTTTGAAAGTTTATAGCTTATGGACTTACCCAGAATATGGAAGAATTGTTACATTCATAACTTTCCAGGTATGGGGACTTTGTGACCAACTCATCAGGGTCATAAGTCCCACTCGGTCCAGGTAACGTGAACGATAATTGAAAAGATGAAATTTTCAGGATAATAATAGAAAGTTCTAGACTTTGACACATAATTATGCTTTTAGAGTCGTAAATTCAAGTTATGAAACCATAAGTAGCTAGGTAAACATCAAAATGCCAAGTCCAAAAAGCAGGAAATTAGGCCAAAAATTTAGGCGCACTTGCGCCCTACACACGGTGGACCGCATATGGTACATGTGCCACTGGCAAGCCACAAGTGGCCTAGTTATGGGCCCAAATTTCATTTAAAATTTTGGGCCCACCAATGCTTTAAAATACCTAATTTTACCCTCCTTGCTATTTAAACATAATTTGAATCATTTTAACCTATTCAAATCCTCAAAACCTTATCTTTTTTCTTTTTAAATTCAAACTTCCCTCTCAAAGCATAAACTAATCTCACACTTAGAAAAGGGCTAAATTGAAACTTAGTTGAGGTACCAAATTGTCTTACCACACTAAAAAAAAGTTCAAACTTGAGTTTTGCTCTATTCCTTCATTGTTCAGTTCTGACTAATCAAAAAAGAGGTAACTTTCTTGGCTCCTAATAGTTATATCTTGATTTAAGAATTGATCAAACAAGTTGATATGTGTATTTCCATCCAAAATATATAGAAACACTGATACTTGTATGTAGGATCCTTGAAGTAACCTAAAATCTTGATGTGGAGCTTTATTTTGACTTAAACTATAAGGGTAGGCCTTAAACGAAAGTTGAACTTGAACAAGTAGAGGAATAACAAAAGTTGGCTATGCTAGTTTGCTTTGAAAATTATAAATCTTGATACATGTGTGCACATTGGACTTTTTGGGACTACAAATAAGTTATAGGGGTGTGAAAATTGAGGAAAGATTTGAACTTTTCAAATTTTGAGTTTTTTTTCAACTTTTGCAATCCCTAATTTTTTGTTGGAAACTGACGACTAGTTTTTCAAGTGCACATGGAACCAAAAGATACTAAGAAGAATGTTGAAACATTGAGGAGATGTTATGAGTCCCTCAATCCTAGTGGCTCAGTGGATGAGTACCCGATTGCAAGACTTAGCGAAGATATAGCTGGGGTGACACGTAAAGTGACTAGAGGACACGTATGCTAGGTAGCTGAGACTATTATTTTGGGCACTATGGATAACCGATACCTGAGCACTCATAGTACTGCAGAAGTCCATCTTTTACTTGGCCTAGATCTCGAACTGAGGCTATTCAAGATGTTTATGCTACCTAGTTAGTTCTAACCCCATCGAGGATAAAGTTAGACCTGAGATCACCCACATACTCTCTTCCACCGAGCAATCATGATAATGATGATAAGGCAGATTCTAATCCAGTTCTATAGGGTGTAGCTTAGGACTCTCAATCTCAGAAGAGGTCCCAAGATTTATCTGAGGTTGCAGAGTAGGAGGAGTCATCAGTAGTACCCCAGTTTGAAAAGGGTACCATAGTTCATGTACAACAGTTAGATGTACCCCATTCTGAGGAGGGAATAGAGTAGGCTTCCCATAAGGTGCCTATTTCAGATGATAAGACACCAGCACAGTAGGGAGAGAGTCCCCCCCCCCCATATGCCTCGGAGGTACCTCTTAAGGAGGAAAACTCGAGATGGTGTATGGAGGGAATATAGATGATATTTGATATAGACAATCGTATCTCAAAGACTGGTAGTCCTAAGAGGATTATTTTTTAGGAGTGCAGGATTGATCAATATAGGTTGAGTAGATCAGCACAAGTATGGGCCATCTTCGATCACTATCAGTTAGAGTGGATGACTAGACCACTCTGTTCTTACATCCCATCTTTGGTGCGAGAGTTTTATGCATCATATATTGCCATAGTAGTTCTTTCGATGTGCAAATTTATAGGTCAAATAAGACATATAGAGCAACCACAACTTATGCAAGCCCTTGGGAGAGAGGTCAAGATTAACCTTTTAGCAGAGACTATCTGTTGGGTTATTTGGTCTAGATTATATCACTCCCATATCCACGTCAGAGTGTGACTATAGATTGAGAGTCGCATATAAAAGACATATAATGAGGGAAGCTGAGCATAAGAGTGAGAGAGTTATGATGCCTAGGTGGATAGACAGCTACATTTTACCTTTGGGTAATGAGACCCCGTGGATTGAGGGACATGGTGTAATAATAAAGAAGGTTTTTCTCGGCTGCTTCAACTAATGTATTGACTTAGGAGGGATCCGTCCTAATTTCTGGTATAATGGTCGGGTATCATATTGAATTTATAGCCATCCTCCTGTGAGATTATGAATAGTACCTTTGGGGAGGTGATGAATTTGCCATTCCCTTACCTTATTCAGAAATTATGTGATGGGGACGGTGTATCAGAGATACCGAGAGTCAATAAAGAGTACTTGTGACAGAGACTACACAAACAAAGACTATGAAGGATTCAACACTCTCAGCTCTTCCCAGAAGACCTAGTGAGCCTTCCACAGTACCTCGGACCCAGACTAAGGGATTGTGATTTCCCCCAACTTATGACTTTAGAAGTGGTTATGACCTCAACCCTGAATTGCGAAATTGGTTTTGAATATGCAAAGTATGCACATTAGACATCTATTGAACTATTGCATGATGTGAAAAGTTAATGAAGCATAATTATTTTGAATTGAACCTTATGGGGTTGTGTAATTATCCAAGATAATTCATAATAAAACCAAGGAGGTTGTGAATTCCCCCAAGTGATGATAATTGGTGTGGCATGGCGATGTTACCTTGGAAGTGTAATTGATATAATGATACCAACAATGTATGTTTAAATATGTATCATGAATCATTGAATAGGAATGTGTGTTAAACATTTTAATTGGGCTTTAATAAGGGTTATGTAGCTAAGTCGTGAAGGTGGAAGTCCTAAGGGACCAACACTGGAAACCACGTTTGTCAGCGCGAGGTCAAAATGGCTTGGGGTTCGAGTCCTTTTGCTTATGACCGGGAGGTTCGAGTCCCTCATATCACATTACATAATCGGGTGGTTAAGTCACCTTAATATATAATTGGGAGATTCGAGTCCCATGTGCATGTATGTAAAATTATTCTCCAGTTCATGTGGCTACACGTGCTAGGGCCCATATATCCCATGGGCACTATTATGATGACTAAGCTACACAAATCCAGGATAAAGTTTTAAAGTGCATGCTAAGTCTTGTTCTCTACCCCGGTACATGATATATATATATATGCATATGATTATGTGTATTGGATTTTGAATTGGTTTCAAAGTGTTATCCATGGCATTATTTTTATCTCCTATCCCTGAGTACATGCTAGTGTTCATACTACTAACCGTCTTCGGACGATGTATCCCCACATGATGCAGTGTTCGAAGGAAAGTCTATTTTTTCTACATAGAGTTAAGTGGATTAGCTCGGTTTATCGGTTCATTGTGGTGATGTGGTGAGATTCGATTCTCTAGAAAACTTAAACATTTCATTAGTTTCTTCCATAAATTAGAGTTGGGAGTTGCATTATCATTTTCATTGTTATCTGTTAGAATCGGAGACATGTCCCGACCACGATTAGTTTTGATTCTTTGTTAGAATGCTTTGTTGGATTACTGTGGACTTAGATGTTGGTTCTTAGTATTGGTTGATGGTTTATCCATGTCTTTGAGTTTTATCTTTATCATCCTTGTTATATGTTCGGAACTCATCTGATGTTGGGGATATTGTGATTGTGTGGTTAGGTACAGTGGGTGGTCTTCAGTCCACGGTGGACTTGAGATACCCGTCATGGCCAAGCCCTAGTTCGCGTTATGATACATGCATCCTTGTCTTTCACCACCCATAATATTCACCATTAAACCTTGGGGGTCTGGTGATAGACTGGCCTTCTTCTAAACTTAGAGGAGCTACCATTTTTCTACTCCGGATCCTTTCAAGGTGCTAGCCTTTATAAGGAATTCCTTCTCTGATACCAAATATAGAGTTGTAATTGGTTGCTCCTCGACTCAGGGAATAGTTCCCAGGTAATCACAGCAAGCAGAAAAACTAGAGTACAAGTAGAAAAAAGTATGTGGAAAGATAAATGGAAAGACACAAGAGTTTTACGTGAAAACTCCTTGCCTAAGGGAGAAAAACCATGACCAGCCTCTAGGATTTCTAAAACTCCACTATATCAAACTTTAATCCTCACCTTCCTAGTAATAACTCTATTACAAGGAATCTCCAGCAGTACCTCTACTGCTATGTTCTCCAATTAACTCTAACTGGACTTCTCAAGCTAACTCTAGCTTGAACAATCACCTAACTCTACATGATTACAACAAAGATGGTTACACCACAACACCTACTACAATCATAAGATACTATAGATAATCATTTAAGAACAATATTACAAAGCTCAACTATAACAAGGACATAAAGATACAACTCTGTGAACAACAGGTTCCCTGTTACAATTCTAACCTTTGATTCAGTACTGCAGTAGTTCATAAAGATAATTAATTGTAAGTATTTAGAAGTGTTAGTTTTTATTTTAGGAAGATGAGCATTATATATTTTGACACAAAAAAACCTAGAAGTAATCTCATCGGTTGAGGTAAAAAGGTGGCAGGAAGCTTTTCACCAACTTTTGTACCTTGTGTCAGTTGGACTGTTGAATGTGACAGTGGCAGCAACAGGTGTGCCCAACCTGTTTCCTAATGCGTAGAATCCTTTGTCATTACAACAAAGACTTCAGGAAACAGGTCCCAGGCTATGAATTTGTCAATCATCAAACTAAGGACTTAACAGCGACTGAATGTATTTGATATAAAATATAAATAAAGTGACTTATTACATGCACCAAAAAGCATATCATTTGTATAGTTTGATACAAATACAAATATATCATTTGTATTTGGATGGTTCAATTTTTATTTTATAGAATCGTATAACTGTATCATATACAAATACAAATATTTCATCTGATGCAAATATATCATTTGAATGGTTCAATTTGTATCAATGAATATAATTCGTATCAAACACACAAATGTAATATATATTGAAACAAAATATCAAATATCTAATATATTGCAATTAAACAAAAATACAAATGCCTGAAACATAATACAAAGTGCCTAATATATATTGAGTAGATACAAATGTATCATGCTTCAATTGAGCAGATACAAAAAAAGAGTGGAAAGAGGCACAGAGAGGGGGGGAGGGGGGGAGGCAAGTGAGATAGTGAAGATAGAAGGAGAGTGGCTAGAAGAGGAGTATAGTTATTTTAGGCTACCGATTGTAATTAATTGTTTATGCTTGTTAAGCTCTATAATTTTCTCTATTATAATATATTTATTTTGCATTTATTGATTTGATGTAAATATCGAATACTAGCGAAGTGCATTTAAAGGCTTACTGGTTTGGCGAAAATGCAGGGACGTAAGGGGTTACGTCACAGAAGACATAAGCAAAAACGTGTTTGGTTTTATAAAATACTAATTCAGGAAATAAGCACGCACTGCATAAAGGTACTTCCTTTGTTTCAAAAAAAAAAAAAACTCTTTTAATTTGACATGAAGTTTAAAAAAATAAATTTTATAATCTTAAATTAAAGTTGTGTCAAATGTATCAAAATATCTCTTAACCTTGTGGTCTCAAACATATCACATAAAAAAATAAAATTAAAATACTATGAAAAAATCATTTTTTTTAAATAGACTAGAAAAAAAAAAAAGTCATTCTTCATCCAACAAGATTAATAAATTACCCATAATGGTGAAACTTCTAAAGTTAATTTTTGCATCTAACTTTCTATTTGTACCGATTAAAGTAATGGCTATACTACTACATTCTGACACTGGTCATGAAGGAGCCACCAAAAAAAAAAAAAAAAAGACTCAAATTTAACTCAAAATTGTAATTCATTCCTTCCTTCCTTCCTTTTTAATTGACTCCTGTTTTTTTAGAATCAAATGATACAAATTTTAATTAATATTTTAAGATAGATTTTTTAATTAAATTAAAAAAATATAATTTATAATACATTTTATTTATTTTTTGAATATGTAAATTTTACTTTTAAAAAATTAAATTAATTTAATCTAATTCTCTTTAAAAACTAATTAAATTAACTCACGAAAAATGAGAAGAACAAATAAAAAGAAATTGAGGAAGTATCAAATTAGTTTATAGATTACCCTCTTCAATAATTCATGACCAAACTTTTGATCGTAGAGTATATGCAAATAGTATGTGAACTTTGACAAATGACTAAGATGCCTTTGATCGTCCTTTACCTACTCAAGCACTATATAATTAATTTGCCTAGACGATCGACATTGAAATGAAGTGTGAAAGAGTAAGCTTTAATATTTAATTGACTACTTAATTTGAAGTCATCGTACAAGTACAATAATATTTCCTTTGTTTCATATTAGTCGTCACATTTTTCATTACACATCCCTTAAAAAATTATGAATAAAAAGTATATTTTTAATTCACCTTCAACTCTTTTCTATATAATTAATATTAACTGTTAATTTTTAAAATAATTAATTTTAATTGTGAAAAAATAATCAGTTCTGTCATTATAAATACATAATTATTTTAAGATGCCCTTGTGTGGCTTTGCGAACCATACGTGTATATGAAAAAACTCAACTAATTATTAAAAGAAAAAATAATCCTTGGTATTGTCAATTTCTTCTTTCCTGTGTGTGTCAATCTAATCATTAAAAGGACAAATAATTTGACATAATATAATTTATTATAATTGTGAGATCTTCGTTATTATAACTATAAATTTCGATCAGTAACTAAAAAACACATGTTTATAAAATATTTTAATCTTATTTTAGGTTAAATGATTAGGTGAGATGAGTAAGAAGATGGCGTAGGGTTAGACTTATAGTGTCTTTGTCCATCTACAATTTGATCCCAATATAAACTTGCTATATGCTTCTTTTTCATTAACGATATGTTATCGTCTTCACCTTTTTTTTCTCTAGTTTCAATCGATAATAAGATACCATGTAATCATTAGTGAACAAATTAACGATCAATATAACTTTTCAAGTTGGACAAAATCTTAAAAAATTAGAACTATTGTAGTTTTGAATAGTTAGACCTTTTAGTTAAGAGACGTTTAAAATAACGAAGACTTTTAAAGACTTTTTTCGTTTTCACAAAATATTAGAATGAGGAAAGAAAAAAGGATAAAAAGATTCAAATTTACCTTGAAGCATATATTTAATTTGTCTTTATTTTGCTATTCTTTTCTATTTTGGGTTCATGAAAGTCCCACAATATTAATTTTGTCATTGTAAATTGACAACTATTTTAAGATGAACTCGCATTGTCTCTGTAAACGGTACTTGTATATTAAAAAACTCAACTAATCGTTGAAAGGACAAATAATTATTGTTATTATCAGTTTCTTTTTTTGTGTGTGTGTCAATCTAATCGTTAAAAGGACAAATAATTTGACATAATATAATTTCTCTTAATTGTGAGATCTTCGTTATTATAACTATAAATTTTGACAGATCACTAAAAAACACATGTTTATATAATATTTTTATCTTATTTTAGGTTAAATGATTATGCGAGATGAGTAAAAAGATGACATATCCTCATAGTGTCTTTGCCCGTCTACAATCTGATCTCAATGTAAACTTGATGTATGCTTCTTTTACATTAATGATATGTCATTGTCTTCACCTTTTCTCCCTGTTGTTTCAATCAATAATAAGGAACCATTTAATCACCAATGAACAAAATAACTTGTCAAGTTGGATAAAATCATAAAAAATTAAAGGGTAACTTACATAAATACTAAACATTAAGGTGTTAATTATTTTTTTTTATCACAACTTTTCTAATTACTTAATATACCACTTTTGAAAATTTTTTATATGTATATTTGGCTTGATACATATGCGTTTTGATACATTTTTAAAAAACAATTGTTAGCTAAATAAGAAAATAATAAAATCTCCTTAAATTGGGAAATGTAAATCGCGTTTCATCAGTTTTAGAAGGACAATAAACGTAAAAATTAACAAAAAAAATTAAAACATTATCACTTCAAATAATACTCGATTGAAAACTGTAATTTTAACACAAAATTCTTCATTAAGTTATAATTCAATGGATTTTTTTTGTATACTTATATTTGATACATATAATTGATGCATGTCATTTCGATAAATAGGAAACTACAATACCATTCAATTAACTGTATTAATTGCAATTTTGATAATGCACATTATTCAATGCTATAAGTCTAAGTAACAGATTAACTTAAATTGCAGTGAATTAAATAGAAATCTATTCACAGTAAATAATTATGTTGGTTTGCAATTGAATACTAAAGAGTATGACTGAAACAATAAACAATGTATAGGCTAATAGTACATGAACTTTGACAAAATAATTAAAATGCTTGTTATCGTCCTTCACCTACTCGAGTACTATATAATTAATTTGCCTTGATGATTAGGCTTAATGATTAGGCAGGATGAGTAATAAGATGGTGTGGGATTGGGCTTATAGTGTCTTTACCCATTTACAATCTGATCTCAATATAAACTTGATATATGTTAATTTTTTATTAATGATATGTTATCGTCTCTTCACCTTTTTTTTCTCTCGTTTCAATGGACAATAAGGCACCATCAAATTACCAACGAACAAATTAATGAACGATATAACTTGTCAAGTCAGAAAAAGTCTTGAAAAATTAAAGCTATTGTAGTTTTGAATAGTTAGGCCTTTTTAGTTATGAAAAAATTAAAATAACAGAAATTTTTTTCACAAAACATTAGAATGAGGAAAAGAAATAGGGTAAAGATTCAAATTTACCTTGAAGGATATATTAAATTTATCTTTATTTTGCTACTCTTTTCTATTTTAGATTCATGAAAGTTCCACAACATTAATTTTGTCATTGTAAATTGACAATTATTTTAAAATGAACTTGTGTTGTCTTTGTTCCAGTACGTGTATATTAAAGAACTCAACTAATCGCTGAAAGGATAAATAATTATTTTGTATTGTCAATTTCTTCTTTTTTTGTGTGTGTCAATGTAATCGTTGAAAGGACAAATAATTTGTCATAATATAATTTTTCGTAATTGTGAGATCTTCATTATTATAATCATAAATTTCGACAGACTATTAAAAAACACATATTTATATAATATTTTCATCTTATTTTAAGTTAAATGATTAGGCGAGATGAGTAAGAAGATGGTGTGGGGTTAGACATATAGTGTCCTTGTCCATCTACAATCTAATCCCAATATAAACTTGATGTATGCTTATTTTTCATTAATGATATGTTACCGTCTCTTCACCTTTTTTCCCTCTCATTTCAATGGACAATAAGGCACCATCTAATCACCAATGAACAAATAATGAACAATATAACTTGTCAAGTTGGACAAAGTCTTGAAAAATTAAAACTATTATAGTTTTGAATAGTTAGACTTTTTTAGTTACGAAAAAATTAAAATAACAAGAACTTTTACGTTTTCACAAAACATTAGAATGAGGAAAAGAAATAGAGTAAAGATTCAAATTTACCTTGAAAGATATATTCAATTTATCTATATTTTGCTATTTTTTTCTATTTCGGATCCGTGAAAGTCCCACAACATTAATTTTGTCATTGTAAATTAATAACTATTTTAAGATGAACTTGTGTTGCCTCTATGAACCGTACGTGTGTATTAAATGAACTTAACTAATCGTTGAAAGTATAAATAATTGTTGGTATTGTCAATTTCATTTTTTTTGTGTGTGTGTCAATCTAATCATCGAAAGGACAAATAATTTGATATAATAATTTCTCGTAATAGTTAGATCTTCGTTACTATAACTAAAAATTTCGAGAGATTACTAAAAAGTACATGTTTATATAATATTTCATCTTATTTTAGGTTAAATGATTAGGAGAGATGAGTAAGAAAATGTTGTAGCATTATACTTATAGTGCCTTTGTCCGTCTACAATCTGATTCAAATATAAATTTAATATATTGATCTATTGATCTATTATCGTCTTCACTTTTTTTTTCCTCTCGTTTCAATGGATAATAAGACACCATCTAATCACCAATGAACAATGTAACTTATCAAGTTGGACAAAATCTTGAAAAATTAAAACAATTGCAGTTTTGAATAGTTAGGCTTTTTAGTTAAGAGAAGTTTAAAATAACCAGACTTTTTACAGTTTTACAAAATATCAGAATGAAGAAAAATAATAAGATAAAAAATCAAATTTACCTTGAAACATATATTTAATTTGTCTTTATTTTACTATTATTTTCTATTTTGGATCCATGAAAGTCCCACAACATTAATTTTGTTTTGTAACCCCTCCCCCCAAACCCCTTGTCATCACAGAGCCACATTAAAAAGAAAAACAAAAGATTCAAATTTACATCTAGACTACCAAATTGATTTGTATACAAAGTACCCTCTTCAATAAAATATCCTTAATTGCCCTTCACGTACTCATCATCTTCTATACAATTAATTTGTCTAGACAATAGACATTGAAATGCAGTGAAAGGGAAGCTTTCATACTTGGTTGAGTACTTAATTCTAAGTCATCTTAGAGCAACAATAATATTTTAACCGTTTCATATTAGTCGTCACATTTTTCTTTTATATAACCTTAAAAAAATAATGAATAGAAAGCACTTCTTGTACTAATTTACCTTTAATTCTTTTCAATCTAATTATATTAATTATTTATTTTTAAAGATAATTAATTTTAAGGTAAAATAGGAAAGTTAATTTTTTCTATATATTTTAATATTTAATTTGACAAATATTTTTGAACCAAACTTGTAAGTTGTAGTAATGATTTTGTGAAATGTACGTGTATATTAAAGAACCTACTCAATTACATTACTCTGTAAAAAAAAAAAAAAATTCACCTAATTTTCTATTGCTAGTTGCTAGTCAAAGTAAAATATCGGGGAATGGTCATTGACTTGACCCAGCTGATTTCTCTTTTCTTTTTTTGGCTCATTTATATAGATGGTATAATAATATATAGCCTTATTTATTAATATTTGTTAAAAAATTTCATCTCAAAATAATTAGCATATTTAAAAATTTAAGAGATAATTAATTATTTTTGCGACTATGCTTATATTAATTAAAGAAGATTAATCTAATCAAAACTAAATAAGATCATATTAGTCAATTTATACCCTTTATTAATTTCTCTTTAAGAATTATAAAAAAAAATACATATCAAATAATATTAAATAATTTGAGACGAAGAAAGTACGAATTTAGTGAAAATCCAGGACTTAAGGAGTTACATCATAGATGACACGTATGCATTAAGAAAAACGTGTTTGATTTTGTACGTAGTATAATTTCAAGAAATAAGCATACACTGTAAAAATAATAAATTACTCATAATGGTGAGCAGCTACTAAAATTATTTTTTGCACCTACTTTCAATTTGTACTGATGAAATTAATGATAATCCAACTTCAGGAGCTACATAAAATAAACAAAAGATCTAAATTTGCATCTAAACTATCAAATTGATTTACGTATTGAGTCTTTGAGATAAGTAAACAATATATGGACTTTTAGAAAATGACTAAAATGCCTTTAATCGTTCTTCACCTACTTATATTCTACAAAATAAATTTGCCTAGATGATAGACATTAAAATGAAGTGTGAAAGAGTAAGCTTTAATGTATGATTGATTACTTAATTCTAAGTCATCTTTGAAACTACAATAATATTTCTTCTATTTCATATTAATCGTCACACTTTTCTTTATATATTCTTTAAAAAATTATGAATAAGATTCATTTTTTTAATTTACCTTCAATTCTTTTCTATATAATTAATATAATTATTTATTTTTAAGGATAATTAATTTTAAGGATAAAATGAAAAACAATAATTAGTTCTTTCACAGAAAATGACAAATATTTAATTTTAAGATGGACTTGTGATGTCGCTGTGAATTGTAAGTGTAAATGAATGAACCTACTCATCAACTAATCGTTCGTACTGTCAATTTTTTTTTTTTTTGGTCAATCTAATTGTTGAAAGGACAAATAATTTGACATAATGTAATTTCTCATAGTTGTGAGATTTTTGTTATTACATAAACGCTAAATTTCAACAAATTACTAGACAATACATGTGTATATAATATTTTCATCTTATTTTAGGTAAACCTATCAAACGGGCTCAATTGACCTGGCCCGAACCGGCCCGGTCAGCCCTTGGGTTGTAGGGTACCGGGTATCAGGCCGTTTTAATATTTTGGTTGGGCCTGGTTAACCCGACCCGGATCAAGCCCTGTCCAGGCTCATCGGTTAATCGGCCAAGTTATTTTATTTTTTTTTAGAATTTTTGGAGATTTGGGTCAAACTAGTCGTTGGCCCAACGGCTATATAGCCGTATTTGGGTCCAAACGGCTAGTTTAGGCCCTTTTATTAAAAAAAAAGAAATTCATTTAAAATATTTTTTAATCCCAAAAAAAATTCTATAAATACCCTACACCTTCAAATCATTTTTCACATAATTTTTCATTCTGTCAAATCTCATTCTCTCTCAAATCTCAATTCTCAAATATTCTATATATTTATTTAATTTCCTAAAGTGCTCACTTTGATTTTTTAATTTTGCGATTATAAAGTACGAGTGGAAGTTTCTAAAGTCGCAACCTTAGGATACTTTTAAAATTTGGTATTGTCATTCCATCTCTTACGCTTAATTTTTATTTAGTGTATTAATTGTTGAATATTTAATTTTATTATATTTGTATATTTTGAATTTTCTTAGTTTAATTTATATTATAGATAAATTAAGAAACCTCTCTACTAAAGGTGTTAAAAAATTTTATCTCGGAAAAGGTAGTGGTAGTAAAAAGCGAATTACTAGCGGTAGAGGTACTTCAAGTAGTAGATATACCTGTGTGCCTTCGCCTCTGGTACCGCTTGGTACACCTTTTGAGGAAGAAATAGGTGTAGGTGCTCACGATATGAATTATGCAAAAGCTCAGGAAAATTATGGTATAGAAGAAGAAAATGAAGTAGATGTGGTTAATTTAGACGAAGATGATGAAAATATTGGTGAGACACCCACAGTAGGAAATGCTAACGTTAGATCTGAATCGGTTAATCTCCCTCCTCGTCCTCCCCGTTCCCCAAGAGCTCGTAAAACAACTAGTATTGCATGGTAATTTTTTGAACGTATATTAGACATTGAGGTGCAATACAATATTTATCAATAAATATATAAGCATAAAAGCGGAGGCAAGTAAGGGGGTACGGGTACGTTAATGAGACATATAGGTGATACTCACGAAAGAGTGTTAAATATTGCACGAGGTGGCGGAGATGTTGGTGGGCCAACGCTTACAAGAATGGACCCATCAACCGGTTAGGTAATGAAGAAGTATAATAAATTGAGGGACCGGAAAGAAATAGCTAAAATGGTAGTTGTGGGTTGTTTGCCTTTTAGTTTTCCTTCTTCTCATACCTTTATTCATTATATACAAGCAATTTATAATCCTATGTTTAATGGTATTCCTAGAAGTACTTGTCGATCTGATATTTTTAGACTTCATTCACAATATTTTTTTTATTTATCAACATTGTTAAAAACTATTCAATGTAGATTGTCCCTGACTTCTGATCTTGATCGTGCTGTAAATAAAAATAATTATTTAACCGTTACTTGTCATTGGATGGATAGTAATTTTGTGATGCAAAAGCGTATTCTTGCTTTTTTATATGATGAAGATCGTAAATATACTGGAGATTTTATTGCTGATTCGATTGCTAAAGTTGCAGAATTTTATGGTATCGAAAATAAAATTTTATGTATTTCTTTTGATAATGCTTCTAACAACAAGACTGCTATAACAAAGTTAAAATCTGACCTATCTCCGCCGTTACCTGAATTTTTTCATATTAAGTGTGCATGTCATATATATATTTTAATTGTAAAAGATGGTCTTGAGTTTCTTGAGCTTTATATTGAAAAAATCCATCTTGCTGTTGGTTTTATTCAAGAAAATAATCGAAGAAAAAGAATTAAAGAATTTAAAGTTAAATGTCAAGAAAATGGACTTGCACCGATATTGATTCCTGAAGAAATTGATATTAGATGAAATTCTACGTATGATTTTTTAAAAACTTGTTATAAATATAGAGTTCCTATTACACTAGCTTTTAACCAACATTGTGATTCATTTGTTGATTCTGCTGATTGCATGCTACATGATTCTAATTGGATTGTAATTAATGATCTTATTAAGTTTTTAGAAAAAATTTATATAGCTACGGTTGAATTTTTCGGTGCTTATTATCCTACTGTTTGTAATATTTTGGTATATATAGCCGACATTTCTGGTTTTCTCAAAGAATATAAAAATAAAGAAGGTTATAAAGAAGCTGTCGGTACCATGTTTACTAAATTTTAAAAATATTTTTTTCCTATTCCTCCTATTTACTTGGTTGATGCTATGCTAAATCCGTTCATGAAATATAATACTATGTGCCACTTTAGTACTCTTATTTATGCTAACTTAGAAATAAATACCAAAAATGACTTTGAACATGTACAACCTAATTTGTGGACGACTATGGGTGATGCGAATGAATACATAGAAAAATTATATAATCACTATGTTGATTTAGTTGATTTAGCCGTATCTACAAATATCACTCCAACTGTCGCTTTTCATCTTCCCGAGGATCCATCATCTTCTAAAAGGCCGGCATATAGTGGTTTTCCTGATTCTTTTTTTGATTTACCTTGTTGGAACAGTGTTGATGAGAGAGCTTACACATCAAGTTATCGGGAAGAGCTTAAATATTATCTTCGATCACCGTCAGAGGATCGCAGGCGACGGATCAACACGTTGAATTGGTGGAAGAGTAATGAAACATAATATCCTATGTTTTCAAAATTAGCTAAAGATATCTTGAATATTTCAATGTCAACCGTTGCATCAGAGAGCGCTTTTAGTCAGGGACGACAGCAACTTGGAGACAACCGACACTCATTGGAAAGCAATGCAATGAATGTTCTAGTTTGCCTTAGAGATTGGATTAGAGCGGAAAGAATAAATCGAGGAATGGAACCAGAGCCGAATGACTAGCAGAAACTTGAAGAAATTATGTGTTCACAGGAGAACTCAGCAGAATCAAGTTCAATGCATGATTTTGCCCCCGTTGACTTTGACTATCCTATACAAGTTCCCGTTAATATTAACTTGAATAAAATGATGCATAATTTGCATATTTTTTATTCATGTAAATTATAAATTTTGGATCATTTTGGAATCAGTAAAATTCAACATTCATTCACTCCTTGGTCCTTACTTTGTAATTTTTTTCATTTAATGATTTAAATTGAATTTCTAGTTTAAATTAAAAACGTACTTTTAATATATTATTAATTTACTATCAAATATTATTAATTTATTATATTAAGTAGTATATATTTTGTATATTTATGTATATATCTTCTATACATATGTATATTTAATGTATACATGTGTATATATTTTATAAATTGTATATATATTGTACTCTCTCTCTCTCTCTCTCTCTCTCTCTCT